>NC_088803.1:6488679-6788679 GCF_011386835.1 Chrysemys picta bellii | reverse complement strand
GGGGGGGGAGGGGCAGTGTGTGAGAGGGAGTGTGTGTGTGTGTGTTAGCGAGAGAGAGAGAGAGAGAGAGAGAGAGAGAGAGAGAGAGAGAGAGTGAGCTGGGGAGAGTGAATGTGTCCGCAAGCTATTTAAGTTCAGACAGCAGCCAGAAGCAACCAATCCTGAGGCAGAAGCTGATGCACAGACAGCTGGTGTCCCCCTGTGCCCCCCCCCAGCTCAGCAGAGACCGTACACCAGCAGGGGGAGGGGGACACCCCAACTTCAGCCTCCACCTCCCTCCCTGGCTCTGCACAGCATGGGAGAATTCTCTTCCCCCAGGGCTGCCCAGAGGATTCAGGGGGCCTGGGCGCTTCAGCAGCGGGTCCCGGGGCGGAAGGACCCCCCGCCTCGGGTCTTCAGGGCACTTTGGTGGCGGGTCCCAGAGTGGAAGGACCCCCCGCTGCTGAATTGCCGCTGAAGACCTGGAGCGGAAGAAGCTCCGGGGGCTCGGGCCCCACGAGATTTTTCCAGGGCCTCTGGAGCAAGTGAAGGACCCCGCTCCAGGGGTCCCATAAAACTCTCATGGGGGCCCCTGCAGGGCCCGGGGCCTGGGGCAAATTGCCCCACTTGCCCCCACTCTGGGCAGCCCTGTCTCCCCCACCCCAGGAGCAGGCCGCTCTGCCTGCCTGCTGCTGCCGTCCTAGGGCCGGGCAGAGCCGGATTCCCCAGTAATGTTTTGACTCCATGATTCCCCCTGAGTTCTCCCACAGCCTCCTCTCCCCACAGACCCAGGAGATCCACCCCAACCCCCACCCCGTAGTCCAGGCAGGAGTGCGTTCGCTGTGGAGCCGGCCTGCTCAGCTGGGCAGTAGCTACGGGAGCTCTCCATGCTGAGCAGTTACAAAACTTCCTAGGGCTGTGAAAGGGGAGGGGCGCGTACCTCTGTAGCTGGATGCAGGGCAGCGGAGCTCAAAACTGGGCAGAGCGGTCACAGTGGGCATTGTGGGATACCTCCTGGAGGCCAGTTACAGCAACATAATGAATGCAGTGTCCACTGTGATGCTTTGTCAATCTGACTTTGCTGCAAAAAGCTCTAGAGCTCTCATTGAGATGGTTTTATTTTGTCAGCAAAGCCGGAGAGTTTTGTCCGTGGGAGGCACATACTAGTGTGCACACCTCCATTGTTTTGTCGACAAAAGCTGCCTTTTGCCATCAAAATTGTGTGGTGTATACAAGGCCTTGGACGTCTAGGAATGTTTTTAGAGTTTAGACTCTATGAAATGCTTGTATGAGGCTGGCTACATTAATCTCACAGATAACGTTCGTATCCCATGTTATAAGGTGATATTTATGTGTTTCCTCTGAAACTGTAAACACCCACAGTCCAGAGACAAGCATGGCCAAGTGTGAAATACAAGTTTGCCACAGGAGGTGTTATTTCCTGCCCAGCAAAGGAAGGCCCATAGACACCAGACAAACCATTGTGGAACATCAGAGGACAAAACACTTTGTTGCTCTCGTCCCCTCACCCATAAAGAAGAGACGTGCATGTGAACACATCCAACCCTCCTGAAATCTGGGGGGAGGGAATAAAACCCCTGACAAGAAGAAATGGCATTTTTGGGGCTATTTGAACTCTGAAGGGCTAGAGACTCTGAACTGAAGCCAGAGATCCCCAGGGGCTTTGGATAGACAGTTTGGACACTTTGGATAGACAGATCACTACAAATCTGTCACTCTTCGGGTTTAGAGGGTCACTCATTGGTGTGTATCTGTTTGCTTGCTTTAACCTGCAGAGAACTCTCTTATTCCTTTTTCCTGGTTAATAAGCCTTTAGATAGTTGATTCCAGGATTGGCTACAGGTGTTGTCTTTGGTGTACGATCTAGGGTACCAATTGTTCTGGGGAAGAGAATGGTCTCTTGGTTCTGGAAGCAACCTGAATGTGATGTGATTTTTGGTGTAAGTGACCATTCCACTAAGTCCGGTGCACCTGGAGGCAAGACAGATTGGAGAGCCCAAGGGGACTGTGTCAATCCATGGTAAGGCTATTACAGTGATCCAGGAGTTCACATTTGTTACTGGTTTATTGACATCGAATAATAGGACCCACCACCAGCTTGGGGTGTCTGCCCTGTTTTTAACAGTACACCCTGAGGTAGGGATCTACCATCGTGAGCCAGTCCAGACAGTGTGACAGCTTGACTCTAAGCAAAGGACCACAGCACAACATTTGCATCTAAGGTACAGTAGAACTTTAGAGTCACAAACACCTCAGGAATAGAGATTGTTCGTAACTCTGAAATGTTCGTAACTCTGAACAAAATGTTGTGGTTGTTCTATCAAAAGTTTAAAACTGAACATTGACTTAATAGAGCTTTACTCTGCAGAAGAAAAATGCTGTTTTCCTTTTTTAAAATCAGTTTACGTTTAACACAGTATTGTACTGTATTTTTTTTGTCTCCGCTGCTGCCTAATTGCATATTTCCAGTTGTAAGTGAGGTGTGTGGTTGACTGGTCAGTTCATAGCCCTGGTGTTCATAACTCCGAGGTTCTACTGTAAAGGGACCCAGTCAACCAAGAAAGCAAATGGACCTGAGGATGCAGGGGGTGTGCACCCTGAAGAACAAGCAGCAGGAGAAGGGGAACTTTGTCTGGATTTACTTTCCAAAGAATACATTTCAAAGTCAATCGCTGTAACTCCTGCAATGTGAGCTTCCACACAGCAGTGCCCAGCTGGGACATGAGTGCTGTGAGCTTCCCCACAGCAGTGCCCAGCGGGGACACGAGCACTGTGAGCTTCCCCACAGCAGTGCCCAGTGGGGACACGAGTGCTCTGCCCTTCCCCACAGCAGTGCCCTGCTGGTGCCCAGGCTTTAATAATCAGCTTGGATCCACCCAAAGCCCACCATGGCGTATCTGAGACACAGGGAGTGGCACTCCCTAGAGACAGGGGGTGAAGCTGGGATATTGGGCTGGGCTTCAGATTCCCAGTCACCCTCCCACCAAACAGCAGGAAAAAGAGGGGCTCACGTGTCACTGTGATGGAGATGGTGACACTGTCTCTAGATAAGATCTCTTAACTGGATTCCATCTCCAGTACACACAGGTGTATGACCCAGCATTTCCCTTTCCAACGTTTTCAGTTTTGATCCAAAACCACCTGCCCTGTAAGCCTGGATACCCTGAAATGCTGGGCAACTGCAGCTCTGTCTGGATGCTCCCAGCCAGGAGACAAGCCGGTACTGAGTGTCTGTGTGATCAACAGGCCTGGTGTAGAAACTCCACCTCCAGAAGCCTGCTTGGTACTTCCTGTCATGCTCTGGTCTCCCCCAGCCTTGGTTACTGCTAGTCAAGGGACCCCAAACCCACCCCCCCAGGCCCAAGTTTCCCCCAGACCATCCACCCTGAAATGTGCAGCCCTCTCCTGGACCATCCACATAAATAACAAGAGTCACTTCCTCCTTTAAAGAGACAATCCCGAGCTGCTCGCCACGTTAACTGGAGTTACCAGTGACTTAAATTCAGACCCAACCCTGGGTTGATTAGATTAAAATAAACCAAGTTTATCAACAACAGGCCATGGGTTAAGCGATGCCAAGTAAAAAGAAACCAAGTTACAGATGGTTACAAGTCAATCAAAGTGAAAACACACAGCTGAAAGGCTCAAATTCAATGTAGCAAAGGACGGACTGCATTGAAGATGGTTTTGCTCTCCAATTACGTTTGGTCCAGCCTGTCCGGCTGGCTCTCGGTCAGTACCTTCCACTAAAGTGCGAGGTGCTGGTTTCCCTTGTCATCTTAGGGGGAAGGTAAGTTGGGGGTTCGCTGCCCCTCTCTCTATCAGCCAGGAGAGCATGTCTCTCTATGTTCATTGACACTGCTTCAAGAAGCAGGAAGGTCTCCTGGGGGTGCCATCTCCAGCCCCCGTCGATAGCTGAGTCATCACTTCCTCTCCTTGGTGGCTCGATGGCTTTGTTTACCATACATGTACTTCCTAATTGTCTTCTCATCAGTCATCCAGCTTCATTTGTATTCAATCCCTGGGCAGACCTGGTTCCCCTTTGTTCAAATGCAGGCTTTAAAACAGACTCACAGAGGTCGGCCGTATCTCCACCTGTGGCATTCTCACATATGCTCCACAGTGATATTATTGACCAGTGTGGTGGGAGTTTGAAATGATACCTTGCAAGGCAGAGTATGTACACACGACATTGCAGCCGTGTGTAAGGTGCGACTACAGGGCTGCCTGGGTCCACACCGAGCAAGCAAACTCCGTGCACAAGGGTTGTACAGCTGTGAAACAGTGGCCATGCCCCACCCCAGATGCAGTTGTATTTTGGTTGGTTGCTAAAGTGTTCATGGTGCCTAAAGCCCTTTCAGATCCTGGGGAGGTTTCTCAGATCTCACTCTTGGACTTTCCACCAGAACCTCCCCGCCCCAGGCTGAAATTCAAGGGGAGCGATTGCAGCCCAAATGGGCTTCTTTGTGGAGAGAATCCAAGGCACAGACTGAAGGGCCCCGTTCCCAGAACACGCCAGTTACCTGGATCTAGAAGCAGCAGTGGGAGATGAGGAAGATGAGGCCATTGATGAGGAAGAAGGAGCCACCCACCACCAACTTCTGTATCCAGAAGAAGCTGGGAGCTGAAGAGAGCGGAAAATCATGAGAATATCCGGCAAGTGAACATCACTGCTGAGCGTGTTGCACATGATGTCCCTGTGTGGGGTTAGGAGGGTGAATGTGTCTGGGGAGATGTTAGCAGCCAAGAGCCGCCTCACCTGTCACTGTGATGTTCCCGGTGACAGTCACGGCCCGGCTGCCGGGGGATGGGATCCACCTCCTGCCCACATTCTCCTCATACCCACAGCTGAATTTCCCGGTGTTGTTGGAGCTCGCCCATGGGATGCTGAGCACAGAGACATTCACAGAGCTGCTGCCAAGCTCTGTGGTGCTGATCTCAGACCCTGCTTCCCTGGGGATGATCTTGGCTCCGTCCTTGTAGAAATGAAACCTCCGTTCACCAGCATCCCCAGGGGCCGCACTGGTGATCAACAGGGGGAGCCTTTCGCTCACCCCACTGGACGGGGACCCAAGCTCAGCACTGGCTGGGGAGGGGGATCTGTGGGGAGCAGCAAAGGGGAGGGGTCAGCTGGGACATGGCAGTTGGGAATGTGGAGATGGTGCCCAGAATTCAATTTATTCAGAGATGACCTGTGCTCTCTCTCCAGAGCCTCTTGCTTCACCTGTGGATCCTGAGGGGCTCCCCACAGAAATGAGCAAGAGCTGGGTGAGGGGCTGGGGATTTCATCCTTCAGACATAAAATGGAGCTGGGAAGTGGGGTCAGAAGGCAGCCAGGGTCACCAGGAGATGCCTAATTTTCTGTCACCTCTCTGTTACTAATGCCCCAATGCCTGAAATTTATGGAGCCCTCTGCAGATAGGGAGGGCCTAGAGCATCTGGCAATCACACCCCATATGGCCAGACTGGGTGAGGGTACGATGATCCTGCTGGTTTCTTCCATCCCAGAGGGTAGATGTGCAAAGCAGCCATATTGAATGCACAGATCTATGTCTACTGGGCAGCTGTTCTTGGCCATGTTGAACGGCCATACGTTGTGCTGCTCTCTAAAGGGCGGCCATATTGGAAATCAAGCTGCCACAGTGGGTAGATTTGTCATTGGCTGTGTTGAGCACTCATGTTTTACCGCTGTGTTGACCTCTGTATAGCGGCCATGTTGCTGATTGGGTGGGCATGTAGGGCAGGGAGGAGGTCATTTTCTCACCTGTGCAGCTATGTTGGGTGTGAATGTTGTGTCGTGAGGCTTATCAGGACCATGAAAGAGGAAAGAGGGGGCAGAAAAGGAGGGGAATAAAAGGAGCAGATGTTAATTCAAAGGCTGGAGTCCAGCATAGAAGGAGGGAGAGAGGATAATAATCAGAAGTAGGAGTAGGGGCCAGAGGGAAGTAAGCGCTGGTTAGGCTCTAGTTCTCTGGCCTGTGTAATGATGGAGGCCCAGGGCCGGTGCAACCGCTAGGTGAACTAGGCGGTCTCCTGGGGCGCCAAGTGGTTGCGGGCGCCAAAAAGCGGTGCCCTGTCTCGGCAGGGAGGAGCCGCCTTCCGGAGGCACTGGAGAGCCAGAGTGTTGGCTTGTGGGGGCGGTGAGCCCCAGCCATGGAGCAGCCCTGCAAAGGCGGCGGTGCCACTAGCGGGGAGCAGCCACGCCCCCCACCCCTCCTGCCAAGGTTGCGGCCTGCCCCACCCGGGGGCTCCTGCAGGCTGCAGCAGATGCATGCGGGCCCCAGCCATCATGTGCCCCCCGGTTCCCCGCTCGCCATGCTCGGCTCTGCGGCTCCCCGGGCATGTGAGCTGCCGCCAGGGCGCGGGGCCCTGAGCCTGTTCCGGAAGGGGCAGCGGTGGTGGCGGCTCCCACACCCATCAGTACATCATCAGTACACGGCAGGGCCGGCTCCAGCTTTTTTGCCACCCCAAGTGGCAAAGCCAAAAAAAAAAAGATAAAGCCGCGATCGGCGGCACTTCGGTGGCAGCTCTACCGCACCGCTTCATTCTTTAGCAGCAATTCGGCGGCGGGTCCCTCCCTCCCTCTAGGGACCCGCCACCAAATTGCTGCCAAAGACCCGGACGGGCCACCCCTTTCCATTGGCCGCCCCAAGCACCTGCTTCCTGCGCTGGTGCCGGCCCTGCTACACGGTTGTCTGCTGTCGGGGAATGTCCAGCAGGGAGCTGTAGCAGCTCATCATTTCAAGGGACCCAGGATTACAGGGCAGGAGGTTTTGGATCAAACCCCAATTTCACACCCAGCGCTTCCATGCAGCCCCCCTGCTGTTGGCATAGCGGCTTTTGCACAGTCAGTGACCAGTGATCCCAGCCAACATAGACTTATCCACCCTCCCCTAGCGTCAGACTAAGTGATTGGGCAACAAAATGGCAAATAAAATTTAATGTGGATAAATGTAAAGTAATGCACCTTGGAAAAAATAACCCCAACTATACATACAATATGATGGGGGCTAATTTAGCTACAACAAGTCAGGAAAAAGATCTTGGAGCTATTAGCCAGGATGGATAAGGAATGGTGTCCCTAGCCTCTGTTTGCCAGAGGGTGGAGATGGACGGCAGGAGAGAGATCACTTGATCATTGCCTGTTAGATTCACTCCCTCTGGGGCACCTGGTCTTGGCCACTGTCGGTAGACAGGATACTGGGCAAGATGGACCTTTGGTCTGACCCAGCATGGCCGTTCTTATCTTCTTATGTTAAGACACAGGAGCTGTTGTACAAAGACACAGGACCTATATCCATGAACTCAACAGAGCAAGATTTATGTGCCCAGTTGAAGTGGACGTGGGAATTTTGGGGACAAGAACTGTGCATGTGAAGAGTGGGTATTTAACTACCAGGCATGTCATTAGCATCTATGGACACTTTCCAAGAGATGACAAATCCAGCAGCACAATGCACCCCAAGGAGACATTCACGCACTTTCCTGAAGCACAGCGCCCCCTGGCACCACACAGGATATGGCAGCCAGCACTGCCTGTCAGGGGAGAGCGCCCCCTGCTGATCCCCTGTCCTGCTCCCTGCAGCATGGCGCCCCAGGGCAATGCACTGAACACGGTTGGGGTCACCCAATCTTGCTGAGAATGAGAGATCAGAGTGAATCACAGCTCACGAGGCAGGACGTGGTATGAAATGGAGCCCGGAGGGTTGATGACCCTGCATTGCTCCTTGCGTTTGTGTCCTCCAGGATCTACAAGATGCTCCCAGGAAGTGCCCACACGGCTGTAGGACAACAGTGAAATTCTCTGGCACCCTCCATCTCTGAGACACTCCATTTGTTTTGCTGAAGGTTCATGCTGGAGAGTTTTCTATAGTTCTGACTCGAAATGGGGAGAGATGTGACGAAGCGGGGGGGGGTGTCTTTTTTTCCACTGGTTTGCATGCAGAGGGTGTGGGACTCAGTTTCCCTGTGTGTTACTGGTTTAGCGAGGTGGTGGGAGACAGAGTTTGTTGTTACAGAGGGCCAGTGGTGGCAGTAGGGACCCCGGACCAGGGCCTGGAGAATGGATACCCCAGCGACTGGTGACCAGTAGGCTCAGCTCAAAAGTCACAGCTGGTTCTGGCCTGTGGAAGGACAATGGCTGTGGAGAGAGGACCCCAGTGACCCGAGCAGCTGGTTCGAGCCAGTGGGGAAAGAGGATGGATGACAGGAGAGGCTGAGAGGAGAGGAGGCCCAGGTGACCTGTTTACCTGGGACAAAAGACAAAATACAGAGGTGGGGCTAAGGGGAAAGTGATATCAGATGCCCAGCTGGAAGGAGAGGACTTCTGGACTGGGGAGAGAGAGCAGCCAGAGGCCCCCTGGATGCAGGAGAGATCTAGATGTTCTGTGCTGAGGGTTGCTAGGACCAAGGGCCCGGAGAGTTTCCTAAGCTGTGTTCAGACATTCAATAACCCTTCTGCTTTACGCCAGCTGAGAGTCACTCCAGTCAAGAGATCAGAGTTGCATTGCTCCCTCTGGCCATGGAGGCCCCGGGGAGCCAGAGCGAGAGGACTCCCTGAGGGGGCTAAGGTGAGCGAAAGGCGTACTGAAGTTTCAGAGAGGTGTGGTTCCAGGAGAAAGAGAGGCCTACGGCTTAACCCCCGAGAGAGAGAGTGGCTCCCCGAGAAGGGCTGTGGCTCTGAAGGGTTTTCCCCCAGGAACCGTACGGAGCCGAGAGAGCACGAGTCCTGTGAGTCCATGACAGAGGCACAGAACCTCTAAATGTTAGTTTATAACACACCCCAAGGCCACAGCAGGACCAGGGGGCTGGTTTTAGAGCCATTGCCATGAATGAGCGAGATCCCCAGGTGGGGTCATTGTTACATAGCTCTACCGGAGTCAATGAGGCCAGGATCCCAGCTGGGGTCATGGGGACGTAGCTCCACTGGACTCAAAGGGGAAGATCCCCAGCTGGTGTAAACCAGGTTAACTCACCTTAGGTTCCTTTAGCCCCGCTGAGTCCCTAGCCCACACCTGGAGGTGTCAGTTACCTGGGGCTGCCGCTTTAGCCCTCCCCAACAGTGTCAGCCATGTGAAAAGGCCAGCTCCCCTCTGCACGCCCTGCGCATAAGGAACCAGTGTCTCTCCAGTCCCTGAGCTGAGCAGTGACCACGCCTGAGGCTGTGGCTTCCTCTCCCTTCATCAGAGAGGAGGAGCCCATTCCCCTTCCTGCGTCCAGACGGGGCCAGTGGCTGAGCTAAGAGCCCAGCTCCGAGCCCAGAGCGACCAGCTCAGCATGGCGCTAACTCACCTTCTGCCTCTGCTTGGTAAGTCACTTCCCTCGGTCCACATCCCTCCCTCTGTCAGTCTGCCTGGTGATCCTCCCACCCACATCCCTCCATCCCTCTACTCTCTTCACCCTCTCCCCAGAGCTCTCACCCCCGCTCTTCTCTTCCCTTCCAGCCTCTCTCCTGATGCTCCCAAGGCCGGTGTCCCCAGACGGTAAGAACGTCTCCTGTCCTTGCTGAGATGCTCGCGGTGGGGGTGGGGTCTTGGACAATGGGGGTGGTGGCACGGATCCCCCTCCTATCGCAATGTGTGTGATGTTTGGCATTCCAAAGAAGGGGGGATCCCCGGGTGCTCCCTTGTCATCCCCTGTGTGGGTCAGGCTGCCCCATTCACAGGTGTCTCCTGTGGAACCTGCAGCAGCAGCAGCAGCTCCACTCCAGAATCACATCTGTGGGGGCAGAAGAGTGACCCCAGCTGATGGCAGTTTGTGGGGGTCCATGTGGCGGGTCCCAGCACCGGCTGTAGTGAAGAAGATCCCCCGTCCCCATGGGCTCTACCCAGCCCCTCATTGGCAGCCTCAGCAGAGAGAGCGAGGACTGGACTGGCTGTGGAGACTGAGCACCCACCTCCCCATTACACTGAGTCCCCCCCAGGCAGGGGTCCATAGGGGTGGGGCTGTGTGGAGGTGGGAGGTCTCCCTACCCCGGCTCTGGGCTCCCACACAGGGCTCAGGGTCAGGGGGCAGAGAGCCAGCACTGCCCAGCAGGACATTAACAGCAGGGTCTGCAGAGACCCCAGAGGAAATGCGGTGGGTAGAAAAACTCCCCCCACCCTTCCCCTCATCCGCCTGAGCTTCCTCATTTCTCTTTCTCTTTGAAGCCTTCTAGCTACAGCTCGGCAGGTCTCATGGCCAGCTGATTCTTCCCCTCCCCCCAGACAGAGAACTTGGGGTGAATATTTGCATTAACAACCATGCCCCCATTTGAACCCCCTTTCTCCAGGAGGGAGAGTGGGGGATCTTCGGGTGCCCCAGGTGGATTAAGGACCCTCCCATGCTCATCATCCCCCACCCGCTCCCCCAGGAAGGACACAGAGGGGGTCCTGGTGCTCCCCAGGCACATGAAGAACCCTTCCCACCCCAGCTCTGCTGCTCATGCCCCTAATCCCTGGTGAGAAAGAGAGATTCTCTCCTTGGCTCCTGCCCTTTTCCCTGAATTGCTCTTTGCAACAGTCTAGTCCCATCCGCCCTGTCATCTCCTCCGTGCACAGGATGGTGGAGCAGCAGATTTGGGGGCAGTGGGAGGATATGGGTGGAGTAGGCTGCGGGCTGGGGGGTGTTAAGTTTCACAGATGGGGGGAGCTGGAATTTGCCCAGCAGCACAAAGGGTGGGTCCATCTTATAGTGAGAGACTCCAGAAGCTGCAGGTGTTTACTGTAACAAAGAGAAGGTTAAGAGGGAGTTGATCACAGTCTAGCAGTTCCCAATGGGAACAGAAACCGGGCAATCGACAGAAAAAGATCTAACACGATCCAGTGCCTGGAAGCTGGAGCTAGACAAATTCAGGCAGGAAATAAGGCGCAGATTTTAACAGTGAGGGGAATTCACTACTGGGACAGTTCCCCAGGGGTCGTGGTGGATTCTCCAGCGCTGGCAACTTCTGAATCAAGCCTGCTGGCTTGGCTATACTTGCAAGTGAGAGCGCATTAAAGCAGCCCTGGGTGCCCTAACTCCCGATGTGTCCACACTGGCAAGGCACATAGAGGGCCTGGACTCTGCACCTGGAGAGCTCCTGGTAATCCACCTCTACGAGAAGCATAAAGCTTGCTGCGCCCCGACTGAAATGCCCATGCGTCAGTGTGAACGAGGTGTTGCATTACTGCGCTGTGATTGGCCTCCAGAAACGTCCCATAATCCCCTGAAGTCAAGTGGCCACTCTTCCCATTGTTTTGAAAGCTCTGTTTCTGACAGCCCACATGCTTATCTGCTCCGGGACAAAGCACCCATTAGTGTGGAATGCTTCTGTTGTGAGTGTGTGTGAGGGGTGTGTGGAGGGAGTCTGCTGCTGTCTGAACTTACAAGACAGCATGCTGACACACTCTCAGCCCCCCAAAACACACTGTCTCTCCCCCCACATACACACAACAAACTTCCTGTCACAGTCCACCAACTCCCCCCCAATTTGAGAAGCATGTTGCAGCCACTTGCACACTGGGATAGCTACCGCAATGCACTGCTCTCTGTAGCGTTGCAAGAGCTGCTAATGTGGCCATATCACTGCACTTGCAGCTGACAGTGTGAACACACGTAAGCGATTTCCCTGCTGTGGTCTCTGAAGGCTGGTTTAACTCTCAGCACTCTACATCTGCAAGTGTAACCATGCCCTAAATGTTTTTCTCAGAGATGTGCTCTAGGTCACAGAGGAATCAATTCAGGGAAGTCCTAGGACCTGGGTGACACAGGGGGTCAGACTCCATGATCACAATGGTCCATTCTGGTCTTGGGATCTATGGAAAGATCCCCGAGTGAGTGAGAGATAGAGAGAGAAAGAGAGAGGGAGAGAGAGAGATGGGCTATGGTTTATTTGCCGTGGTGTATTTCCCAGCGTCGGGGGTGGGTGCCGGGCAGTGAGATAAGGCTGGTTTGTGATCATGTCTGTCGAGGACTCATCTCTTCCCCCTTCTCCAATCTCCTCATTCCGTTGTGGCCTCTCCCTCTCCACTGACCCCTCTGACTCTGTTCCAGCTCACCCACTGTCCTCCATCGTCTCTCCCGACCACGGGTACACAGTGCATCTCCCAGAGGTGTGGGCTACCCTCAGGTGCTTGGTTCCTCGGCCTGAGCAGGTTTCGGGACACGGATTCTTCTATCAAAAAGGGCAGCAGGATCCCAGTGCAGTCCTCAGCACTAATGCAGAGCCTGGCTGGAGCTTTGTTCTCTAGTTGGTCAATGCTGGCTGCCTTCCTGCAGAGGGTGGGCCATCCATGGTCATTAGTTGCAAGGCACCAAATGTCCAGGCAGTTGGAGTGATCATTATCTTCTCGAGCTCTCCATGGGAATGGGGACCGACGACCCAGGCCGCTAGGCATTACTCACACCCAGATCTCTGCGTCTCTGCAAAGACTAAACAACGTTTTCCCTCTACCTAGTTAGCACATAGGGGAAACTGAGACATGCACAGAAATCATAGGAAATATTATGGAAAATCCCCATATGGTCACACACCGCAACATGTCAGCTTCACCCCGTCTCTGGTCAGGGCCACTCCCCTCATATCAGACATTCCGTGGTGAGCAGAGGTGTCCCACCTGATCAACAAAAAATGGGCACTGCTACAGGGAAGCTTACAACTCTGGGGTCCCAGGTGGACACTGCTGTGGGGAGGCACACAGTGCTAGGGACACAGCTGGGCACTGTCAGGGCCACCCACTGTAAATCTTCAGCCCTGCAGCTGCATGGATTCCACGGTCATGGTTTCTCTCGAGAGAGGGATTGGTTTCTATCATGTTACAACAACCCCCTGCTGGCACCAATATGCCAGGATCCCCTACTGCCATGTGTATCGGAGGGGAAGGTGCTCCGCTGAGGTGCTCAGCACCTGGCAGCAAAAAAACCAATAGGACACAAAGTTCCTCTATCACGTCAGGGATTTGGTCTGTGAAAGGCTCCCTGGTCCCAGTGGAGTGACCAGCTGATGCTCACAGTTGAGACAGAGATTACTCGTCCCGTACCCCTGCTGTGCACTAGGCAACCCAGTAAAGCCAGTGGATCCCACACAGAGAGGCTCTCTCTCCTGCTGGGTAATATGTGGGCACAGTGCAGGGTTGGAGTTCAGTGAGGTACAGGGTGCAGGGTGTTTCCCACAGAGAAATCTCAATACCCCTGTAATTTCTGAGATGAATTTCACCCTAAAGTCCCAGGTCCTTCCAGAGATCACTGCTGGTTGTGACTCTTCTTCTGTATCTAACATTGATCCCTCTTTTCCAGGCCCCTCTGCGGCCCCAACCCTCTCCCTGAGCCCTGATCTCCCTGGGTACCTCTCCGGAGAGCCTGTTCGTCTCACACACGGGGCTGACCCTGCGGTCACTAACTTGCAGGATTCCAATGTGACGAGCTCTGCAGCTCCTGTTACCCCTTTTTGTGCCAGTGCGGGGTAAAAACCCAACACACGGGGTCAGGGTTTGGGGATTGGAAACCCTCCCCAGTCCCGTCAGCCCCTGTCTGTGCAAAGGCTCCCTGAGCCACCGCAGAACCTCCAGACATTAGTTTAAAACACACCAAGGGCCCATTTGGACCAGGGGGCTGGTATCAGAGTCTTTGCCGTGAATGAGCGAGATCCCAGCTGGTGAGACTCAGCAACATCTCCAAAGGAGCCTATAGGTACAGCCAGCCCAACGGAAAAACGCTGTCGCTCCATTATAGTCAAAGGGGCCACGTCCTCAGCTGGTGTCAAGAGGCCGTAGCTCATTCAGTCAGTGGCACAGACCCCAGCTGGTGTGTGTGATGGTCCCTGTCGGTACCCAGGGCTGTGAGGCACATCGCTACCACCTGCCCTTAGTGTGAGGAAACTGAGTCCTCGCTCCCACTCCCTTTCCCCAGAGGCTGCCTGACCTCAAGGCTCCCCTTCCACTCTCCTGTGTGGCAGAGTCCTCGTAACCCCGATGAGGCTGGGCCCAGGATTCCTGGGGGCTCAACCCCCAACCTTGTCGTGGTCACTTAGGGCAGGGCTGGGGTGTCCCCACTCCGGGTGCTCTCTCTGCACTGGGCACTTCCCTGGCCCACTGATATACATGCAGTGATACCCAGCCAGAGAGTTCAAAGCAAATGTACAATGTATTAAACAGCAACCAATATAGACAAACAAGGGGGAAATGGGAAAGGTGAAAGGAAAACACATCACCCTGCTCTGTGGCACAGGGACAGCACAACCAGCGTCTCTGCAATGCCAGGGAAGTTCAGTCTGTTCCCCACACGTCCCAGTGGGCCCAGCGTCCCCTTCGCTGGGTTACCATATTTTAGTTTTAAAAAAGGAGGACACTCCACGGGGCCCTGGCCCCACCCCAACTCTGCCCCTTCCCCGCCCCCAGCCCCGCCCCAACTCCGCCCCTTCCCCAAAGTCCCTGCCCCAACTCTGCCCCCTCCCCTGAACGCTTCGCCCCCTGCTCCTCCCCCTCCCCTGCTTCCCGTGAATCAAATGATCGCGGGAAGCCTGAAACAGGGAGGCAGCAGGTAAGCTGGGGCTGGGGCTGGGGCTGGGGTGGGGTGCGGAGCGGCCCAGTCCGGCCCCCCTGGCCGAGCAGCTCCCTTCGGCGGCCGGCCAGCCCAGGCCAAGAGGCTCTGGCCCCGGCGTCTCCCCGGCCCGGCCCCGGCCGAGCACCGCTGGCCCGTCCCGGCCCCGTCCCAGCCCCGTCCCGGCCCTGGCTGAGCACCACTGGCCCTGGCTCCGGCCCCGTCCCGGCCCCGTCCAAGCACCGCCGGCCCTGGCCCCGGCCCCTGGCCGAGCACCGCTGGCCCCGGCCACCGGCCAAGCACCGCCACCGCCGGCCCTCCCTCCCTTCTCAATCAGACTGACTTAGAGCGTTGGCCTCTCCCCATTGCCCCTGGGGACTGTCAGTCTCAGGCTCCTGATTTCCATCGACCCCTCCCCTTTTGGTACTGGGAGCTAACAACCAAACACCACATTGACTGTTAGTAAGGGGACAACAATCCCCTTATATTTACCTGCCCCGGAGGGGACCTGATTCCTGGGCACTGAGCTGGGGCTGGCTGGGGTCTGTGGCCAGGATCCCTCCCTCTTCTGCTCTTCACTGGCCCTTCCTCTGCGTCTGTGTCACCAGCCGCCCAAGTAGGAACCGTCTCCTCCCCCGACCCCCTTGTCTTTTCCAGCCCCCCTCCCGGCTCCCCAGCTCACCGTGTCCCCGCAGCCGCCTGTCTACGTAACTGGAGAAGCTGTGACCCTGACGTGCTCAGCTGGGGTGTCCACCGTGTCCGGGCTCCGGTTCTTCAGAGACGGCGAAGAAATCCACTCCACAGATCTCCCCTCACTTCCGTACAGTTACACCAGCTCGATTCAACTGTCGGGGGTGTCTGGACGGCGAGCCGTAGCGTACACCTGTGATTACTGGGAGACAGAGTCTGGGCGAGAGATCCCATCAGAGAGGAGCCGACCCATCTCCATAGCCGTGACAGGTGAGAACCCCTGTCTCCCGCTGTTTGCTGGCCCAGTGGCAGGTATCTCTTCTCTATGGATGGGGTGAGACACAGCCTGGTTACTCAGCTCTGCACAGAGCCACCCACTGGAATTTCTGGCCCCTACGATGGTTTTTTGAGCAGGGAGTCGGTGTTACTTTGAGGTTCGGGGGCTCCTCGCCCCCAGTAACATTTGAGAACTTGGGGACGTTTAATGCAATGAACACCTAATCTCCCCCGTCTGTGTCCAGTGTCAGGCCCTGCTGTCAGACACTAAAGTTTGGCATTATAATGGCACTGCTGGAGGGAAGCTCACAGCCCTGATCCCTGCTAACGGGAACCAATTCTAAGTCCTCTGCCCTGCAGCTTCATTCATGATTCTCATGGGGAGATGGATAAGTTTATGGCGTCTTACCCAGTTCCCCTGCCGGTACCAATACACCAGGATCCCCTATTGCATATGTATATGAGAGGGGAAGGTGCTACCCTAAGTTACTCTGCACCCATGGGTGAAGGCACCAACGGAAGCAAATTTTTTTTCTATGAAAGCTTTCTGAAGAGGTCCCTGACCCTGGTGGAGTTATCAGCTGATGCTCACAGCTGAGACAGAGACCTCCCATACTCCTGGTGTGCACTAGGCAATCCAGTCCAGCCAGCGACTCCCACACAGAGAGGCCCTGCCTCCCGCTGGGTAACATGTGGGCACAGTCCAGATTGGGGCTCAGTGAGGTGCAGGGGTGCAGGGAGTTTCCCACGGTGAAGTCTCCATCCCCCTGTAATTTCTGAGATGAATGTAATATAGTGACATCTGCCTCTCACCTTCCAGATCCTTCCAGACATCCCAGCCGGCTGTGACCCTTGTTCTGTATCTAACGCTGACCCCTGTTTCCAGACCCCCGCCCCTGTGAATCTGTCCCTCGCCCTGAGCCCCCCCTGTACCTCACCAGAGAATCTGTGACATTCACACACTTCACTGCCCCGGTGGTTATCAGGGGTGAAAGTAAGTCCAAAGAAGGGGCAGGGCCTCGGGCGGAAGGGGCAGAGCTGGGGGGGGTCAGCGTCCCCCAGCCATCGCATCCGCACTGCCCAGGGCTCCAGTGGCCATTTAAAGGGCCCAGGGCTCCAGCTGCGGTAGCAGCAGCGTCGGCCAAAGCCCTGGGCCCTTTTAAATCACTGGCCCCAGGGCAGCTGCTCCTTTTACTCCCCTCCGTTGGCAGCAAAGTTAAAGTTCTGCCGCAGTTTGTGACCTCACCCCAGCTGTGCAGCAGCTTCCCCCCCGCCCCCATGGCAGCTCCCCACCCCCCAGGGAGCCGTGCGGCAGCTCCCCACCCCAGCTCACCTCTGCTCCGCCTCCTCCCCGAGCACGCCGCCCCCGCTCTAATTCTCCTCCCCTCCCAGGCTTCCAGCACCAAACAGCTGATTGGCACCGCAAGCCTGGGAGACTGGAGAAGTGGAGCGGCGACCGTGTGCTCGGGGAGGGGGCATAGCAGAGTTGAGCTGGGGTGGGGAGCTGCCGCGCGGCTCCCCGGGGGGAGAGCTGCCACGGGGGGGCGCCTCAGGGTGGGGAGGGGGCAGGGAGCTGCCGCATGGCTGTGGGAGGGCAAGGTGGAAGTTTTGCCTGGGGCGCGAAACTTCCTTGCACCAGCCCTGGGGCTGCCGTTGGGGGGTGCAAAAGGGGAAGGGATGTTAAAGCACTGTCGCGGCAGCGCTTGTATGTGGGCTGCTATGGACCAGTACCGTCTTCTTACCGGTACACGGTACCGGCCCGTACCGGCTCACTTTCGGCCTTGGGGGTCACCACCTGGCAGGATTCTGATGCAACAGGCTCTCCAGTGCCTGTTAAACCTCGTAGTGCCAGTGCGGGGTCAATACCCATCACACAGGGTCAGGGTTTGGGGATTGGAAAACCACCCCATCCCCGTCACTCCCCGTCTGTGCAAATCCTCCCTGTGACACAGAAGAAACATTGGTTTAAAAAACAGCCCAAGGGCCCAGTGGGACCAGGGGGCTGGTTTCAGAGTCTTCGCTAGCAATGAGCGAGATCCCGGCTGGTGAGAATCAGCAAAATCTCCAAAAGAGTCTATGGGGAGATCCAGATCAATGTAACGAGCTCGTGCTCCTTCGGAGTCACTGTGGCCAGATCCCAGCTGGCGTGTGTGATGCTCCCCAGGGGGTGCCTGCGGCTCCGAGGCACCTCACTACCATCTGCCTTTAGTGCAGGGAAGCCTGGTCTGTGCCTGCTGGGGGCAGCTCCCCGACACTTCCAGCCTCAGCCACACAAGCCCTCCCCTCCCCGCCCCTGCAGGCTGAGCTGGCCCTGGGAAGGAGCTGCCCCCCTCAGGTACCAAGGAGGGGACGTTCCTCCTACTGCGTTCCCCGGCAGTGATTTCTCTGCTGCTCAGTGTTTGCATGGCCCGGAGGGTAACATCTGCCCCTCACCTCCCACATCCTTCCAGAGATCTCTGCCGGGTCTGACCAGTCGGTGGCCCGGTCCCTCTCCCTGAGCCCTGGTCTTCCTGAGTACCTCCCCGGAGAGCCTGTTTCCCTCACAGGCTGGGATGCCCAAGGGATCACCAACTTGCAGGATTCTGATGTGACAAGTTCTCCAGCTCCTGTTACCCCTCTTAGTGCCAGTGCGGGGTCAATACCCATAACACAGGGTCAGGGTTTGGGGACTGGAAACCCTCCCCTGCCCCGTCAATCCCTGTCTGTGCAAATGCTCCCTATGATGCAGCACAAACATTAGTTAAAACACACCCCAAGGGCCCAGTGGGACAAGGGGGCTGGTTTCAGAAACTTCGCCATGAGAGAGGGAGATCCCAATTGGTGAGAATAAAAAAAATCCTGCACCTGCTTGTACTGATACGTCTGTCTGACCGGGAGATCCCAGCACGGAAGAACCAGCCCCTCTCCACCAGCCTGGGGGAGGCGGCATTGGGCAGGGAGATCGGGTTGGTTTGTGTGTGTTAGGGATTTTTTCATCTATCTCCCAATCCTCCTCAATCACAGAGCGGAGCAGATCCCCAAAGGGGTCTTCAGCCAGGGCACATCAGTGATCAGCACGACTTACTCAGCAAAGAGCATGTGTGACACTCCTCGGGGATACCCAGGGCTCTGGGGCATGTTCCTGCCACCTGCCCTTAGCGTGAGGAAGCCTGGTCTGTACTTGCTGGGGGCAGCTCCCTGACTGCCTGGTCTCAGCCGCACAAGCCCTCCCCTCCCAGCCCCTGCAGGCTGAGCTGGCCCTGGGCAGGAGCTGCCCCCTCAGTTACCAAGGAGGGGACGCTGGTCCCACTGGGTTCCTCGGCAGTGAGATCTCTGCTGCTCCGTGTTTGCATGGCCCGGTGGGGACGTGGTACCTGAGCACTGAGTTGGGGCTGGCTGGGGTCTGTGTCCAGGATCCCTCCCTCTTCTGCTCTTCATTGGCCCTTCCTCTGCTTCTGTATCACCAGCCACACAAGTAGCCATCTCCTCCCCCGACCCCCTTGTCTTTTCCAGCCCCCCTCCCGACTCCCCAGCTCACCGTGTCCCCGCAGCCGCCTGTCTACATAACTGGAGAAGCTGTGACCCTGACGTGCTCAGCTGCCAGGGCGTCCACTGTGTCCGGGGTCCGGTTCTTCAGAGATGATCAGGAAATTCAGCAGAAGGAACTCCCCTCACCTCGGTACAGTTACACCAATTCGATTCAAGCACAAGGCGGAGCCTATACCTGTGAATCCTGGCAGACAGTGTCTGGGCGAGAAATCACATCAAACAGGAGCCGACCGATCTCCATAGCAGTCACAGGTGAGTCCCCCGACTCCTGCTGTTTACTGGTCCCGTGGTGGGGTATCTCTGCTACACACATGGGGTGAGACACAACCTGGTCACTCAGCTCCGGGCAGGACCACCAACTAGGTCAGTCTCAAACCCCCCCCCCCCCCATGTCTGGTTAGTGTCACTCCCTGGATCTCTGGCTCCTCTAGTGGGTGTTGTGGGGGCTATCGTGCTACTTTGGGTTTTGGGGTCTCCCAGGCAGCAGTAACATCTAAAGTTTGGGGCCGTCTCTTGTCAGTGCCAGGCCCTGATGTCAGACACACCATGGGGAGGGGAGATTGGGCACCACAACAGCAGGGAGAGCCTCCTAGCTGATCAGTAAAGTTAGTCACTTAGAGGGCACAGCTGTGGGGCAACTTTCAGCCCTGTCATCCTGGCTCACAAGTCATCTAGTTCTACATGCTCAGTCCTGCTGCTTCATTCCTAATTGTTATGAGAAGAGGGATCAATTTCTGATCTCACCCTGACCCCTACCGGCACCCGTTCACCAGGATCCCTATGGCCCTTGTGTATGGGAGGGGAAGGTGCTGCCCTGAGGTGCTTGGCCCCCAGGCATGAAAGCACCATAGGATACCCCCCAAAAATGAATTATTAATTAATTAATTAAATCCTTCTCTCAAAGCAGGGATTTGGTCGCTAGAGAGGTCTCTGGTCTAGGTGGAGTTACCAGCTGACGCTCACAGCTGAGACAGAGACCACCCGCCCCTTACCCCTCTTGGGTAATGGGCAATCCAGTCCAGCCAGTGGATCCCACATAGAGATGCCCAGCCTCCTGCTGGGTAACATGTGGGCACAGTGCAGGGTTCGGGTTTAGTGAGGTACAGGGGTGCAGACTGTTTCCCACAGAGAAGTCTCCATCCCCCTCTTATTCCTGAGATGAATGGAACCTGGTAACATCTGCCCCTCACCTCCCAGGCCTTCCAGACATCCCGTCCATGTGTGACCTTCTCCTGGATCTAACCCATATGCCTGTTTTCCAGACCCTCCTGCGGCCCCATCCCTCTCCCTGAGCCCTGATCTCCCTGGGTACCTCCCCGGAGAGCCTGTTCCCCTCTCATGCTGGGCGCTCCTGGGGTCACAAAGCTGCAGGATTCCAAATCGATATGGTGGGGTCATGGAGCATCTCCGCTGGGGGCTCATCTGGGATCTGTTAGGGATTTTTTCATCTATCTCCCCATCCTCCTTACTTTGTGGAGATTCCCCATTCTATCTCCATTCCAGACTCTCCACCAGCCCTATGCTCTCTCTTGGCTCCCTGCACCCCATCTCTATCCGAGGGGAGTCAGTCACCCTCAAGTGCTCGGCTCCCGGGAGTGAGAGAGCGACGGGATAGAGGTTCCTCAATCACAGAGCGGAGCAGATCCCCAAAGGGGTCTTCAGCCAGGGCACATCAGTGATCAGCACGACTTACTCAGCAGAAAGCATGTGTGACGCTCCTCGGGGATACCCAGGGCCTGGGGCATGTCCCTGCCACCCACCCTTAGCGTGAGGAAGCCTGGCCTGTGCTTACTGGGGGCAGCTCCCTGACTGCCTGGTCTCAGCCGCACAAGCCCTCCCCTCCCAGCCCCTGCAGGCTGAGCTGGCCCTGGGCAGTAGATTCCCCCGTCAGGTACCAAGGAGGGGACGCTGGGCCCATTGGGTTTCCAGGCAGTGAGATCTCCGCTGCTCTGTGTTTGCATGGCTCAGCGGGTTACAGCTGCCCCTCATCTCCCAGGTCCTTCCAGAGATCTCTGCCGGGTCTGCCCTTCTTCTCTATCTAACGCTGTCCCCTGTTTCCAGACCTGTCTGTAGCCCGGTCCTGCCCTTTGAGCCGTGATATCCCCAGGTATGCACCCTGGAGAGCCGGTTCCCCTCACAGGCTGGGCTGTCCCAGGGGATCACCAACTGGCAGGATTGTGATGTGACAAACTCTCCAGCTCCTGTTACCCCTCTTAGTGCCAGTGCAGGGTCAATACCCATCACACGGGTCAGGGTTTGGGGACTGGAAAGCCTCCCCAGTGCTGTCAATCCCTGTCTGTGCAAATGCTGACTATGATGCAGCACAAACATTAGTTAAAACACACCCCAAGGGCCCAGTGGGACAAGGGGGCTGGTTTCAGAAACTTCGCCGTGAGAGAGCGAGATCCCAGCTGGTGAGAATAAAAAAAACACCTGGAAATGAGTCTGTGGGTTCAGCAAGACCAATGAAAATGAGCCCGAGCTCCTTTGGAGTCAATGTGGCCAGATCCCCGGTGGCGTGTGCGATGCTCCCCAGGGGGTGCCCGGGGCTCTGAGGCACCTTCCTACCATCTGTCCTTAGTGCAGAGAAGCCTGGTCTGTGCCTGCTGGGGGCAGCTCCCTGACACCCCCAGCCTCAGCCGCACAAGCCCTCCCCTCCCCGCCCCTGCAGACTGAGCTTGCCCGGGGCAGGAGCTGCCCCCTCAGGTACCAAGGAGGGGATGCTGGTCCCACTGGGTTCCCCGGCAGTGAGATCTCTGCTGCTCAGTGTTTGCATGGCCCGGTGGGGATGTGGTCCCTGTGCACTGAGTTGGGGCTCGCTGGGGTCCGTGTCCAGGATCCCGCCTTCTTCTGCGCTTCACTGGCCCTTCCTCTGCTTCTGTGTCACCAGCCACACAAGTAGCCATCTCCTCCTCTTACCCCCTGTTCTTTTCTAGACCGCGACCCGGCTCCCCAGCTCACCGTGTCCCCGCAGCAGCCTGTCTACTTAACTGGAGAAGCTGTGACCCTGACGTGCTCAGCTATTGGGACGTCCACTGTGTCCGGAGTCCGGTTCTTCAGAGACGATCAGGAAATTCAGCGAAAGGAACTCCCCTCACCTCGGTACAGTTTCACCAATTCGATTAAACTATTAGGGGTGTCTAGATCACAAGCCGGAGCGTACACCTGTGAATCCTGGAAGACAGTGTCTGGGCGAGAAATCACATCAAACAGGAGCCGACCGATCTCCATAGCAGTCACAGGTGAGTCCCCCGTCTCCTGCTGTTTACTGGTCCCGTGGTGGGGTATCTGTGCTCCACACATGGGGTGAGACACAACCCGGTCACTCAGCTCCATACAGGACCACCAACTAGGTCAGTTTCAACCCCCCCCCCCCATGTCTGGTTAGTGTCACTCCCTGGATCTCTGGCTACTCTAGTGGGTGTTGTGGGGGCTATCGTGCTCCTTTGGGTTTCAGGGTCTCCCATGCAGCAGTAACTTTTAAAGTTTGGGGCCGTCTCTTGTCAGTGCCAGGCCCTGATGTCAGACACACCATGGGGAGGGGAGATTGGGCACGACAACATCAGGGAGAGACTCCTAGCTGATCAGTAAAGTTAGTCACTTAGAGGGCACAGCTGTGGGGCAACTTTCAGCCCTGTCATCCTGGCTCACAAGTCATATAGTTCTACATGCTCAGTCCTGCTGCTTCATTCATAATTGTTATCAGAAGAGGGATCAATTTCTGATGTCACCCTGACCCCTACCGGCACCCGTTCACCAGGATCCCTATGGCCCTTGTGTATGGGAGGGGAAGGTTCTGCCCTGAGGTGCTTGGCCCCCAGGCATGAAAGCACCATAGGATACCCCCAAAAAATTAATTATTAATTAATTAATTAAATCCTTCTCTCAAAGCAGGGATTTGGTCGCTAGAGAAGTCTCTGGTCTAGGTGGAGTTACCAGCTGATGCTCACAGCTAAGACAGAGACCACCCGTCCCTTACCCCTGTTGGGCACTGGGCAATCCAGTCCAGCCAGTGGATCCCACACAGAGATGCCCAGCCTCCTGCTGGGTAACATGTGGGCACAGTGCAGGGTTCGGGTTTAGTGAGGTACAGGGGTGCAGAGTGTTTCCCACAGAGAAGTCTCCATCCCACTCTTATTCCTGAGATGAATGGAACCTGGTAACATCTGCCCCTCACCTCCCAGGCCTTCCAGGGATCCCGTCCATGTGTGACCTTCTCCTGTATCTAACCCATATGCCTGTTTTCCAGACCCTCCTGCGGCCCCATCCCTCTCCCTGAGCCCTGATCTCCCTGGGTACCTCCCTGGAGAGCCTGTTCCCCTCTCATGCTGGGCGCTCCTGGGTCACAAAGCTGCAGGATTCCAAATCGATATGGTGGGGTCATGGAGCATCTCCGCTGGGGGCTCATCTGGGATCTGTTAGGGATTTTTTCATCTATCTCCCCATCCTCCTTACTTTGTGGAGATTCCCCATTCTATCTCCATTCCAGACTCTCCACCAGCCCCATGCTCTCTCTTGGCTCCCTGCACCCCATCTCTATCCGAGGGGAGTCAGTCACCCTCAAATGCTCGGCTCCCAGGAGTGAGAGAGTGACGGGATAGAGGTTCCTCAATCACAGAGCGGAGCAGATCCCCAAAGGGGTCTTCAGCCAGGGCACATAAGTGATCAGCACGGCTTACTCAGCAGAGAGCATGTGTGACGCTCCTCGGGGATACCCAGGGCCTCGGGCATGTTCCTGCCATCTGCCCTTAGCGTGAGGAAGCATGGCCTGTGCTTACTGGGGGCAGCTCCCTGACTGCCTGGTCTCAGCCGCACAAGCCCTCCCCTCCCCGCCCCTGCAGGCTGAGCTGGCCCTGGGCAGTAGATACCCCCGTCAGGTACCAAGGAGGGGACGCTGGGCCCATTGGGTTTCCCGGCAGTGAGATCTCTGCTGCTCAGTGTTTGCATGGCTCAGCGGGTAACAGCTGCCCCTCATCTCCCAGGTCCTTCCAGAGATCTCTGCCGGGTCTGCCCTTCTTCTCTATCTAATGCTGTCCCCTGTTTCCAGACCTGTCTGTAACCCTGTCCTGCCCCTTGAGTCGTGATACCCCCAGGTACCCACCCTGGAGAGCTGGTTCCCCTTACAGGCTGGGCTGTCCCAGGGGATCACCAACTGGCAGGATTGTGATGTGACAAACTCTCCAGCTCCTGTTACCCCTCTTAGTGCCAGTGTGGGGTCAATATCCGTCACATGGGTCAGGGTTTGGGGACTGGAAACCCTCCCCAGTGCTGTCAATCCCTGTCTGTGCAAATGCTGCCTATGATGCAGCACAAACATTAGTTAAAACACACCCCAAGGGCCCAGTGGGACCAGGGGGCTGGTTTCAGAAACTTCTCCGTGAGAGAGCGAGATCCCAGCTGGTGAGAATAAAAAAAACCTGGAAATGAGTCTGTGGGTTCAGCAAGACCAATGAAAATGAGCCCGAGCTCCTTTGGAGTCAATGTGGCCAGATCCCAGCTGGTGTGTGTGATGCTCCCCAGGGGGTGCCCGGGGCTCTGAGGCACCTTCCTACCATCTGCCCTTAGTGCAGGGAAGCCTGATCTGTGCCTGCTGGGGGCAGCTCCCCGACACCCCCAGCCTCAGCCGCACAAGCCCTCCCCTCCCCGCCCCTGCAGGCTGAGCTGGCCCTGGGCAGGAGCTGCCCCCTCAGGTACCAAGGTTCCCCGGCAGTGAGATCTCTGCTGCTCAGTGTTTGCATGGCCTGGCGGGGACGTGGTCCCTGGGCACTGAGCTGGGGTTGGCTGGGCTCCGTGTCCAGGATCCCGCCTTCTTCTGTGGTTCACTGGCCCTTCCTCTGCTTCTGTGTCACCAGCGTCCCAAGTAGCCATCTCCTCCCCCGACCCCCTTGTCTTTTCCAGCCCCACTCCCGACTCCCCAGCTCAGCCTGTCCCCGCAGCCGCCTGTCTACATAACTGGAGAAGCTGTGACCCTGATGTGCTCAGCTACCGGGACGTCCACTGTGTTCGGAGTTCGGTTCTTCAGAGATGATCAGGAAATTCAGCAGAAGGAACTCCCCTCACCTCGGTACAGTTACACCAAATCGATTCAAGCACAAGGCGGAGCCTATACCTGTGAATCCTGGCAGACAGTGTCTGGGCGAGAAATCACATCAAACAGGAGCCGACCGATCTCCATAGCAGTCACAGGTGAGTCCCCCGTCTCCTGCTGTTTACTGGTCCTGTGGTGGGGTATCTCTGCTCCACGCATGGGGTGAGACACAGCCCGGTCACTCAGCTCCGGGCAGGACCACCAACTAGGTCAGTTTCAACCCCCCCCGTCCCCATGTCTGGTTACTGTCACTCCCTGGATCTCTGGCTCCTCTAGTGGGTGTTGCGGGGGCTATTGCGCTATTTTGGGTTTTGGGGTCTCCCAGGCAGCAGTAACATCTAAAGTTTGGGGCCGTCTCTTGTCAGTGCCAGGCCCTGATGTCAGACACACCATGGGGAGGGGAGATTGGGCACCACAACAGCAGGGAGAGACTCCTAGCTGATCAGTAAAGTTAGTCACTTAGAGGGCACAGCTGTGGGGCAACTTTCAGCCCTGTCATCCTGGCTCACAAGTCATCTAGTTCTACATGCTCAGTCCTGCTGCTTCATTCCTAATTGTTATCAGAAGAGGGATCAATTTCTGATGTCACCCTGACCCCTACCGGCACCCGCTCACCAGGATCCCTATGGCCCTTGTGTATGGGAGGGGAAGGTGCTGCCCTGAGGTGCTTGGCCCCCGGGCATGAAAGCACCATAGGATAAAAAAAAAAATTATTATTAATTAATTAATTAAATCCTTCTATCAAAGCAGGGATTTGGTCGCTAGAGAAGTCTCTGGTCTAGGTGGAGTTACCAGCTGATGCTCACAGCTGAGACAGAGACCACCCGTCCCTTAACCCTGTTGGGCACTGGGCAATCCAGTCCAGCCAGTGGATCCCACATAGAGATGCCCAGCCTCCTGCTGGGTAACGTGTGGGCACAGTGCAGGGTTCCCGTTTAGTGAGGGGACGCTGGGCCCATTGGGTTTCCCGGCAGTGAGACTCCGCTGCTCAGTGTTTGCATGGCTCAGCGCGTAACAGCTGCCCCTCATCTCCCAGGTCCTTCCAGAGATCTCTGCCGGGTCTGCCCTTCTTCTGTATCTAACCCTGACCCCTGTTTCCAGACCTGTCTGTGGCCCGGTCCTGCCCCTTGAGCTGTGATCTCCCCGGGTTCCCCCAGAGAGCCGGTTCCCCTCACAGGCTGCGCTACCCCAGGGATTACCAACTGGCAGGATTCTGATGTGACAAGTTCTCCAGCTCTTCTTACCCCTCTTAGTGCCATTGCGGGGTCAATACCCATCACACGGGATCAAGGTTTGGAGACTGGAAACCCACCCCAGCCCCTCACTCCCCGTCTATGCAAACGCTCCCTGTGATGCAGCAAAAATATTAGTTAAAACACACCCCAAGGGCCCAGTGAGACAAGGGACTGGTTTCAGAATCTTCGCCATGAGAGAGCGAGATCCCAGCTGGTGAGAATAAATAAAAACCTTGAAATGAGTCTGTGGATTCAGCAAGACCAATGAAAGTGAGCTGTGTGTGTGTGATGCTCCCCAGGGGGTGCCCGTGGCTCTGAGGCACCTTCCTACCATCTGTCCTTTGTACAGGGAAGCCTGAACTGTGCCTGCTGGGGGCAGCTCCCCGACACCCCCAGCCTTAGCCGCACAGGTCCTCCCCTCCCCGTCCCTGCAGGCTGATATGGCCCTGGTCAGGAGCTGCCCCCCTCACATACTGAGGAGGGGACGCTGGTCTCACTGGGTTCCCTGGCAGTGAGATCTCTGCTGCTCAGTGTTTTCATGGCCTGGTGGAGAGGTGTTTCCTGGGCTATGAGCTGGGGCTGGCTGGGGTCTGTGTCCAGGATCCCGCCCTCTTCTGCTCTTCACTGGCCCTTCCTCTGCTTCTGTGTCACCAGCTGCCCAAGTAGCCATCTCCTCCCCCGTCGCCCTTGTCTTTTCCAGCCTTCGTCCCGGCTCTCCATGTCACTGTGTCCCCAGAGCAGCCTGTTGACATAACTGGAGAAGTTGCCTGACTTTCAGACAGCAGCACAAGATATGGTCACTCAACAAGCCCAAGAATATGTAGACCCAGATATTCAACATGGCCGCCTTGCGCCTCTACCCTCTGGGACGGTAGAATCCCAGCAGGGCCATCCAGCTCTCAAACAGTCTGGGCACAAGCAACAGAACATACCAACAAAATTTCACTCAACCCAGAAATTATCAATGACCCGATTCAACAGGTTAAGGGAATTAGAGGGGAGGATGTTACTTTTCAATATCAATTAGTGGGAGTCACTTCATTGCCGTCTAGTGGTTGGAAAAAGATGTGGCCCTTAGATGAAAATTCAAAGGGAGGAGGGTGCAAGACATCCACAACAAATTCAACTTCCCTGAAACATGTTGTACCTTATGGAACTTGGAAAATCCGCAAGCATATAGATTATGTGTTAAAAGAGGAAGCCAACTGAGTGGTCAATCCAATGTTACAAGGAATAAAAGGGTTGGCCCAGGAAGAACAATATACTGTCTATAATATGTATGATATAACTCAATTGTTTAATGAGACTCAATAGAAAGTTAATCAGTTAATTGCTTTAAACAATGATCAGCAAAGGGATAAACATTTGGGGAAAGAAATTATATGCTCTGCATATGGGGAATATGTTGTAAGTACTATTACTGATGCATTACGATCCTTGAGATTAGGAGAAGTTCCAGACTTAATTAAAGATGAGCAACTGTTAAGTTGGTACTGCCCTAAATGTTTTCAAAAACTGAATAAGGAAAGATCTACTTGTTTGGATGCATGCCAGCATTTGTCAGTGGGTGCTATGAGAGAGTTAGGATCTGTGACACCTCACCCCAATCGAGACAGTTGTTCTCTTTCAAAAGATTGTATGATGGCACAATCTTTGTCTGTCTCATTCATGGTCTCGTTACCGGTGTTTGACCCAAACAAGGATGTGTACAGGCAATTGGCTACTATCCATTCTATAGGTCACCTCGAAGATGACATCTACAGGGAACGCATTAATGCACCTCCCCTGGTAATCTATCAAACTCCAACTCAGACCTGGAAAGTTCCACAGATGGCCTGTTGTTCTGAGAAAGGGCCTCAGTATATCTGTAGGGGTAATGTGTTTGAAACAGACACTGTTTTGTGTGGACTACAGGGAGAGAAACTACAGAATTCATCATCGTCATGCCTGGTGAGGCTGACAAGGTGGAAGACACCGATGGAGAGGGTGACCTATGCTGGAAGTAACCAATTTTGCGTGGTAACCCACCAAAAGAGGTACCAATATGGTCCCTTGGAGTGTCCTGTCACAGAGCCAAATTTCTGTTTTACCCCAAAGCAACCCCCAGTAATAGGAAATCAAGCTATTTTCCCTATTCCCATTTTTGAGAACATTACCATTATTCAGTCCAACCCCGCTTATTAGGATTTAATTGTCCAAAGAACACCCACTTTTCTGGCCTATATTCCCCCACTAAACTTACAGCTAAAATCATTAATGGCTAGTAAGGAGACTCACCTAATCCAAATTACTAATGATATGGACAAAGCCCAACAAGTTATTTCCCAGTTAATAAATGAAGGTAGTGAACTGCAACAATTCCCAGAGAAAATTTTGGATTAAAAGGATGGGTAATCATCCAAGGAATTGCAATTGGAATTAATTTCCTTATTTTAGGTTACTTGCAGTATAAATTCAACAAACCCAAGCCTAAACCTAAGCAAATGCCTAGACAGACACCTAGACAGAGGCATATACAAGCATCACAGAGTGAGGAATATATATACATGATGCCCATTCCAGATACCTATCAAAATATGCCCAGGTATGAAAGTGTTGCTAAAAAGGGCCCCACAGATATGAAATCCAATCTAGGTGACGGGGTTTCTTTGTGCAAACCACCCCGTCAAAGGGGGGCGTGTAGCCCTAAGGATTAATCTGCCTGTCTGTATCAATATATCTTTCTTATAAAATGAGTATTTGATGTATTGGATTTATAGATTTATATTAAAAGTAAGTTTAGCTGTAATGCAAGAGACCTAACTACAGGTTAAACTCTGTATGTTAAAGCTAATGCGTAGTTAACACCTTTTTGAGACCCTTTCCAGGAAAAAGTGAAATTAGGCAAAACACCCACGCGGATGTCTAGAGACCTTTACCTAAACCAATAGTAAAATGGGGTGGAAAATGAGGGGTTTTGCCCACATTCTAATGTATTTACCACAAGTGCGTACATATCTGTCATCCATACGCACATGCATACTAGCCTATGGTAAGTGTACCCTAACATTTCCGTGGGGGAAGAATGAAATATGGGCATAGGAGGGAGGATTTCCGATTAAATACCTTATAAAAAGGCAGGCAGTTTGCCATTAGACAGGCAATCTACCCATCTACCTACTCCTGTCTACTCTTCGTTGCCTCCACCTTTGAACTACGTATCAATACTACTCATCTTCCACACGACTATTAGCTATTGAAAGGTCGTTCTTCATTCTTTACAAGATTGTAAATTAAAAAGGGATTTAATCTCATTTACATTTTTATTTAGAGAAGGCATATAGAGTGAATTTAGAAAACAAGTCACTTTGCAGTAACTTCCTTTACTAGAAGTGTGAAAAACGCCCAAGGTGTTGCCAGCACCAGATTATTATCAAGAACAGGGTGTGAGTATTCATCCATTTTGCAGTGTATAGCCTTATATTCTCTTAAAGAACTGTGATACAAGTGTAACTCTGTAACTCTAACTGTTTTTCCATTTACTTACTATCTTCATTGATTTTAATAAAATGTCTTTATAACTACATCTGTTTCTGTGTAAACTTCCTGTCACAACCCCGAATTTCCTTCTATAAACTCTGTGAAGCCTGATTCAGGATGAACTCTATCTTCTGATTAAACAAATTGGCGAGCCAAATACCCATACTAATGAATATTCACCATAATTATTAAACTATTAAAATTAATAAAATTATTAATTAATTAATTAAAGAAAAATAAAATTAAGTGGATAAATTAAATCAACACTACTAACCTACCCCAGATCAGGCTACAGGATAGCCAGATGTTCTGGGCCCTCACTATCTACAGAAATATCAGGGGCCGGGGCATTAGTAACAGAGATATAACAAAAAACAAGTTATGTCCTGGTGAGGCCATCCTCCTTCTGATCCCACATCTGAGACCCATATAGTATCTGAAGGACGGAATCCCCTCCCCCAGCCCAGTTCTCGCTCATTTCTGGGGGAGACCCTCAGGATCCTGAGGTGAAACAAGAGGCTCTGGAGAGGGGACACAGGTCAGCTCTGAATAAGTGGAATTCTAGGCACCAGCTCCACTTCCCCCACTGCCATGTCCCTTCTGACTCCTCCTCTCTGCTACTCCCCACAGATCCCCCTCCCCAGCCAGCGCTGAGTGTGGATCCCCCATCCGGATCAGTGAGCGAAGGGATCCACCTGCTCATGACCTGCACGGCCCCCAGGGACGCCGGTCAGCGGAGGTTTCACTTCTACAAGGACAGAGCCGAGCTCATCCCTGGGGACGTGGGGTCTGAGATCAACACGACAGATCCCAAGACTGTCTCTATGAACATCTCTGTGCTCAGAATCCCGCTGGACAGTTCAAACAACACTGGGGAATTCACCTGTGGGTATGAGGAGAATGTGGGTGGGAGATGGATCCCGTCCCCCAGGAGCCGGGCCGTGACTGTCGCCAGGAACGTCACACTGTCAGGTGAGGTGGCTCTTGGCTGCTAACATCTCCCCAGAAAAATTGACTCTTCTAACCCCACATACTTGTGCCCAGTTCCCTTGATGTCCAAATGAGGACAGGGCAGGTCACGGGGTGCTGGAGGACAGGCTGACAGGAGAGGGACAGACACACAGATGGGAAGAATCAGAAATTGGTGTCCACCAGTGTGAAGGGGAAGAGCTGTGGGTGGGTTTCACATCTCAGCTGGATGGCTTCTGAGATCCAGGGGAGTTAGTCACAAGCCTTAGAGGCACGGGCACACGGACATCATATGCATCGCGCTCAGCAGGGATGTTAACCTGCTGGTTCCATTTGAGGTTCTCCTCTCTCTGCAGCTCGAACCTTCCTCTGTGTCCGGGAGCTGGCAGTAGGTGGCTCCTTCTTCCTCATTAATGGTCTCATCATCCTCGGCTCCCACTGCTGCTTCTAGATCCAGGTAACTGGCTTCCTCTGTGAAGGGGGCCCTTCATTCTGTGTCTTGGATTCTCTCCACAAGGTGACCCATTTGATCTGAAATCTCTCCCCTTGAATTACAGCCTGGAGGGGGAGGTTCTGCTGAAAAGTCCAAGAGTGAGGTCTGAGAAACATCCACAGGTTTTCAAAGGGTTTTAAGCACCATGAACGCTTCAGCAACCAACCAAAAAGAAACTGTATCTGTGGTGGGGCACTGTCACTGTTTCACAGCTTGACAACCCTTGTGCACAGAATTTGCTTGCCCAGAGTTAACCCATGCACCCCTGTATTCACACCCTACACACAGCTGCAATGACCTATACAAACTCTGCCTTGTGAGGTATCATTTGAAAATCCCACCACACTGGTCAATAATATCACTGCAGAGTATAGGTGAGAACGCTGAAGGTGGAGATATGGCTGACCTCTGTGAGTCTGTTTTAAAGTCTGTATTTGAACAAAGGAGAACCAGGTCTGCCCAGGACTTGAATAGAAATTAATCCGGGTTGCCAGTAACAAGAGAATTAGGATGTATATGGCCACCATGGACAGGAGGTGAGGACTCAGCTATCAACCGGGCGGGAGAAGGCACCCCCAGGAGACCTTCCTTCCTGAAGCAGTGTCAATGAACATAGAGAGACATGTTCTCCTGAACTACAGAGAGAGGGGCAGTGAACCCCCAAATTCTCTTCCCCCTCAGACAACAAGGGAAACCAGCACCTCGCACTTCCCAGGAAGGTCAGGATCGAGAGCCTGTTGCCCAGGCCAGACCAAGAGTAATCAGAAAGTGAAATCACCTTCAGCGCAGACCATGCCTTGCTACCTTGAGTTTTAGCCTTTCAGCTGTGTGTTTTCCCTTTGATTTACTTGTAACCATCTCTAACTGGGTTTCTTTTCATTTGGAATCTCTTAACCCATGGCCTTTTGTTAATAAACTTGGTTTATTCTAATCTAAATCAACCCAGGGCTGGGTTTGAATTCCAGTCACTGGTAACTCCAGTTAACATGGCGAGCAGCTGGGGATTGTCTCTTAAACGGAGCAAGTGACCACTATTATTTCTCTGGATGCTGCAGGAGAGGGCTGGACATTTCAGGGCAGGTGGTTTGGGGGAAATGCAGACCGGGGTGTGTGTGTTGTGGTTCCTTTCCTAGCAGTAACCGAGGCTGCTGGGGACCAGGGCATGGCGGGATGTATCAAGCAGGCTGCTGGAGTCGGTGTTGCTAAATCAGGGCTGTTGACTGCAAACACTCAGTAAATGCTTGTCTGTTAGCTGGGAATGTGCAGATACGGAGCTGCAGCACTGAGTGTTTCAGGGCACCCAGGAACACAGGGCAGGTGGTTTTGTATCAAACCCCAAAACATGACACCCAGCCCCCATGCTGTAGGGCATAGCGGCTTTTGCGCCACTTCAGTGAGCAGCGATCCCAGCCAACATCAACCCATCCAACCCCCACAGCTCTTGTACAAAAGTGCAGACCTTTATCCATGAGCTCATGTGACGTTATTGACATAAACTAGGATCGTCTAGATCATTGTTGCAACCAAGGTCCTGTAGTGGCACCCAAATCTTGTATAAAGGGGGTCAAATGGGGTGTCTAGGACAAGGTTATGGTTTACTGGTTATGATTATGCTGTCTGTATGTGTGTATCAGTTTTGTAGTTAAAGTTATGAATATTGGCTCTATACTGTCTGTATGGCAAACTTATGCTATGCTTCTGGGTGACATCCCAGACAAGCTGAGATTAGCTCTGCCTAGCCTGCTTGATGGCCCATTAAGGACCATCAGCTGTACAATGGATCCATTGAGAGAAGGCAGATACGCCTTGTAACTCAGCGAAGTATGCAAGAACTGGCCCATGTGACTCCAGACTCCATTTGGCTGTAAGGAGGTAACAAGGAGGTGTTCTTACTCCTGGAAAAGACTATATAAGGCTGATGCCTCATCTCCATCTTGTCTTCAATCCTGCTTCACACCTCTGGAAGAACTTTGCTACAAGCTGAAGCTTTGAACAAAGGACTGAGGACCCATCCCAGCGGGGGATGTATTCCAGAGACTTGATTTAAACCTGCAGTTTATTCCATCGCTGCTGCAAGCCTGAACCAAGAACTTTGCCATTACTGTATGTAATTGATTCCATTTAACCAATTCTAACTCTCATCTCTATCTTTTTCCTTTTATGAATAAACCTTTAGATTTTAGATTCTAAAGGATTGGCAACAGCGTGATTTGTGGGTAAGATCTGATTTGTATATTGACCTGGGTCTGGGGCTTGGTCCTTTGGGATCAGGAGAACCTTTTTCTTTTACTGGGGTATTGGTTTTCATAACCATTTGTCCCCATAACGAGTGGCACTGGTGGTAATACTGGGAAACTGGGGTGTCTAAGGAGATTGCTTGTGAGACTTGCGGTTAGCCAAGGGGTGAGACCGAAGTCCTAGTCTGGCTGGTTTGGTTTGCCTTAGAGGTGGAAAAAACCCCAGCCTTGGGCTGTAACTGCCCTGTTTGAGCAATTTGTCCTGAGTTGGCACTCTCAGTTGGGTTCCACCAGAACCGCATTGTCACAGCTCAGCAGAGTGAGATTTCTGTGTCCAGTGGAAGAGGAGGTGGGAATTTTGGGGACAAGATGAGCCAGTGGGGATTTAACGACCCTGCATGTTATTAGCTTCTGTGAATACCTCCCACGAGGTGACAAGTCCAGCAGAACAATGCACCCTAAGGAGACACTCATGCCCCTTCCTGAAGCAGAGCGCCCCCTAGCACTGGGCAGGGCATGGCAGCCAGCACTGCCTGCCAGGGGAGAGCGCACCTGCTAATCCACTTGCTCCCTGTGCCATGGCACCTCCCGGGCAATACAGTGCACATGGTTGGGGTCACCCAGACTTGCTGAGCATGAGAGATTGGAGTGGATCACAGCTCACAAGGTAGAACATTGTGGGAAACAGAGTCCCAAGAGTTGGTGACCCTTCATTGCTCCTTGTGCTACTGTCTTCCGGGGATTGCAAGAGGCCTGCAGGCAGAGCCCACAGGGGCTGTTGGACAACAGTGACATTCTCTGGCACACTCCATCTCCATGACACTCCATTGGTTTGACTGAAGGTTCATGATGAAGAGTTGTCTCTGGTCCTCCCGTGCATTCTTTTGAGCCAGCAGGGGGACTGGGAACCAGCTCTCCTGGGCTCTATTCCGGACGCTGGGAATGATATGGAGTCTCATGGGTTCGAGCAGAGGGGAGCTCAGAGTCAGAAAACCTCTGTTCTAATCCCAGCTCTGGGAGGGAAGTGGGAGCCAGTGGGTTGGAGATGGGAATAACACAGTTACTCCGCCTTCAGTTAACCTTTCCAGCCCGCTTTGGTTGCTATTCTCTTTTATGCTTTTTCCTACTGTAAAATGTCCACAAAGCTTGGAAAATTACATCCATGGTGTTTATGGGCCGTGCAAGGATAGAAAAAGAAAATCCCTAAAGCTCTTTGTCACTGGGTTCAATGAAATCTCTGCCTTGTACGAAAGCTTGAAACTCACAACGCTCAGAGCGCGGAACCGGAGAGCAAACCCGCAGCAGGTTCAACGCTGGTCTCTAGACGGCACGTTCACGATGAACTGAAAATGATGGATTTTCTCATCAGGGGACATGAAAATTTCACCCTGGCAAGACGGTCTGTCCCCAGGCCAAGAGTCTGGCTGGGTGGGGAAGAGGGGACTCACTGCTGTAGCTTCCGTTTGTGGCAGGGCCTGGCATAGCACCACTGCTGACAGTTCCTCAGGTTCTGTGGTGATTTCACCCGCCATGATAGGCCCTACAGCCAGCTGGCTCCTGTGGGGATAAACATAGAGTCCAGTAAATTAAACTCAAATCAACATAATTCTCCATCTCTCCCCAGCCTCCCCCTGCCATCCCCCATACAGGCCCTTCACCGCTCCCCAGCTTCTACAGAGTCGTTGTCTGGCTCTTGCACAGACCAACGCTGACTAGAACTTTCTATCCAGAGACCCTCCCCCAAACTCAGCAGTGCTTCTCCTTCTTGTGCCGGGGGATCTCACCCACCGTTCCCAGGGCCGGAGACGGGAAACCAAACCCAGAGTGCTGTGGTGAGCAACTGAGATCTGCTCTGCTCCCCCAGACACCTCCCAGCTGCCTGCTGGATTCCTTCCTACCTTGGCTTTCCTTCGGGCCCTTTGCACAGCATCTCCCTGGGCTGTCTTCACAGCTGCTTCTCTCCAGACCTTCCCTCCAGGGACCAGAGAGAAATGGGAGAGCTTTTCCTCACAGCCCACTTCTCATCTGGGCTGCCTCTCTTTCTACTCACTGCCCAGCTGAGCTCCATCTCCAGCTGGGCCAGGCCCACACTCCAGCTCCGGTTACCCCTCTTAGTGCTAGTTCAGGGTCAATGCCCAACACACGGGATCAGGGTTTGGGGACTGGAAACCCTCCCCAGCCCCGACACTCCCTGTCTGTGCAAACACTCCCTGTGCTGCAGCAGAACCTCCAACTATTAGTTCAAAACACTCCCAAGGACACAGCTGGACCAGGGGGCTGGTTTCAGAGTCATCGCCGTGAATGAGCGAGATCCCCAGGTGGTGTCAATGGGCCGTAGCTCCACTGGAGTCAATGGGGCCAGATCCCCAGCGGGTGTAATACACTGTAACTAATCTAAGGTCGCTTTACCCCAGCTCAGTCCCTGGCCCAACCCCGGAGGTATCAGTCACTTGAGGCTGCTGCTCCGGCCTCCTCAACATTGTCAGCCCTGGAAAATGGCCAGCTCCCCTCTGCACGCCCTGCGCACGAGGCACAGGTGAGTCTCCAACTCCTGAGCTGAGCAGTGACCATGCCTGAGGCTGTGACTCCCTCTGCCTCCATCAGAGGGGAGGGGCCCACCCCCCTCCTTGCACCCAGACAGGGCTCAGTCCAGAGTGACCAGCTCAGCATGGGGATTGGTCCTGCTTTGAGCAGGGGGTAGCACTAGGTGACCTCCTGAGGTCCCTTCCAACCCTGATATTCTATGATTCTATGGAGCTAACCCTCCTTCTCCCTCTTCTGGGTAAGTGACCTCCCTCAGTCTAACAAAGTGGCTGATGCACTCTTCCATAAAAGTTTCCTAGAATCAACTGGTTAACAATCAAGTATCAGAGGGGTAGCCGTGTTAGTCTGAATTTTTAAAAAGCAACAGAGGGTCCTGTGGCACCTTTAAGACTAACAGAAGTATTGGGAGCATAAGCTTTTGTGGGTAAGAACCTAGAAAGCTTATGCTCCCAATACTTCTGTTAGTCTTAAAGATGCCACAGGACCCTCTGTTGCTTTTTACTGGTTAACAATTGTTCTTGGAATGTGGGACATACTGTTAATTTTTATATAATCAGTAGTATGTCTAAAGGTGCATGTGTCTTATTAACTCTGTTTTCTCCTAGAGCTCCAGGAAGAAATCACAGCCAGTGTGGAACCGGCTGTCCAACATTATCTGTGATTTGGGGAGCGTGTCGTAACTATAAAGGGAAGAGTAACAGCCCTCTTGTGTACAATACTATAAAATCCTTCCTGGCCAGAGGCACCAAAATCCTTTTACCTGGAAAGGGTTAAGAAGCTCAGGTAACCTGGCTGACACCTGACCCAAAGGACCAATAAGGGGACAAGATAATTTCAAATCTTGGCAGGGGGAGGGGAAGGCTTTTGTTTGTGCTCTTTATTTTGGTGGGTTTTCACTCTTGGGACTGAGAGGGACCAGACATCAATCCAGGCTCTCCAAATCTTTCTGAACAAGTCTCTCATATTTCAAACTTGTAAGTAACAGCCAGGCAAGGCGTATTAGTTTATCTTTGTTTTCTCAACTTGTGAATTTTACCTTTGCTAGAGGGAGGTTTATCCCTGTTTTGTTGTAACTTTGAAACTAAGGCTAGAGGGGGTTCCTCAGGGCTCTTTGAATCTGATTACCCTGTAAAGTTATTTTCCATCCTGATTTTACAGAGATGATTTTTACATTTTATTTTTAATAAAATCTTTCTTTTAAGAACCTGACTGATTTTTCCATTATTCAAAGACCCAGGGGTTTGGGTCTTTGATCACTTTGTAACCAATTGGTTAGGATATTATTCTCAAGCCTCCCCAGGAAAGGGGGTGTAAGGGCTTGTGGCGATATTTGCGGGAAGAGGAACTCCAGATGGTCCTTCCCCTGTTTCTTGTTAAATCACTTGGTGGTGGCAGCGTTCCAGGTTTTAACCTAAGCTGGTAGAAATAAGCTTAAGGATCTTTCATGCGGGTCCCCACATCTGTACCCTAGAGTTCAGAGTGGGGAAGTAACCCTGACAGGGCCCCTGGACTTGATGAGTGCCAAGTGGGAGGGAAAGGACTCTCCCAGTGGGGAATCAGTGGTGGAGTATGTACTGAGTTTCTGGGAAAAGCTTGTGGAGCTCATGGCCTTGACTAGGGGAAACCTAGCAAGGGCACAGAGGAAGCAGAAAGTCTGGTATGACCTCTCAGCATGTGCCCGCTCATATGCTACCTGGGACCAGGTGATGCTCCTCATCCCCGTGAGGAAGAACAAGCTGCAAGTTACCTGGAACAGCCCCTTCAAAGTCATCAGACACGTAAATGAGGTGAACTATGTAGTGGAACTGTCCATCCAGGCACACAGCCACTGGGTGTATCATGTCAACATGATGAAACTGTACTGGGACAGGGAGAAGTTGGTGGTGGCTGTGTGTGGGCAGTGGGAGGAGAAAGGAGAGGATCCCCTGGTGGGACTCCTCCCTGAGGCTGGGGCTAACCCCCCACTGAAATCAATTCCCCTCTCAGTCCAGCTAACCCCTGCCCAGCAGGCAGAGATCAGAGAGGTGCTGCATCATTCCAGCAGCTGTTCTCCAACCGGCCTGGGCTCACTAACCTGGCTGTCCACCAGGTGGAGACAGGAACCAACCCACCCATCAGGTGTTCCCCATTCAGGGTCACTGGGAAAACAGCCCAGAACCTGCAGAGAGACATCAGGGATATACTGGCGTTAAGAGTGATCGAGCCGTCCACCAGCCCCTGGGCCTCACCTGTGGTGCTGGTCCCCAAGAAGGACGGGTCAATCTGGTTCTGTGTGGACTATCAGAAGCTCAATGCCATTACCGTGTACAGTGCCTACCCCATGCCTAGGACTGATGAGATCCTAGACAAGTTGGGGGGCGCCCGGTACCTCACTACCATGGATCTTACCAAAGGCTACTAGCAGGTGCTTTTGGACCTGGAGGCCAGGGCAAAGTCTGCCTTCACCCCCTGAATAGGGGTCTTCGAGTTCCTGGTCCTGCCTTTTGGCCTCAAGGGGGCACCTGCCATCTTCCAGCGCCTGGTGGATCAGTTGCTAAGGGGGATGGAGGACTTTGCTATAGCGTATATTGACGATATCTTTGTCTTTAGCCAGACCTGGGAAGAACATGTGTCCCAGATGAAGAGGGTGCTGGGTCGCCTCCAGGATGCAGGACTGACCATCAAAGCTGAAAAGTGGAAGGTAGAGATGGCAGAGGTTTCATACCTAGGCCACAAGGTGGGGGGTGGCCACCTGAAGACGGAGCCGGCTAAAGTGGAGGCAATCAAGGACTGGCCCGCTTCCCAGACTAAAAAGCAGGTCCAGGCTTTCATTGGGATGGCGGGGTCCTACCGGAGGTTTGTGCCCCACTTTCGCTCCCTGGCAGCTCCCCTCACAGAGCTTTGTTGGAAGGGAAAGACGGACAAGGTGGTCTGGTCCGAGTAGTGCCAAAGGGCTCTTTGTGCCCTGAAGGGGGCACTTATCCAAAGCCCAGTGCTAAACCCAGATTTTAACAAACCCTTCCTGATGTTCACCGATGCCTCAGGCACAGGGCTGGGTGTGGTGCAGATGCAAACTGATATGAAAGGGGAGAGACACCCCGTTGTGTACCTTAGGAAGAAGCTGCTGCACCGGGAGCAGCACTATGTGGCCATAGAGAAGGAATCCCTGGCCACAGTAAAAAACTGCAGCCCTATCTATTTGAGTGGCGCTTCACTGTGTACACTGACCATTCACCCAGAATGTGGCTACATCGAATGAAAGGAGCTAATGCTAAGCTGCTGAGATGGAGCCTTCTCCTCCAGGGTTATGACATGGAGGTGGTCCATGTGTGGGATCCATAAATATCAGGGGCTGGGGCATTAATAATGGAAGTCACCTTCTAGTGACCCTGGCCACCATCTGACCCCACATCCCAGCCCCATATTGTATCTGAAGGAAGCCATCCCCATCCCCTAGCCTGGCTCGCACTCATTTTTGCAGGAAGTCTGTCAAGGTTCCCTCCCCACTCTGAACTCTGGGGTACAGATGTGGGGACCCGCATGAAAGATCCCCATAGCTTATATTTTACCAGCTTAGGTTAAAATCTTCCCCAAGACACAAATTCTTTTCCTTCTCCTTGGATGGTATTGCTGCCACCACCAAGTGATTCACACATAAATTCAGGAAAGGGTCACTTGGAGTCTCTATTCCCCCAAAATATCCCCCCAAGCCCCTTCACCCCCTTTCCTGGGGGACTTGAAAATAATATACTAACCAATTGGTTACAATGTGAGCACAGACCAAACCCTTTGGGTTTTAGGACACTGAAAATCAATCAGGTTCTTAAAAGAAGAATTTTATTCATAAAAAAAGTAAGAGAATCACACCTGCAAAATCAGGATGGAAGGTAACTTTACAGAGTAAATAAAAAAGATTTAAAACACAGGTAATTTGAGCTTCTTAACCCCTTACAGGTAAAGTGATTCTGTACCTCTGGCCAGTAGGGATTTTATATTACTGCATTCATAAAGATTGTTACCCTTCCCTTTATATTTATGACAGCATCTGATCAAGTTGCTTCCTTCTGTTGACATAAACCTGGGACTTGCCTCCCACCCCACCCCAGGCCTAGCTGGTCAGTGTCTTCTCTCCTTAGGCTGGACCAGTCTTGTCATTACGTACCCTGGACTGAGCATGACACTTGCATTGAAAGATGATTTCCTGCCACGCTGGTCTCCTGCACACAGTATGATCCCAGGTTTATACTTATTGGGATCCTGAGGTGAAGCAAGAGGCTCTGGAGACAAAGCACAAGTCAGCTCTGAATAAATTGAATTCTGGGCACCATCTCCACATTCCCCAATACCTTGTCCCTGCTGACCCTTCTCCTTTCCTGCACCCCACAGATCCCCCTCCCCATCCAGGGCTGAGGCTGGATCCCCCTTCTGGAGCAGGGAGCGAAGGATTCCCCTGCTCATCACCTGCGCGGTCTCCAGGGATGCCAGAGAGGGTGATTTCACTTCTACAAGGATGGAGTCAAGCTCATCCCCAGGAACGTGGGGTCTGAGATCAACACCATGGAGCCTGGCATCGGCTATATGAATGTCTCTGTGCTCAGCATCCCGCAGGCCGGTCCCAACAACACCGGGGAATTCATCTGTGGGTACAAGGAGAATGTGAGCGGGAGCTTGATCCCGTCCCCCAGGAGCCAGGCTGAGAACTGTTGACAACTGGCGGCATCTTGCTTCTGGGTGGAGGCCTGGCTGCTCTCATCTGCTATTGCCATAGGAAGAAAAGAGGTGTGTGAAAGGGGGCAAGGGGATGTGATCTCCCACCTGCTCCCGTGATATGGTGTAGCCAATAACTGTTCTGTAGTGATCAGCATAAATAGTTTTAAACCATTAATGACACCCACACCGCGGTAGGATGCTTGGTGAAGGAAACAAAACATAAAATATGCATTGCAAATGAGGTATGTACCTTTCAATGAGAAGACAAAGTATAACAAGACAGAGTTCTAAAAAAATAGATATAGGCTTTCAAATGTATATCGGTACATGCTGGATTTATTAGCACATGATGTCAAATAACCAACTCAGCTGAAGTTTGATTGAAGACAAATCATTTCATTTGATGTGAGCACTAAGACCTTTGGTTGTGGTTAGGGTGAAGTGAGGGTAAAATAATTTAAAACTTGTACCACCAGGGCTTAGAAGTCACCTACGCGCTCATGGTATTTCCAGCCTTACAGACCCACACAACCCAGTTGAAAAACAAAGACAAACCTGCTGAAGGTGAACATGTGCTGTATAGCGAGGTGGTAACAACGCACACCCGATAGGCAGCTAAATAAGGAGGGAGAACCCTCTCTATGTCTCTCTGCATCTTCTCCCGGCATCCATATCCTTAACCCTTTACACCCCAACAGCCCTTTTATGCCACTTGGCAAAGGGCACAGCCAACACACTGTTGACAGAATATTTAGCCAATCAACATCTTGTCAGGTATCATATAAAAACTGGTGATCCACTGCTCATGACTATCACTGCATGATGTGTATACGGGTTGTGTAGAAAGAGTTATGTATGTGTGCTGGAAATATGTTGTGAAGGTATTTCAGAAACAAACAAATGTGGATTTATAATCTCCATGGAGCAAGCTAATGGCAGCTAAGAAAAACAGCCTGGCTTGTGTTATACTGGAAGGTTGTGACAAGGTTGTGAGTTCAATACTTTAGGGGGCTGTTTGGGGATCTGGGGCAAAAATCTGTCTGGGGATTAGTCCTGCTTTGAGCAGGGGGTTGGACTAGATGACCTCCTGAGGTCCCTTCCAACCCTGATATTCTATGATAAGATCAGATCCCAGCTCTTGCCCACGCTACAGGCATTAGCTAAGAACAGACAACACCATAGCTGGAGACCAGACCAGGTCACCTGTGTGTTAGTTTTCCTCAAAATAAGTATTAGGCCTTGTCTACAGTACAGAGTTTTGTTGACTCAAGTTATGCTGACATACAGCCTCTGCTGGAATTAAACCGCTGTTGCATTTCCACACTAGCAGCTTTTGCATCGACACAGAGAGCAGTGCCCTGTTGGTAGCTATCCCATGGTGCAACTGGCCGCAGGGTGCTTGGGAAGGACTTGCAATTTCTCATGGGGCAGGTACAGCATCACATGATTCAGGTTTCTCAATCCCATCATTCCATGGGCATCCTTTCAGATTGCCAGCCATTTCCAACTGCCCTGGTCACATAAGAACGGCCATACTGGGTTAGACTAAAGGCCATCTAGCACAGTCTTCTTTCTTCCGACAGTGGTCAATGGCAGGTGCTTTAGAGAGAATGAACAGAACAGGTCATCATCAAGTGATACATCCCCTGTTGCCCATTCCCAGCTTCCGGCAAACAGAGGCCAGGGAACCTGCAACCCAGCCATCTCTGTCAGAAATCCTGGCTCCTGCACGGCTCTTCAGTATTGTGCTGTGCATTATGAACACAAGGCTAAAAGAGGAGCCCAGTGGGGGGCTATTGGGTTGAGGGATGCCTTGAAGGAGCATATTAACCCTGAGCCACAGTAATGTGTGTTGCTGTCGTGTGCTGAACCCGGCATTGTTTGTTTGCACCGTGCTAAGAGCCTTGTAACGATTGCTGTGTGTGCCCCAAATTAACACATTTTAAATCACTTTTACAAGTAGCTGTCTAAACATACAGCTGAGGGTAGCATAAAATCCCTCCTTTACCTCTAAGGGGTTAAGAAGCTCAAATAACCTGGTTGGCACCTGACCAAATGGACCAATAAGGGAAGAAGATCCTTTCAAATCCCTGGGGGAGGTTTTTGTTTGTGCTCTCTTTGTTGTTCTCTCTTGGACAGAGAGGGACCAGGGCAGGAAAAAAAATCTCCTAAAACCCTACCTGAAATAAGCATCTAAGATTATAAATTGTAAGTAATAGCAAAGAAATGTGTTAGATTATCTTTTGTTTTAGCTTCTGAATTGTCCCTATGCTAAGAGGGAAGTTCATTCCTGTTTTTTGTAACTTTAAAGTTTTGCCTAGAGGGGAATCCTCTGTGTTTTAAATCTTATTACCCTGTAAAATTACCTTCCATCCTGATTTTACAGAGGTGCTGCTTTTACTTTTTTCTTTATAATAAAGTTCTGTTTTTAAGAATCTGTGTCCTAAAAACCCAAGACTCTGGTCTGTGCTCACTTTGTTTACCTATTTGGTGGGTATATTATTCTCCAGCCTCCCCAGGAAAGGAGGTGAAGGGGCTTGGGGGGATATTTTGGGGACACAGGAACACCAAGTGGTCCTTTTCCTGAATCTTTGTCTAACTCACTAGGTGATGGCAGCAGTACCCATCCAAGGGCAAGGAAGAATTTGTGCCTTGGGGAAGTTTTTAACCTAAGCTGGTAGAAATAAGCTTAGGGGGTCTTTCATGCGTAGGGTTACCATATTTTGAGCCTCCAAAAGGAGGACACTCCACGGGGCCCTGCCCCCAGCCCTGCCCACGCCCCCACGCCCCAACTCCGCCCTTCCCCAAAGTCCCCGCCCCAACTCCGCCCCCTCCCCTGCTTCCCGCGAACATTTGATTCGTGGGAAGCCTGAAGCAGGTAAGGGCGGGTGTGGGGGGAGGAGGCGTGGCCCAGGCTGCCCCCCCGGCGTTTCCAGCCTGGGTCGGCTCGGGCCCTGGGGTGCCGGGCCCGGGCCCGGCTCCCGGCCGAGCACCCCCGGCCCGCCCAGCACTGCTGGTCCCCGGCCTGGACCCCGGACCCCCGTCCGAGCACCCCCTGGCCCCGCCGGCCCCCGGCCGAACACCCCTGGCCCACTCAGCACCCCCCAGCCCCGCCGGCCCGCTCAGCACCCTCCGGCCTGGACCCCGGACTCCAGGCCGAGCACCCCCTGGACCGCTCAGCACCCCCCAGCCCCGCCGGCCCCCTGGCCCCCGGCGCTCGGTGCCCCCGGCCCCCCCGGCCCGGCCCCTGACCCCCTGGTCCCCGGCCCCACCGGCGCTCGATGCCCCCGGCCCCCGGCACCCCCGGTGCTCGGCCCCGCCGGCCCCCGGCTCCCGGCCCAGCACCGCCGCCCGCATGTCCCGATTTTCCCGGACATGTCCGGCTTTTTGGGATTTCCCCCCGGACGGGGATTTGGAGCCCAAAAAGCTGGACATGTCCGGGAAAATCCGGATGTATGGTAACCCTATTCATGCGGGTCCCCACATGTACCCCAGAGTTCAGAGTGGGGAGGGAACCCTGACAGTATCGCTCGGTAATATGACGAAGCTGACATTCCTGAACACTAACCCAACAAGCCCACAGCAGTGTGTGTGGGGGGGGGGCAGTGTGTGAGAGGGAGTGTGTGTATGTGTGTTAGTGAGAGAGAGACAGAGTGTGAGCTGGGGAGAGTGAATGTGTCCACAAGCTATTTAAGTTCAGACAGCAGCCAGAAGCAACCAATCCTGAGGCAGACGCTGATGCACAGCCAGCTGGTGTCCCCATGTGCCCCCCCCAGCTCAGCACAGACCGTACACCAGCAGGGGGAGGGGGACACCCCAACTTCAGCCTCCACCTCCCTCCCTAACTCTGCACAGCATGGGAGGATTCTCTCCCCCAGGGCTGCCCAGAGCATTCAGGGGGTCTGGGCGCTTCGACAGCAGGTCCCGGTGTGGAAGGACCCCCCACCACAGGTCTTCAGGGCACTTCAGCGGCAGGTCCCAGAGTGGAAGGACCCCCTGCCGCCGAATTGCCGCCGAAGACCCGGAGCGGAAGAAGCTCCGGGGGCCCGGGCCCCACGAGAGTTTTCTGGGGCCCCCAGAGCAAGTGAAGGACCCCGCTCCAGGGGCCCCATAAAAATCTTGTCGGGGGCCCCTGTGGGGCCCAGGGTCTGGGGCAAATTGCCCCACTTGCCCCCCCTCTGGGCAGCCCTGTCTCCCCCGCCCCAGGAGCAGGCCGCCCTGCCTGCCTGCTGCTGCTGTCCTAGGGCCGGGCAGAGCAGGATTCCCCAGTAATTAGGGTTACCATTCGTCCGGATTTACCCGGACATGTCCTCCTTTTGTGTGCTAAAAATAGCATCCGGGGGGAATTTGTAAAGCACTCACAATGTCCGGGATTTCCCCCTCCCCCGGCAGAGCGAGCGGCTGGGAGGGCTGCAGGAAAGTCCCAGGCTGGACTCCGGAGCAGCTTCCTCCTCCCACCCGCCCCCTGCATTCTGAGCCGGCCGGCAGCTCCTCCTCCTGCAGCCCGGTCCGGCAGCATTGTGCAGGGCCAGGGACCGGGTTTTGTTGTGCAGGGGAGCTCAGCCATGTGTCCGGCTGGCACAGAGCCCAACACCCTGTTCTGAGCAGCAGGGTAAGGGGGGGCAGGAGAAGGGACAGGGAGGTTCTGGAGGGGGCAGTCAAGAAACGGGGGGGGCTTTTGGGGGGGAGTGGAGAAAGTTTTGGGCAGTCAGGGTACAGGTAGGGGGTAGGGTCCTGGGGGGCAGTTGGGGGGGGTCTTAGGAGGGGGCAGTTAGGGGACAAGGAACAGGGAGTCTTAGGTAGGGGGTGGGGTTCTGGAGGGCAGTTAGGAGCAGGGGTCCCAGGAGGGGGCAGTCAGGGGACAAGGAGCGGGGGGTAGGGGGCTGGGAGTTCTGGGGGGGAGCTGTCAGGGGGCAGGAGTGGGGAGAGGGATAGGAGCAGTCAGGGGACAGGGAGCAGAGGGGTTTAGATGGGTTGGGAGTTCTGGGGGGGCTGTCAGGGGGCAGGAGTGTGGAGAGGGATCGGAGCAGTCAGGGGACAGGGAGCAGAGGGGTTTAGATGGGTTGGGAGTTCTGGGGGGGGCTGTCAGGGGGTGGGGAGTGGTTGGATGGGGCGTGGGAGTCCCAGGGGTCTGTCTGGGGGTGGGGGTGTGGATAAGGGTTGGGGCAGTCAGGGGACAAGAGGCAAGGAGGCTTAGATAGGGAGTGGAGTCCCGGGGAGCAGTTAGGGGCAGGGGTCCCAGGAGGGGGCAGTCAGGGGACAAGGAACGGGGGGAGGGTTGGGGGTTCTGGGGGGGCGGGAAGTGGGAGGGGCAGGGGCGGGGCTAGGGTGGGGCTCCTCCCGTCCTCTTTTTTGCTTCTTGAAATATGGTAACCCTACCAGTAATGTTTTGACTCCATGATTCCCTCTGAGTTCTCCCACAGCCTCCTCTCCCCACAGTCCCAGGAGATCCACCCCAGCCCCCAACCCCGTAGTCCAGGCAGGAGTGCGTTCGCTGCGGAGCCGGCCTGCTCAGCTGGGCAGTAGCTACGGGAGCTCTCCGTGCTGAGCAGTTACAAAACTTCCTAGGGCTGTGAAAGGGGAGGGGCGCGTACCTCTGTAGCTGGATGCAGGGCAGCAGAGCTCAAAACTGAGAAGAGCGGCCACGATGGGCATTGTGGGATACCTCCTGGAGGCCAGTTACAGCAACATAATGAATGCGGTGTCCACTCTGATGCTTTGTCAATCTGACTTTGCTGCAAAAAGCTCTAGAGCTCTCATTGAGATGGTTTTATTTTGTCAGCAAAGCCGGAGAGTTTTGTCCGTGGGAGGCACATACTAGTGTGCACACCTCCATTGTTTTGTTGACAAAAGCTGCCTTTTGCCAACAAAATTGTGTGGTGTATACAAGGCCTTGGACGGCTAGGAATGTTTTTAGAGTTTAGACTCTATGAAATGCTTGTATGTTGCTGCCTACATTAATCTCACAGATAACGTTCGTATCCCATGTTATAAGGTGATATTTATGTGTTTCCTCTGAAACTGTAAACACCCACAGTCCAGAGACAAGCATGACCAAGTGTGAAATACAAGTTTGCCACAGGAGGTGTTATTTCCTGCCCAGCAAAGGAAGGCCCATAGACACCAGACAAACCATTGTGGAACATCAGAGGACAAAACACTTTGTTGCTCTCGTCCCCCCACCCATAAAGAAGAGACGTGCATGTGAACACATCCAACCCTCCTGAAATCTGGGGAGAGGGAATAAAAACCCCTGACAAGAAGAAATGGCATCTTTGGGGCTATTTGAACTCTGAAGGGCTAGAGACTCTGAACTGAAGCCAGAGATCCCCAGGGGCTTTGGATAGACAGTTTGGACACTTTGGATAGACAGATCACTACAAATCTGTCACTCTTCGGGTTTATATGGTAACTCATTGGAGTGTATCTGTTTGCTTGCTTTAACCTGCAGAGAACTCTCTTATTCCTTTTTCCTGGTTAATAAGCCTTTAGATAGTTGATTCCAGGATTGGCTACAGGTGTTGTCTCTGGTGTAGGATTTAGGGTACCAATTGTTCTGGGGAAGTGAGTGGTCTCTTGGTTCTGGAAGCAACCTGAATGTGATGTGATTTTTGGTGTAAGTGACCATTCCACTAAGTCCGGTGCACCTGGTGGCAAGACAGATTGGAGAGCCTAAGGCGACTGTCTGTCAATCCATGGTAAGGCTGTTACAGTGATCCAGGAGTTCACATTTGTTACTGGTTTATTGACATCGAATAATAGGACCCACCACCAGCTTGGGGTGCCTGCCCTGTTTTTAACAGTACACCCTGAGGTAGGGATCTACTTACTTAAGCGTACTTAAAGTACGCTTATTAAGTTTGGGGATGATACCAAACTGGGAGGGATTGCAACTGCTTTGGAGGACAGGGTCATAATTCAAAATGATCTGGACAAATTGGAGAAATGGGCTGAGGTGAACAGGATGAAGTTTAACAAAGACAAATGCAAAGTGCTCCACCTAGGAAGGAAAAATCAGTTTCACACATACAGAATGGGAAGAGACTGTCTAGGAAGGAGTACGGCAGAAAGGGATCTAGGGGTTATAGTGGACCACAAGCTAAATATGAGTCAACAGTGTGATGCTGTTGCAAAAAAAGCAAACATGATTCTGGGATGTATTAACAGGTGTGTTGTGAGCAAGACACGAGAAGTCATTCTTCCGCTCTACTCTGCTCTGGTTAGGCCTCAGCTGGAGTATTGTGTCCAGTTCTGGGCACCGCATTTTAAAAAAGATGTGGAGAAATTGGAAAGGGTCCAGAGAAGAGCAACAAGAATGATTAAAGGTCTTGAGAACATGCCTTATGAAGGAAGGCTGAAAGAATTGGGTTTGTTTAGTTTGGAAAAGAGAAGACTGAGAGGGGACATGATAGCAGTTTTCAGGTATTTAAAAGGGTGCCATAAGGAGGAGGGAGAAAACTTGTTCACCTTAGCCTCTAAGGATAGAACCAGAAGCAATGGGTTTAAACTGCAGCAAGGGAGGTCTAGGTTGGACATTAGGAAAAAGTTCCTAACTGTCAGGGTGGTTAAACACTGGAATAAATTGCCTAGGGAGGTTGTGGAATCACCATCTCTGGAGATATTTAAGAGTAGGTTAGATAAATGTCTATCAGGGATGGTCTAAACAGTATTTGGTCCTGCCATGCGGGCAGGGGACTGGACTCGATGACCTCTCGAGGTCCCTTCCAGTCCTAGAATCTATGAATCTGTGAGCCAGTCCAGACAGTGTGACAGCTTGACTCTAAGCAAAGGACCACAGCAGAACATTTGCATCTAAGGTACAGTAGAACTTCAGAGTCACAAACACCTCAGGAATAGAGATTGTTCGTAACTCTGAAATGTTCGTAACTCTGAACAAAATGTTGTAGTTCTATCAAAAGTTTAAAACTGACCATTGACTTAATACAGCTTTACTCTGCAGAAGAAAAATGCTGTTTTCCTTTTTTAAAGGCAGTTTATGTTTAACACAGTATTGTACTGTATTTTTTTTGTCTCCGCTGCTGCCTGATTTCGTACTTCCAGTTGCAAGTGAGGTGTGTGGTTGACTGGTCAGTTCATAGCCCTGGTGTTCATAACTCTGAGGTTCTACTGTAAAGGGATCCAGTCAACCAAGAAAGCAAATGGACCTGAGGATGCAGGGGGTGTGCACCCTGAAGAACAAGCAGCAGGAGAAGGGGAACTTTGTCTGGATTTACTTTCCAAAGAATACATTTCAAAGTCAATCACTGTAACTCCTGCAATGTGAGCTTCCCACAGCAGTGCCCAGTGGGGACATGAGCGCTGTGAGCTTCCCCACAGCAGTGCCCAGTGGGGACACGAGCGCTCTGCCCTTCCCCACAGCAGTGCCCAGCGGGGACACGAGCGCTCTGCCCTTCCCCACAGCAGTGCCCAGCGGGGACACGAGCGCTCTGCCCTTCCCCACAGCTTTGCCCAGCGGGGACACGAGCGCTCTGCCCTTCCCCACAGCAGTGCCCAGCGGGGACACGAGCGCTCTGCCCTTCCCCACGGCAGTGCCCAGCGGGGACACGAGCGCTCTGCCCTTCCCCACGGCAGTGCCCAGCGGGGACACGAGCGCTCTGCCCTTCCCCACGGCAGTGCCCAGCGGGGACACGAGCGCTCTGCCCTTCCCCACAGCAGTGCCCAGCGGGGACACGAGCGCTCTGCCCTTCCCCACGGCAGTGCCCAGTGGGGACACGAGCGCTCTGCCTTTCCCCACGGCAGTGCCCAGTGGGGACACGAGCGCTCTGCCCTTCCCCACGGCAGTGCCCAGTGGGGACACGAGTGCTCTGCCCTTCCCCACAGCAGTGCCCAGCTGGTGCCCAGGCTTTAATAATCAGCTTGGAACCACCCCAAGCCCACCATGGTGTATCTGAGACACAGGGAGTGGCACTCCATAGAGACAGGGGGTGAAGCTGGGATATTGGGCTGGGCTTCAGATTCCCAGTCACCCTCCCACCAAACAGCAGGAAAAAGAGGGGCTCACGTGTCACTGTGATGGAGACGGTGGCACTGTCTCTAGATAAGATCTCTCAACTGGATTCCATCTCCAGTACACACAGGTTCATGACCCAGCATTTCCCTTTGCAACGTTTTCAGTTTTGATCCAAAACCACCTGCCCTGCAAGCCTGGATACCCAGAAATGCTGGGCTGCTGCAGCTCTGTCTGGATGCTCCCAGCCAGGAGACAAGCCGGTACTGAGTGTCTGTGTGATCAACAGCCCTGGTGTAGAAACTCCGACTCCAGCAGCCTGCTTGGTTCTTCCTGTCATGCTCTGGGCTCCCCCAGCCTTGGTTACTGCTAGTCAAGGGACCCCAAACCCACCCCCCCAGGCCCAAGTTTCCCCCAGACCGTCCACCCTGAAGTGCAGCCCTCTCCTGGACCATCCACATAAATAACAAGAATCACTTGCTCCTTTAAAGAGACAATCCTGAGCTGCTCGCCACGTTAACTGGAGTTACCAGTGACTTAAATTCAGACCCAACCCTGGGTTGGATTAGATTAAAATAAACCAAGTTTATCAACAACAGGACATGGGTTAAGCGATGCCAAGTGAAAAGAAACCAAGTTACAGATGGTTACAAGTAAATCAAAGTGAAAACACACAGCTGAAAGGCTCAAATTCAATGTAGCAAAGGACGGACTGCATTGAAGATGGTTTTGCTCTCCAATTACGTTTGGTCCAGCCTGTCCAGCTGGCTCTCGGTCGGAACCTTCCACCAAAGTGCGGTGGGAGTTTGAAATGATACCTTGCAAGGCAGAGTATATACACACGACATTGCAGCCATGTGTACGTTGTGAATGCAGGGCTGCCTGGGTCCACACCGAGGAAGCAAACTCTGTGCACAAGGGTTGTGCAACTGTGAAACAGTGGCCATGCCCCACCGCAGATGCAGTTGTATTTTGGTTTGGTTGCTAAAGCGTTCATGCTGCCTAAAGCCCTTTCAGATCATGTGGAGGTTTCTCAGATCTCACTCTTGGACTTTCCACCAGAACCTCCCCCACCCCAGGCTGAAATTCGAGGGGGGCGATTGCAGACCAAATGGGCTTCTTTGTGGAGAGAATGCAAGGCACAGAATGAAGGGCCCCCTTCCCAGAACATGCCACTTACCTGGATCTAGACGCAGCAGTGGGAGATGAAGAAGATGAGGCCATTGATGAGGAAGAAGGAGCCACCCACCACCAGCTTCTGTACCCAGAGGAAGCTGGGAGCTGAAGGGAGCGGAAAATCATGAGAGGATCCGGCAGGTGAACATCACTGCTGAGCGTGTTGCACATGATGTCCCTGTGTGGCGTTTGGAGGGTAAATGTGTCTGGGGAGATGTTAGCAGCCAAGAGCCTCCTCACCTGTCTCTGTGATGTTCCCGGTGACAGTCACGGCCCGTCTGCCGGGGGATGGGATCCACCTCCCGCCCGCATTCTCCTCGTACCCACAGCTGAATTTCCGGGTGTTGTTGGAACTGGCCCATGGAATGCTGAGCACAGAGACATACACAGAGCCGCTGCCGAGCTCTGTGGTGCTGATCTCAGACCCTGCTTCTTTGGGGATGATCTTGGCTCCGTCTTGTAGAAATGAAACCTCCGTTCACCAGCATCCCCAGGGGCCGCGCAGGTGATCAACAGGGGGAGCCCTTTGCTCACCTCACTGGACGGGGATCCACGCTCAGCACTGGCTGGGGAAGGGGATCTGTGAGGAGCAGCAAAGGGGAGGGGTCAGCTGGGACATGGCCGTGGGGAATGTGGAGATGGTGCCCAGAATTCAATTTATTCAGAGCTGACCTGTGCTCTCTCTCCAGAGCCTCTTGCTTCACCTCAGGATCCTGAGGGGCTCCCCACAGAAATGAGCAAGAGCTGGGTGAGGGGCTGGGGATTTCATCCTTCAGACATAACATGGAACTGGGAAGAGGGGTCAGAAGGCAGCCAGGGTCACCAGGAGATGCCTAATTTTCTGTCACCTCCCTGTTACTAATGCCCCAGTGCCTGATATTTATGGAGCCCTCTGCAGATAGGGAGGGCCTAGAGCATCTGGCAATCACACCCCCTGCGGCCAGACTGGCTGAGGGTTCGATGATCCTGCTGGTTTCTTCCATCCCAGAGGGTAGATGTGCAAAGCAGCCATATTGAATGCACAGATCTATGTCTACTGGGCAGCTGTTCTTGGCCATGTTGAGCGGCCATACGTTGTGCTGCTCTCTGAAGGGCGGCCATATTGGAAATCAAGCTGCCACAGTGGGTAGATTTGTCCTTGGCTGTGTTGAGCACTCATGTTTTACGGCTGTGTTGACCTCTGTATAGCGGCCATGTTGCTGATTGGGTGGCCATGTAGGGCAGGGAGGAGGTCATTTTCTCACCTGTGCAGCTATGTTGGGTGTGACTTTGGTGTCGTGAGGCTTATCAGGAACATGAAAGAGGAAAGAGGGGGCAGAAAAGGAGGGGAATAAAAGGAGCAGATGTTAATTCAAAGCCTGGAGTCCAGCATAGAAGGAGGAAGAGAGGATAATAATCAGAAGTAGGAGAATGGGCCAGAGGGACGTTAGCACTGGTTCTGCTCTAGTTCTCTGGCCTGTGTAATGCGGGAGGCCCAGCGCCGGTGCAACCACTAGGTGAAGTGGGCAGTCTCCTAGGGCGCAAAGTGGTTGCGGGTGCCAAAAAGTGGTGCCCTGGCTTGGCAGGGAGGAGCCGCCTTCCGGAGGCACTGGAGAGCCAGAGCATCGGCTTGCGGGGGCGGCGAGCCCCAGCCATGGAGCAGCCCTGCAAAGGCGGTGGTGCCGCTAGTAGGGAGCAGCCACCCCCCCCACCCCTCCTGCCAAGGTTGCGGCCTGCCCCACCCGGGGGCTCCTGCAGGCTGCAGCAGATGCATGCGGGCGCCAGCCATCATGTGCCCCCCGGTTCCCCGCTCGCCATGCTCGGCTCTGCGGCTCCCCGGGCATGTGAGCTGTCGCCGGGGCACGGGGCCCTGAGCCTGCTCCACAAGGGGCAGTGGTGGTGGTGGCTCCCACACCCATCAGTACATCGTCAGTACACGGCAGGGCCGGCTCCAGCTTTTTTGCCACCCCAAGTGGCAAAGCCAAAAAAAAAAAAGATAAAGCACTTCGGTGGCAGCTCTACCGCGCTGCTTCATTCTTCAGCGGCAATTCGGCGGCGGGTCCCTCCCTCACTCTAGGGACCCGCCACCGAATTGCCGCCGAAGACCCGGACGGGCCACCCCTTTCCATTGGCCGCCCCAAGCACCTGCTTCCTACGCTGGTGCCGGCCCTGGTACACGGTTGTCTGCTGGCAGGGAATGTCCAGCAGGGAGCTGCAGCAGCCGAGCATTTCAAGGCACCCAGGGTTACAGGGCAGGCGGTTTTGGATCAAACCCCAACGTGACACTCAGCGCTTCCATGCAGCCCCCCTGCTGTTGGCATAGCGGCTTTTGCACAGTCAGTGACCAGTGATCCCAGCCAACATAGACTTATCCACCCTCCCCTAGCGTAAGACTAAGTGATTGGGCAACAAAATGGCAAATAAAATTTAATGTGGATAAACGTAAAGTAATGCACCTTGGAAAAAATAACCCCAACTATACATACAATATGATGGGGGCTAATTTAGCTACAACAAGTCAGGAAAAAGATCTTGGAGTTATTGTGGACAGTTCTCTGAACACTTCCACACAGTACTGAGGCGATCAAAAAAGCAAACAGGATGTTAAGAATCATTAAAAAGGGGATAGAGAATAAGACTGAGAATATATTATTGCCCTTATATAAATCAATGGTACGACTTCATCTCGAATACTGCGTACAGATGTGGTCTCCTCATCTCAAAAAAGATATACTGGCACTAGAAAAGGTTCAGAGAAGGGCAACTAAAATGATTAGGGGTTTGGAACGGGTCCCATATGAGGAGAGATTAAAGAGGCTAGGACTTTTCAGCTTGTAAATGAGGAGACTAAGGGGGGATATGATAGAGGTATATAAAATCATGAGTGATGTGGAGAAAGTAGATAAGGAAAAGTTATTTACTTATTCCCATAATACAAGAACTAGGGGCCACCAAATGAAATTAATGGGCAGCAGGTTCAAAACAAATAAAAGGAAGTTCTTCCTCACGCGGCGCACAGTCAACTTGTGGAACTCCTTACCTGAGGAGCTTGTGAAGGCTAGGACTATAACAGCATTTAAAAGAGAACTGGATAAATTCATGGAGGTTAAGTCCATTAATGGCTATTAGCCAGGACGGGTAAGGAATGGTGTCCCTAGTCTCTGTTTGCCAGAGGGTGGAGATGGATGGCAGGAGAGAGATCACTTGATCATTGCCTGTTAGATTCACTCCCTCTGGGGCACCTGGCCTTGGCCACTGTCGGTAGACAGGATACTGGGCAAGATGGACCTTTGATCTGACCCAGCATGGCCGTTCTTATCTTCTTATGTTAAGACACAAGAGCTGTTGTACAAAGACACAGGACCTATATCCATGAACTCAACAGAGCAAGATTTATGTGCCCAGTTGAAGTGGACGTGGGAATTTTGGGGACAAGAACTGTACATATGAAGAGTGGGTATTTAACTACCAGGCATGTCATTAGCATCTATGGACACTTTCCACGAGATGACAAATCCAGCAGCACAATGCACCCCAAGGAGACACTCACGCCCCTTCCTGAAGGACAGCGCCCCCTGGCACCACACAGGATATGGCAGCCAGCACTGCCTACCAGGGGAGAGCACCCCCTGCTGATCCCCTGTCCTGCTCCCTGCAGCATGGCGCCCCAGGGCAATGCACTGAACACGGTTGGGGTCACCCAATCTTGCTGAGAATGAGAGATCAGAGTGAATCACAGCTCACGAGGCAGGACGTGGTATGAAATGGAGCCTGGAGGGTTGATGACCCTGCATTGCTCCTTGTGTTTGTGTCCTCCAGGATCTACAAGATGCTCCCAGGAAATGCCCACACGGCTGTAGGACAACAGTGAAATTCTCTGGCACCCTCCATCTCTGAGACACTCCATTTGTTTTGCTGAAGGTTCATGCTGGAGAGTTTTCTATAGTTCTGACTCGAAATGGGGAGAGATGTGACGAAGCAGGGGGGGTCTTTTTTTCCACTGGTTTGCATGCAGAGGGTGTGGGACTCAGTTTCCCTGTGTGTTACTGGTTTAGTGAGGTGGTGGGAGACAGAGTTTGTTGTTACAGAGGGCCAGTGGTGGTACTAGGGACCCCAGACCAGGGCCTGGAGAATGGATACCCCAGCGACTGGTGACCGGGAGGCTCAGCTCCGAAGTCACAGCTGGTTCTGGCCTGTGGAAGGACAATGGCTGCGGAGCGAGGACCCCAGTGACCCGAGCAGCTGGTTCGAGCCAGTGGGGAAAAAGGATGGATGACAGGAGAGGCTGAGAGGAGAGGAGGCCCAGGTGACCTGTTTACCTGGGACAAAAGACAAAATACAGAGGTGGGGCTAAGGGGAAAGTGATATCAGATGCCCAGCTGGAAGGAGAGGACTTCTGGACTGGGGAGAGAGAGCAGCCAGAGGCCCCCTGGATGCAGGAGAGATCTAGATGTTCTGTGCTGAGGGTTGCTAGGACCAAGGGCCCGGAGAGTTTCCTAAGCTGTGTTCAGACATTCAATAACCCTTCTGCTTTACGCCAGCTGAGAGTCACTCCAGTCAAGAGATCAGAGTTGCATTGCTCCCTCTGGCCATGGAGGCCCCGGGGAGCCAGAGCGAGGGGACTCCCTGAGGGGGCCAAGGTGAGCGAAAGGCGTACTGAAGTTTCAGAGAGGTGTGGTTCCAGGAGAAAGAGAGGCCTACGGCTTAACCCCCGAGAGAGAGAGTGGCTCCCCGAGAAGGGCTGTGGCTCTGAAGGGTTTTCCCCCAGGAACCGTACGGAGCTGAGAAAGCACGAGTCCTGTGAGTCCATGACAGAGGCACAGAACCTCTAAATGTTAGTTTAAAACACACCCCAAGGCCACAGCAGGACCAGGGGGCCGGTTTTAGAGCCATTGCCATGAATGAGCAAGATCCCCAGGTGGGGTCATTGTTACATAGCTCCACCGGAGTCAATGAGGCCAGATCCCAGCTGGGGTCATCGGGACGTAGCTCCACTGGACTCAAAGGGGAAGATCCCCAGCTGGTGTAAACCAGGTTAACTCACCTTAGGTTCCTTTAGCCCCGCTGAGTCCCTAGCCCACACCTGGAGGTGTCAGTTACCTGGGGCTATTGGTTTAGCCCTCCCCAACAGTGTCAGCCATGTGAAAAGGCCAGCTCCCCTCCGCACGCCCTGCGCATAAGGAACCAGTGTCTCTCCAGTCCCTGAGCTGAGCGGTGACCACGCCTGAGGCTGTGGCTTCCTCTCCCTTCATCAGAGAGGAGGAGCCCATTCCCCTCCCTGCGTCCAGACGGGGCCAGTGGCTGAGCTAAGAGCCCAGCTCCGAGCCCAGAACGACCAGCTCAGCATGGCGCTAACTCTCCTTCTGCCTCTGCTGGGTAAGTCACTTCCCTCGGTCCACATCCCTCCCTCTGTCAGTCTGCCTGGTGATCCTCACACCCACGTCCCTCCATCCCTCTACACCCTTCATTCTCTCCCCAGAGCTCTCACCCCCGCTCTTCTCTTCCCTTCCAGCCTCTCTCCAGATGCTCCCCAGGCCGGTGTCCCCAGAAGGTAAGAACGTCTCCTGTCCTTGCTGAGATGCTCGCGGTGGGGGTGGGGTCTTGGACAATGGGGGTGGTGGCACGGATCCCCCTCCTATCGCACTGTGATGTTTGGCATTCCAAAGAAGGGGGGATCCCCGGGTGCTCCCTTGTCATCCCCTGTGTGGGTCAGGCTGCCCCATTCACAGGTGTCTCCTGTGGAACCTGCAGCAGCAGCAGCAGCTCCACTCCAGAGTCACATCTGTGGGGCAGAAGAGTGACCGCAGCTGATGGCAGTTTGTGGGGGTCCATGTGGCGGGTCCCAGCACTGGCTGTAGTGAAGAAGATCCCCTGTCCCCATGGGCGCTACCCAGCCCCTCATTGGCAGCCTCAGCGGAGAGAGCGAGGGCTGGACGGGCTGTGGAGACTGAGCACCCACCTCCCCATTACACTGAGTCCCCCCCAGGCAGGGGCCCATTGGGGTGGGGCTGTGTGGAGGGGGGAGGTCTCCCTACCCCAGCTCTGGGCTCCCACACAGGGCTCAGGGTCAGGGGGCAGAGACCCAGCACTGCCCAGCAGAACATTACCTGCAGGGTCTGAAGAGACCCCAGAGGAAATGCGGTGGGTAGAAAAACTCCCCCCTCCCTTCCCCTCATCCGCCTGAGCTTCCTCATTTCTCTCTCTCTTTGAAGCCTCTAGCTACAGGTAGGCAGGTCTCATGGTCGGCTGATGGGTTCCTCCCTCTATTCTTCCCCTCCCCCCAGATAGAGAACTTGGGGTGAATATTTGCATTTACAACCATGCCTCCATTTGAACCCCCTTTCTCCAGGAGGGAGAGTGGGAGATCTTTGGGTGCCCCAGGTGGATTAAGGACCCTCCCATGTTCATCATCCCCCACCTGCTCCCCCAGGATGGACACAGAGGGGGTCCTGGTGCTCCCCAGGCACATGAAGAACCCTTCCCACCCTAGCTCTGCTGCTCATGCCCCTAATCCCTGGTGAGAAAGGCAGATTCTCTCCTTGGCTCCTGTTCTTTTCCCTGAATTGCTCCTTGCAACAGTCTAGTCCCATCCGCCCTGTCAGCTCCTCCGTGCACAGGATGGTGGAGCAGCAGATTTGGGGGCAGTGGGAGGATATGGGTGGAGTAGGCTGCGGGCTGGGAGGTGTTAAGTTTCACAGATGGGGGGAGCTGGAATTTGCCCAGCAGCACAAAGGGTGGGTCCATCTTATAGTGAGAGACTCCAGAAGCTGCAGGTGTTTACTGTAACAAAGAGAAGGTTAAGAGGGAGTTGATCACAGTCTAGCAGTTCCCAATGGGAACAGAAACCGGGCAATCGACAGAAAAAGATCTAACACGACCCAGTGCCTGGAAGCTGGAGCTAGACAAATTCAGGCAGGAAATAAGGCACAGATTTTAACAGTGAGGGGAATTCACTACTGGGACAGTTCCCCAAGGGTCGTGGTGGATTCTCCAGCGCTGGCAACTTCTGAATCAAGCCTGAGGGCTTGGCTACACTTGAAAGTGAGAGCGCATTAAAGCAGCCCTGGGTGCCCTAACTCCCGATGTGTCCACACTGGCAAGGCACATAGAGGGCCTGGACTCTGCAGATGGAGAGCTCCTGGTAATCCACCTCTACGAGAAGCATAAAGCTTGCTGCACCCCGACTGAAATGCCCATGTGTCAGTGTGAACGAGGTGTTGCATTACTGCGCTGTGATTGGCCTCCAGAAACGTCCCATAATCCCCTGAAGTCAAGTGGCCTCTATTCCCATTGTTTTGAAAGCTCTGTTTCTGACAGCCCACATGCTTACCTGCTCCACGACAAAGGAGCCATTAGTGTGGAATGCTCTTGTTGTGAGTGTGTATGAGGGGTAAGAGGCAGTCTGCTGCTGTCTGAACTTACAAGACAGCATGCTGACACACTCTCAGCCCCCCAAAACACACTGTCTCTCCCGCCACATACACACAAAACACTGCCTGTCACACTCCACCCCCGCACCACCATTTGAGAAGCACGTTGCAGCCACTTGCACGCTGGGACAGCCACGGCAATGCACGGCTCTCTGTGGCCGTTGCAAGAGCTGCTAATGTGGCCACACCAGTGCGCTTGCAGCTGATAGTGTAAACACACGTCAGTGTTTTCCCTGCTGTGGTTTCTGAAGGCTGGTTTAACTCTCAGCGCTCTACATCTGCAAGTGTAACCATACCCTAAAAGTTTTTCTCAGAGATCTGCTCTACGTTACATAGGAATCAATTCAGGGAAGTCCTAGGGCTTGGGTGACACAGGGGGTCAGACTCCATGATCACAATGGTCCATTCTGGTCTTGGGATCTATGGAAAGATTCCCGACAGAGAGAGAGGGGCCGTGGTTTATTTGCCATGGTGTATTTCCCAGCGTGGGGGGTGGGTGCCGTGCAGTGAGATGAGCCTGGTTTGTGATCATGTCTGTCCAGGACTCATCTCTTCCACGCTTCTCCAATCTCCTCATTCCGTTCTGGCCTCTCCCTCTGCATTGATCCCTCTGCCTCTGTTCCAGCTCACCCACTGGCCTCCATGGTCTCTCCGGACCACGGTACACAGTGTATCTCCCAGAGGAGTGTGCTACCCTCAGTGCTTGGTTCCTCGGCCTGAGCAGGTTTTGGGATACGGATTCTTCTATCAAAAAGGGCAGCAGGGTCCCAGTGCAGTCCTCAGCACTAATGCAGGAGCCTGACTGGAGCTTTGTTCTCCAGTTGGTCAATGCTGGCTGCCTTCCTGCAGAGGGTGGAACATCCACGGTCATTAGTTGCAAGGCACCAAATGTCCAGGCAGTTGGAGTGATCATTGTCTTCTCAAGCTCTCCATGGGAATGGGGACCCAAGACCCAAGCCGCTAGGCATTACTCACACCCAGATCTCTGTGTCTCTGCAAAGACTAAACAACGTTTTCCCTCCACCTAGTTAACCATGCACCACATAGGGGAAACTGAGGCATGCACAGAAATCATAGGAAATATTATGGAAAATCCCCATATGGTCACACACCGCAACATGTCAGCTTCACCCCGTCTCTGGTCAGGGCAACTCCCCTCATATCAGACATTCTGTGGTGGGCAGAGCTGTCCCACCTGATCAACAAAAAATGGGCACTGCTACAGGGAAGCTTACAATGCTGGGTAAGGTGGGCACTGCTGTGGGGAGGCTCACAGTGCTAGGGACACAGCTGGGCACTGTCAGGGCCACACACTGTAAATCTTCGGCCCTACATCTGCCTGGATTCCTCAGTCATGGTTTCTATCGAGAGAGAGATTTGTTTCTATCATGTTACAACAACCCCCTGCTGGCACCAATGTGCCAGGATCCCCTACTGCCATGTGTATCGGAGGGGAAGGTGCTCTGCTGAGGTGCTCGGCACCTGGCAGCAAAAAAACAATAGGATACAAAGTTCCTCTATCAAGTCAGGGATTTGGTCTCTAAAGAGGTCCCTGGTCCCAGTGGAGTGACCGGCTGATGCTCACAGCTGAGACAGAGATTACCCGTCCCTTACCCCTGCTGTGCACTAGACAACCCAGTAAAGCCAGTGGATCCCACACAGAGAGGCTCTGTCTCCTGCTGGATAACATGTGGGCACAGTGCAGGCTTGGGGTTCAGTGAGGTACAGGGATGCAGGGTGTTTCCCACAGAGAAATCTCAATACCCCTGTAATTTCTGAGATGAATTTCACCCTAGAGTCCCAGGTCCTTCCAGAGATCCCTGCTGGGTGTGACTCTTCTTCTATATCTAACATTGACCCCTCTTTTCCAGGCCCCTCTGCGGCCCCAAACCTCTCCCTGAGCCCTGATCTCCCTGGGTACCTCTCCGGAGAGCCTGTTCTTCTCACACACGGGGCTGACCCTGGGGTCACTAACTTGCAGGATTCCAATGTGACGAGCTCTGCAGCTCCTGTTACCCCTTTTTGAGGAAGTGCGGGGTCAAAACCCAACACACGGGGTCAGGGTTTGGGGACTGGAAAACCTCCCCAGTCCCGTCAGCCCCTGTCTGTGCAAAGGCTCTCTGAACCACCGCAGAGCCTCCAGACATTAGTTTAAAACACACCAAGGGCCCATTTGGACCAGGGGGCTGGTATCAGAGCCTTTGCTGTGAATGAGAGAGATCCCAGCTGGTGAGACTCAGCAACACCTCCAAAGGAGCCTATAGGTACAGCCAGCCCAAAGGAAAAACGCTGTCGCTCCATTATAGTCAAGGGGGCCACGTCCTTAGCTGGTGTCAATCGGCCGTAGCTCCATTCAGTCAGTGGCACAGACCCCAGCTGGTGTGTGTGATGGTCCCTGGCGGTACCCAGGGCTGTGAGGCACGTCGCTACCACCTGCCCTTAGCGTGAGGAAGCCTGGTCTGTGGCTGCTGGGGGCAGCTCCCCGACACCCCCGGACGCAGCCACATAAGCCCTCCCCTCCCCTCCCCGCCCCTGCAGGCTGAGCTGGCCCTGTGCAGGAGATGCCCCCCTCAGGTACCAAGGAGGGGACGCTGGTCCCACTGGTGGGAGACGGGAGAAGTGGAGCGGCGACCGTGTGCTCGGGGAGGGGCCATAGCAGAGTTGAGCTGGGGTGGGGAGCTGCCGCACGGCTTCCCAGGAGGAGAGCTGCCACGGGGGGGCGCCTCAGGGTGGGGGGAGGCGGGAGCTGCTGCATGGCTGTGGGAGGGAGAGGTGGAAGCCTTGCTTAGGGCGTGAAACTTCCCTGCACCGGCCCTGGGGCCGCAGTTGGGGCGTGCAAAAGGGGCAGGGATATTAAAGCACTGCCACGGCAGCGCTTGTGTGTGGGCTGCTACGGGCCAGTACCGTCTTCTTACCGGTACACAGTACCGGCCCGTACCGGCTCACTTTCGGCCTTGGGGGTCACCACCTGGCAGGATTCTGATGCAACAGGCTCTCCAGAGCCTGTTAAACCACGTAGTGCCAGTGCGGGGTCAATACGCTTCACAGAGGGTCAGGGTTTGGGTACTGGAAAACCGCCCCATCCCCATCACTCCCCGTCTCTGCAAATCCTCCCTGTGACACAGAAGAAACATTGGTTTAAAAAACAGCCCAAGGGCCCAGTGGGACCAGGGGCTGGTTTCAGAGTCTTCGCTAGCAATGAGTGAGATCCCGGCTGGTGAGAATCAGCAAAATCTCCAAAGAGTCTATGGGTAGAGCCACATCAATGTAACGAGCCCGAGTTCCTTCGGAGTCACTGTGGCCAGATCCCAGCTGGTGTGTGTGATGCTCCCCAAGGGAGGCCTGGGGCTCTGAGGCACCTTCCTACCATTTGCCTTTAGTGCAGGGAAACCTGATCTGTGCCTGCTGGGGGCAGCTCCCTGCCACCCCCAGCCTCAGCCGCACAAGCCCTCCACTCCCAACCCCTGCAGGCTGAGCTGGCCCTGGGCAGGAGCTGCCCCCCTCAGGTACCAAGGAGGGGACGCTGGTCCCACAGGGTTCCCCGACTGTGAGATCTCTGCTGCTCAGTGTTTGCATGGCCCGGCGGGTAACATCTGCCACACACCTCCCACATCCTTCCAGAGATCTCTGCCGGGTCTGACCAGTCGGTGGCCCGGTCCCTCTCCTTGAGCCCTGGTCTTCCTGGGTACCTCCCCAGAGAACCTGTTTCCCTCACAGGCTGGGCTGCCCCAGGGATCACCAACTTGCAGGATTCTGATGTGACGAGTTCTCCAGCTCCTGTTACCCCTCTTAGTGCCAGTGTGGGGTAAATACCCATCGCACAGGCTCAGGATTTGGGGACTGGAAACCCTCCCCATCCCCGTCAATCCCTTTCTGTTCAAACCCTCCCTGCGATGCAGTACAAACATTAGTTAAAACACACCCCAAGGGCCCAGTGGGACAAGGGGCTGGTTTCAGAAACTTCGCCGTGAGAGAGCGAGATCCCAGCTGGTGAGAATAAAAAAAAACTTGGAAATGAGTCTGTGGGTTCAGCAAGACCAATGAAAATGAGCCCGAGCTCCTTTGGAGTCAATGTGGCCAGATCCCAGCTGGTGTGTGTGATGCTCCCCAGGGGGTGCCCGGGGCTCTGAGGCACCTTCCTACCATTTGCCTTTAGTGCAGCGAAGCCTGTTCTGTGCTTGCTGGGAGCAGCTCCCTGACACCCCCAGCCTCAGCCGCACAAGCCCTCCCCTCCCCGCCCCTGCAGGCTGAGCTGGCCCTGGGCAGGAGCTGCCCCACTCAGGTACCAAGGAGGGGACTCTGCTCCCCTGGGTTCCCCGGCTGTGAGATCTCTGCTGCTCCGTGTTTGCATGGGACAGCGGGACGTGGTTACTGGGCACTGAGTTGGGGCTGGCTGAAGTCCGTGTCCAGGATCCCTCCCTCTTCTGCTCTTCACTGGCCCTTCCTCTGCTTCTGTGCCACCAGCCGCACAAGTAGCCATCTCCTCCCTGACACCCTGTTCTTTTCTAGACCGCGACCCGGCTCCCCAGCTCACCATGTCCCCGCAGCCGCCTGTCTACATAACTGGAGAAGCTGTGACCCTGACGTGCTCAGCTTCCGGGACGTCCACTGTCTCTGGGGTCCGGTTCTTCAGAGATGATCAGGAAATTCAAGGGAAGGAACTCCCTTCACCTCGGTACAGTTACACCAATTCGATTCAACTGTTAGGGGTATCTAGATCACAAGCCGGAGCGTACACCTGTGAATCCTGGAAGAGAGAGTCTGGGAGAGATATAGCATCGGAGAAGAGCCGACCGATCTCCATAATAGTGACAGGTGAGTCCCCCCGTCTCCTGCTGTTTACTGGCCCCGTGGTGGGGTATCTCTGCTCCACACATGGGGTGAGACACAGCCCGGTCACTCAGTTCCAGACAGGCCCACCAACTAGGTCAGTTTCAAACCCGCCCCCCCCATGTCTGGTTACTGTCACTCCCTGGATCTGTGGCTCCTCTAGTGGGTGTTGTGGGGGCTATAGTGCTACTTTGCGTTTTGGGGTCTCCCAGGCAGCAGTAACATCTAAAGTTTGGGGGCCGTCTCTTGTCAGTGCCGGGCCCTGATGTCAGACACACCATGGGGAGGGTGGATTGGGCACCCCAACAGCAGGGCGAGGCTCCTAGCTGATCAGTAAAGTTAGTCACTTAGAAGGCACAGCTGTTGGGCAACTTTCAGCCCTGTCATCCTGGCTCACAAGTCATCTAGTTCTACATGCTCAGTCCTGCTGCTTCATTCATAATTGTTATCAGAAGAGGGATCCATTTCTGATGTCACCCTGACCCCTTCCGGCACCCGCTCACCAGGATCCCAATGGCCCTTGTATATGGGAGGGGAAGGTGCTGCCCTGAGGTGCTTGGCCCCCGGGCATGAAACCACCATAGGATACCAAAAAAAAAAATTTATTAATTAATTAACTAAATCCTTCTCTCAAAGCAGGGATTTGGTCGCTAGAGAGGTCTCTGGTCTAGGTGGAGTTACCAGCTGATGCTCACAGCTGAGACAGAGACCACCCGCCCCTTACCCCTGTTGGGCACTGGGCAATCCAGTCCAGCCAGTGGATCCCACACAGAGATGCCCGGCCTCCTGCTGGGTAACATGTGGGCACAGTGCAGGGTTCGGGTTTAGTGAGGTACAGGGGTGCAGGGTGTTTCCCACAGAGAAGTCTCCATCCCCCTCTTATTCCTGAGATGAATGGAACCTGGTAACATCTGCCCCTCACCTCCCAGGCCTTCCAGACATGCCGTCCATGTGTGACCTTCTCCTGTATCTAACCCATATGCCTGTTTTCCAGAACCCCCTGCGGCCCCATCCCTCTCCCTGAGCCCTGATCTCCCTGGGTACCTCCCCGGAGAGCCTGTTCCCCTCTCATGCTGGACGCTCCTGGGGTCACAAAGCTGCAGGATTCCAAATCGATATGGTGGGGTCATTGAGCATCTCATCTGGGGGTAGCTTCCCTCAAACCCTGAATGTCACAGGGCCAGGGGGACTCTGGGTCATGCACCTGCTTGTACTGATACGTCTGTCCGACCGGGAGATCCCAGCTGTGAAGAACCAGCCCCTCTCCACCAGCCTGGGGGAGACGGCACTTGGCAGGGAGATCGGGCTGGTTTGTGTGTGTTAGGGATTTTTTCATTTATCTCCCAATCCTCCTCACTTTGTGGAGATTCCCCATTCTATCTCCATTCCAGACCCTCCACCACTCCCATGCTCTCTGTTGGCTCCCTGCGCCCATCTCTATCCGAGGGGAGTCAGTCACCCTCAAGTGCTTGGCTCCCAGGAGTGAGAGGGCGACGGGTTACAGGTTCCTCAATCACAGAGCGGAGCAGATCCCCAAAGGGGTCTTCAGCCAGGGCACCTCAGTGATCAGCACGACCTACTCAGCAGAGAGCATGTGTGACGCTCCTCGGGGATACCCAGAGCCTGGGGCATGTTCCTGCCACCTGCCCTTAGCGTGAGGAAGCCTGGTCTGTGCTTGCTGGGGGCAGCTCCCTGACTGCCTGGTCTCAGCCACACAAGCCCTCCCCTCCCCGCCCCTGCAGGCTGAGCTGGCCCTGGGCAGGAGCTGCCCCCTCAGGTACCAAGGAGGGGACTCTGCTCCCGCAGGTTTTCCCGGCTGTGAGATCTCTGCTGCTCCGTGTTTGCATGGGCCAGCGGGACGTGGTTACTGGGCACTGAGTTGGGGCTGGCTGAAGTCCGTGTCCAGGATCCCTCCCTCTTCTGCTCTTCACTGGCCCTTCCTCTGCTTCTGTGCCACCAGCCGCACAAGTAGCCATCTCCTCCCTGACACCCTGTTCTTTTCTAGACCGCGACCCGGCTCCCCAGCTCACCATGTCCCCGCAGCCGCTTGTCTACATAACTGGAGAAGCTGTGACCCTGACGTGCTCAGCTTCCGGGACGTCCACTGTCTCCGGGGTCCGGTTCTTCAGAGATGATCAGGAAATTCAAGGGAAGGAACTCCCCTCACCTCGGTACAGTTACACCAATTCGATTCAACTGTTAGGGGTGTCTAGATCACAAGCCGGAGCGTACACCTGTGAATCCTGGAAGAGAGAGTCTGGGAGAGATATAGCATCGGAGAAGAGCCGACCAATCTCCATAATAGTGACAGGTGAGTCCCCCCGTCTCCTGCTGTTTACTGGCCCCGTGATGGGGTATCTCTGCTCCACACATGGGGTGAGACACAGCCCGGTCACTCAGTTCCAGACAGGACCACCAACTAGGTCAGTTTCAAACCCGCCCCCCCCATGTCTGGTTACTGTCACTCCCTGGATCTGTGGCTCCTCTAGTGGGTGTGGAGGGGGCTATAGTGCTACTTTGGGTTTTGGGGTCTCCCAGGCAGCAGTAACATCTAAAGTTTGGGGGCCGTCTCTTGTCAGTGCCAGGCCCTGATGTCAGACACAGCATGGGGACGGAGGATTGGGCACGCCAACAGCAGGGCGAGGCTCCTAGCTGATCAGTAAAGTTAGTCACTTAGAGGGCACAGCTGTTGGGCAACTTTCAGCCCTGTCATCCTGGCTCACAAGTCATCTAGTTCTACATGCTCAGCCCTGCTGCTTCATTCATAATTGTTATCAGAAGAGGGATCAATTTCTGATGTCACCCTGACCCCTACCGGCACCCGTTCTCCAGGATCCCTGTGGCCCTTGTGTATGGGAGGGGAAGGTGCTGCCCTGAGGTGCTTGGCCCCCGGGCATGAAAGCACCATAGGATACCAAAAAAAAATAATTATTAATTAATTAACTAAATCCTTCTCTCAAAGCAGGGATTTGGTCGCTAGAGAGGTCTCTGGTCTAGGTGGAGTTACCAGCTGATGCTCACAGCTGAGACAGAGACCACCCGCCCCTTACCCCTGTTGGGCACTGGGCAATCCAGTCCAGCCAGTGGATCCCACACAGAGATGCCCGGCCTCCTGCTGGGTAACATGTGGGCACAGTGCAGGGTTCGGGTTTAGTGAGGTACAGGGGTGCAGGGTGTTTCCCACAGAGAAGTCTCCATCCCCCTCTTATTCCTGAGATGAATGGAACCTGGTAACATCTGCCCCTCACCTCCCAGGCCTTCCAGACATGCCGTCCATGTGTGACCTTCTCCTGTATCTAACCCATATGCCTGTTTTCCAGAACCCCCTGCGGCCCCATCCCTCTCCCTGAGCCCTGATCTCCCTGGGTACCTCCCCGGAGAGCCTGTTCCCCTCTCATGCTGGACGCTCCTGGGGTCACAAAGCTGCAGGATTCCAAATCGATATGGTGGGGTCATTGAGCATCTCATCTGGGGGTAGCTTCCCTCAAACCCTGAATGTCACAGGGCCAGGGGGACTCTGGGTCATGCACCTGCTTGTACTGATACGTCTGTCCGACCGGGAGATCCCAGCTGCGAAGAACCAGCCCCTCTCCACCAGCCTGGGGGAGACGGCACTTGGCAGGGAGATCGGGCTGGTTTGTGTGTGTTAGGGATTTTTTCATCTATCTCCCAATCCTCCTCACTTTGTGGAGATTCCCCATTCTATCTCCATTCCAGACCCTCCACCACCCCCATGCTCTCTGTTGGCTCCCTGCGCCCATCTCTATCCGAGGGGAGTCAGTCACCCTCAAGTGCTTGGCTCCCAGGAGTGAAAGGGCGACGGGATAGAGGTTCCTCAATCACAGAGCGGAGCAGATCCCCAAAGGGGTCTTCAGCCAGGGCACCTCAGTGATCAGCACGACCTACTCAGCAGAGAGCATGTGTGACGCTCCTCGGGGATACCCAGGGCCTGGGGCATGTTCCTGCCACCTGCCCTTAGCGTGAGGAAGCCTGGTCTGTGCTTGCTGGGGGCAGCTCCCTGACTGCCTGGTCTCAGCCACACAAGCCCTCCCCTCCCCGCCCCTGCAGGCTGAGCTGGCCCTGGGCAGGAGCTGCCCCCTCAGGTACCAAGGAGGGGACTCTGCTCCCGCTGGGTTCCCCGGCTGTGAGATCTCTGCTGCTCCGTGTTTGCATGGGCCAGCGGGACGTGGTTACTGGGCACTGAGTTGGGGCTGGCTGAAGTCCGTGTCCAGGATCCCTCCCTCTTCTGCTCTTCCCTGGCCCTTCCTCTGCTTCTGTGCCACCAGCCGCACAAGTAGCCATCTCCTCCCTGACACCCTGTTCTTTTCTAGACCGCGACCCGGCTCCCCAGCTCACCATGTCCCCGCAGCCGCTTGTCTACATAACTGGAGAAGCTGTGACCCTGACGTGCTCAGCTTCCGGGACGTCCACTGTCTCCGGGGTCCGGTTCTTCAGAGATGATCAGGAAATTCAAGGGAAGGAACTCCCCTCACCTCGGTACAGTTACACCAATTCGATTCAACTGTTAGGGGTGTCTAGATCACAAGCCGGAGCGTACACCTGTGAATCCTGGAAGAGAGAGTCTGGGAGAGATATAGCATCGGAGAAGAGCCGACCGATCTCCATAATAGTGACAGGTGAGTCCCCCCGTCTCCTGCTGTTTACTGGCCCCGTGGTGGGGTATCTCTGCTCCACACATGGGGTGAGACACAGCCCGGTCACTCAGTTCCAGACAGGACCACCAACTAGGTCAGTTTCAAACCCGCCCCCCCCATGTCTGGTTACTGTCACTCCCTGGATCTGTGGCTCCTCTAGTGGGTGTTGAGGGGGCTATAGTGCTACTTTGGGTTTTGGGGTCTCCCAGGCAGCAGTAACATCTAAAGTTTGGGGGCCGTCTCTTGTCAGTGCCGGGCCCTGATGTCAGACACAGCATGGGGATGGGGGATTGGGCACGCCAACAGCAGGGCGAGGCTCCTAGCTGATCAGTAAAGTTAGTCACTTAGAGGGCACAGCTGTTGGGCAACTTTCAGCCCTTTCATCCTGGCGCACAAGTCATCTAGTTCTACATGCTCAGTCCTGCTACTTCATTCATAATTGTTATCAGAAGAGGGATCCATTTCTGATCTCACCCTGACCACTACCGGCACCCGCTCACCAGGATCCGTATGGCCCTTGTGTATGGGAGGGGAAGGTGCTGCCCTGAGGTGCTTGGCCCCCGGGCATGAAAGCACCATAGGATATCAAAAAAAAAAATATTAATTAATTAACTAAATCCTTCTCTCAAAGCAGGGATTTGGTCGCTAGAGAGGTCTCTGGTCTAGGTGGAGTTACCAGCTGATGCTCACAGCTGAGACAGAGACCACCCGTCCCTTACCCCTGTTGGGCACTGGGCAATCCAGTCCAGCCAGTGGATCCCACACAGAGATGCCTGGCCTCCTGCTGGGTAACATGTGGGCACAGTGCAGGGTTCAGGTTTAGCGAGGTACAGGGGTGCAGGGTGTTTCCCACAGAGAAGTCTCCATCCCCCTCTTATTCCTGAGATGAATGGAACCTGATAACATCTGCCCCTCACCTCCCAGGGCTTCCAGACATCCCGTCCATGTGTGACCTTCTCCTGTATCTAACCCATATGCCTGTTTTCCAGAACCCCCTGCGGCCCCATCCCTCTCCCTGAGCCCTGATCTCCCTGGGTACCTCCCCGGAGAGCCTGTTCCCCTCACACGCTGGGCACCCCTGGGCTCACAGACCTGCAGGATTGCAATTTGGCATTGCAGGAGGATGGAGCATCTCAGCCGGGGCAATGTCACTCACGCCTTGAGGATCATAGCTCCGGGGTCTCTGGGTTATGCTCCTATCTGTACCGGGTACCCCCATGCAGCCAGGAGATCCAAGGTGGGAAGAACCAACCCACCTCCATCAGGCTGGGTTCAGCGGCACTGGGCAGGGTGTTTGGGGTGGTTTGTGCTGTGTGTGTCAGGGACTTTTCTCATTTATCTCCCTTCCTCATGTTGTTGAGGTCCCCCTCTCTGTCTCTATACTAGAAACTCCACCTCCCTGCCCCCCATGCTCTCTCTGGACCTGCTCCACCCCATCTATATTTGAGGGGAGCCAGTCACGGTCAGGAGCTTGGGTCCCATGAGTGAGGAAGCAACGGGGGATATAAGTTCTTAAATCAAAAAGAGGGGTCGATTTCCAACGAGGTGTGACAATGCGGTTCTGGCGGAACCCAACTGAGAGTGCCAACTCAGGACAAATTGCTCAAATAGGGCAGTTACAGCCCCAGGCTGGGGTTTTTTCCACCTCTAAGGCAAACCAAACCAGCCAGACTAAGAGGACTTCGGTCTCACCCCACTGGCTAACCGCAAGTCCCACAAGCAATCTCCTTAGACACTCCAGTTTCCCAGTATTACCACCAGTGCCACTCGTTATAGGGACAAATGGTTATGAAAACCAATACCCCAGTAAAAGAAAAAGGTTCTCCTGATCCCAAAGGACCAAGCCCCAGACCCAGGTCAATATACAAATCAGATCTTACCCACAAATCACGCTGCTGCCAATCCTTTAGAATCTAAAATCTAAAGGTTTATTCATAAAAGGAAAAAGATAGAGATGAGTTAGAATTGGTTAAATGGAATCAATTACATACAGTAATGGCAAAGTTCTTGGTTCAGGCTTGCAGCAGCAATGGAATAAACTGCAGGTTCAAATCAAGTCTCTGGAATACATCCCCCGCTGGGATGGGTCCTCAGTCCTTTGTTCAAAGCTTCAGCTTGTAGCAAAGTTCCTCCAGAGGTATGAAGCAGGATTGAAGACCAGATGGAGATGAGGCATCAGCCTTATATAGTCTTTTCCAGGTGTAAGAACACCTCTTTGTTCTTACTGTGGAAAATTACAGCAACATGGAGTCTGGAGTCACATGGGCCAGTCCCTGCATACTTTGCTGAGTTACAAGGCGTATCTGCCTTCTCTCAATGGGTCCATTGTATAGCTGATGGTCCTTAATGGGCCATCAAGCAGGCTAGGCCGAGCTAACACCAGTTCATCTGGGATGTCCCCCAGCAGCATAGCATAAGTTTGAAATACAGACAGTATAGAGCCAATATTCATAACTTCAACTACAAAAGTGATACACACATATAGACAGCATAATCATAACCAGTAAACCATAACCTTGTCTTAGACACCCCATTTGACCCCCTTTATACAAGATTTGCGTGCCACTACAGGACCTTGGTTGCAACAATGATCTATATGGTCCCAGATTATATCAATAACGTCACACCCCCAACGCAAAATTGATGCAGGAAGGGATGACACAAACATCACTGTCTGCATCCCAAGAGCTCCCCATCCTTGGGTTTATCTCACTATGGCCTAGCTGGCTAAAGAACAACCGAAATGGTTTATCAAAATTGTGTTCAACAACATGATTGAACCTCTTTACAAACAAGGTAAAACTTGGTTAGAACAATAGTGGATTGGATCTGCTCTTGCAGCATGGTTCCTGTATGTCTCATGTGACCTTGCCAAGAGCTAAAGAAAACAGCTACTTTATCCATACAAGCTCGGGCAAATGTTTGGAACCCAATTAACATCAAATAAATGCAGATATTAATGATGTTCATAGTACAGGAATCTTGGCATTTAGCCATGAAGGCAATATGGTAGTGTGCCTTAGTTTCCCTTCTCATACAGTACATTAGGTCTGGAATGTCTTTTCTCCTGTGAAAAGTTCCAATACTGTTTACAGGCATCAACTGTGAAACATTAGTATAGCAAGGCCTTTTAACATAAAGTGTGTTCTCATGTATTCCTGTTAACATGTTCAAGGGATTTTCCAACAGATTAGGAACATTGTACATTCTTACAGTTCTTGGTAATAGCAACACATCAGTTACAAAATTACCATTAGCATTAACAACAAATCCATTGCAAGTGTCCATCTACAATCATGGTTGTCATGCCACACCTTTGGCTCAATACCATTGGAGTTTGGGCATTTTAGGGTTAACCTGTGGCTTTCCTTTGCAAAATTCAGTTTTCTCTTTCCTCCTTGTCCTGCAGGATCACACCCTGATTTTTCTTGCTTAACAGAATTTACTGGCTGATGGGGTGGGCTCTCTGTGCTAACAGCTATTAGCAAGTCCTTCCCCTCCCAGCCAGACAAGTAATTTGCATTACCACAGTCAGAAGCCAGTCCACCAGTTTTCATATCCTTAACTGTTATCATTTCCAAGGCTGGACTCTGTCTTAAAGAGATACCACACAAATCCAAAGAGTCTGAGGGTGAGAGTTTGCTTGCTCTCCCCTGCATCCTCAAGCATTTAGCCATAAAACTGTTCTGCTTTGAAACACCAGTAACCAAATCTGTCCTCAGACCCTGAAGCACAGACTGCTCACTTAAAGAATTAGAATGGAGACATTCCTGTTCCAACACCATTGTCTTCCCAACAAGCTGGCCACACACAGCCACTCGGTTATAGGGCTGCTCAACTTTCTTAACAGCTCTTACTCCATCTGAGACCTTCTCAAAGCTACCCACACTGGATCTTTCGAAAGGAAAGTCAGTGGATCCATTCACAACAGAAAATTTCTGGCTGTTAGGAACTGAAACTTCCTTGATTAAATTACTCTCACACCCTTCATTTGCAGGGAACTGCTTGCACAAATTACCATGAGGATTCCTTTCCCCAGGAGCTTTTTTAAGCAGCAAATCACCCCTCACAGAAATTCTGCCCTTACCCTCTTCACCTAGGGCTTGCTCTAAAGGAACACTTTCCTGAGCAACAACAGACTTTTTCTGGGTCTTACTTACATCCAGGATCTCCTTTGGCCCATCAGGCAGATTTCTACACAATCCCCTTTCAGGCAAACCCATAGACTTCCTAGATGAAAGGTTAGAAACATTTCCCTTTCCTTTGCCACACACAAGTTTAGGAATCCTTTCCTTCTTGCTACAAGTTTCCACACCATCAGTAGGTAACACAACCAAATCACCTGCATGCTCTCCGTGTGCCCCGGCTAGGGTATTACCCTGATTAGACCATGTTGCTACACCCTTTACCAACCACACACTAGCAATAGGCAAAATACAAGCACCAGAATTGTCTGGTCTCTGGGATTTTGCTAAGACACTAACTGTATGCAACTTAGTTACAGTGCCATTCTCCCCAGCAGACACAGACTTAGGACCATTCCCTTCCTGGGCTTTAGTTGAATTCAGAACCAACTTTGAGACAACTGCACTATTCTCAACCATCACAGGCTGAAAGGCACCTTCTGTCTGCTCCACAGACAAAGAAGAGCTGGAGACACCTTTTTTACCAGACACATAGCTCGGGATTTCATTTCCCTTGTCCCAGCACACTGGGCTGTTCACAGACAACTGCTTGGAGACTGAGGTAGCTTCCTCCATAGGCAAGTCAATACCCCTGACAGACACAGGCACATTTCCTTCACTGTCACTATTCTCCACACAGGAAACAGGTAAGGTATAGGGACATTTATCTTCCACTATCCCTGCCTTCCCAAACTGCTGACTAGACAAAGCCATCAGCTCACAAGGCTGCCTTGGCTCCTCCAAACTTTTCCTGCCTTCCTCTCCTTTGTCCCAGCACACAGGGCTGATTACAGACAAAGACTGGGAGAGTGGGGCAGCTTCCTTACCAGGCACCTTGCCACTCCCAGCAGACAAACTGCTCTTTTTACTACACTGAGCCACTGCCAGCAAATCACAGTTACCCTTTTCAGATTCACTTTTACAAGCTGTACTAGCCACCAAAACATCACCCATCAAAAATCCACCCTTTCCTTCCTCAGTTAGGGCTTCCACCTGACCATCCTCTTTAGTCTGCTCCAGAGAAACATTTTCCTGCCCAATAAGATTTTGCTGCTCTTGATTCAACTCCAGATTCACTTCTGAGACACTAGACCGACATTCAGAAACTTCATTTACCGACAAATAGCTCTTCTCAGACAAACCTTTGGAGCAACCCTCCCCAGGCAAATCATTGCCCACAATAGACACAGGTTTAAGATCATTCCTGTCCTGTGACTGACCACCTGGACTGAACAAAGCTTTAACATTTTCCCCAATCAAAAGATCCTTAGGCAATAACTTCCTTACACCAGCTATAACCTCATGCTTAGCACCATTCCATTCAAGGTGGATTCTGGCTAAAGGCACACGGACAGTAAACTCATAGAGGACTACAACATTCACACTCTGATCTGGTAAATAATCTTCCTCTTTGACAAGATCTGCTTTAACAAGAGTGATGTTAGAAGCCATAATTTGCCCTACACAGCTTTTACCATTGACTTTTACATTCTCTGTGAATCTTTCATTACCACTCCCATACAGAGCATTGGCACCAGTTATGGAGTCACCCTTTACTGAACACACAGTAAAAGCATTTACATAAAAGGTGGCAGAATTGGGGTACATTTGGTTACACCCAGACAACTGCTCAGAGTTATACAACATACCAACATTGTTATAAACCGGACTTTCAAGAGGATACAATTTCTGCTTTTCTTCCCTTGCTTTTTTGACTTGGAGCTGAAATCTTTGCACTTTTGCCTCAGCTTCTAGTTCCTGCAATCGAATTTCTGCCAGTCTTTGTTCATGTTCAAGTTGAAGTTTACTTGCTGCCTTTTGCTTTTCAATTGCTTCTGCCTTCTGATCACTGGCCATTAACAGATCTCTCAGTTCTTGATTTGTAGCTTTCTTTCTAAAGCTTATCCCCTTTTCTGAACACAAATCTTTCAGGGCTTTTTTTGTCAAGGCCCTCATATGCTCTTTGCTCACCCATTGCAACTGCTCTTTAACCAACCAAACTCTCAATCCCAAAATTCAAATTTGGATAACGTGGGGTTCTGATCCAAAGCTTAATTGACCTGGTTCTGTGGATCCAAGCACGACTACGCCACTGTGACAATGCGGTTCTGGCGGAACCCAACTGAGAGTGCCAACTCAGGACAAATTGCTCAAATAGGGCAGTTACAGCCCCAGGCTGGGGTTTTTTCCACCTCTAAGGCAAACCAAACCAGCCAGACTAAGAGGACTTCGGTCTCACCCCACTGGCTAACTGCAAGTCTCACAAGCAATCTCCTTAGACACTCCAGTTTCCCAGTATTACCACCAGTGCCACTCGTTATGGGGACAAATGGTTATGAAAACCAATACCCCAGTAAAAGAAAAAGGTTCTCCTGATCCCAAAGGACCAAGCCCCAGACCCAGGTCAATATACAAATCAGATCTTACCCACAAATCACGCTGCTGCCAATCCTTTAGAATCTAAAATCTAAAGGTTTATTCATAAAAGGAAAAAGATAGAGATGAGAGTTAGAATTGGTTAAATGGAATCAATTACATACAGTAATGGCAAAGTTCTTGGTTCAGGCTTGCAGCAGCGATAGAATAAACTGCAGGTTTAAATCAAGTCTCTGGAATACATCCCCCGCTGGGATGGGTCCTCAGTCCTTTGTTCAAAGCTTCAGCTTGTAGCAAAGTTCCTCCAGAGGTATGAAGCAGGATTGAAGACCAGATGGAGATGAGGCATCAGCCTTATATAGTCTTTTCCAGGTGTAAGAACACCTCTTTGTTCTTACTGTGGAAAATTACAGCAACATGGAGTCGAGTCACATGGGCCAGTCCCTGCATACTTTGCTGAGTTACAAGGTGTATCTGCCTTCTCTCAATGGGTCCATTGTATAGCTGATGGTCCTTAATGGGCCATCAAGCAGGCTAGGCCGAGCTAACACCAGTTCGTCTGGGATGTCCCCCAGCAGCATAGCATAAGTTTGAAATACAGACAGTATAGAGCCAATATTCATAACTTCAACTACAAAAGTGATACACACATATAGACAGCATAATCATAACCAGTAAACCATAACCTTGTCTTAGACACCCCATTTGACCCCCTTTATACAAGATTTGCGTGCCACTACAGGACCTTGGTTGCAACAATGATCTATATGGTCCCAGATTATATCAATAACGTCACACCCCCAACGCAAAATTGATGCAGGAAGGGATGACACAAACATCACTGTCTGCATCCCAAGAGCTCCCCATCCTTGGGTTTATCTCACTATGGCCTAGCTGGCTAAAGAACAACCGAAATGGTTTATCAAAATTGTGTTCAACAACATGATTGAACCTCTTTACAAACAAGGTAAAACTTGGTTAGAACAATAGTGGATTGGATCTGCTCTTGCAGCATGGTTCCTGTATGTCTCATGTGACCTTGCCAAGAGCTAAAGAAAACAGCTACTTTATCCATACAAGCTCGGGCAAATGTTTGGAACCCAATTAACATCAAATAAATGCAGATATTAATGATGTTCATAGTACAGGAATCTTGGCATTTAGCCATGAAGGCAATATGGTAGTGTGCCTTAGTTTCCCTTCTCATACAGTACATTAGGTCTGGAATGTCTTTTCTCCTGTGAAAAGTTCCAATACTGTTTACAGGCATCAACTGTGAAACATTAGTATAGCAAGGCCTTTTAACATAAAGTGTGTTCTCATGTATTCCTGTTAACATGTTCAAGGGATTTTCCAACAGATTAGGAACATTGTACATTCTTACAGTTCTTGGTAATAGCAACACATCAGTTACAAAATTACCATTAGCATTAACAACAAATCCATTGCAAGTGTCCATCTACAATCATGGTTGTCATGCCACACCTTTGGCTCAATACCATTGGAGTTTGGGCATTTTAGGGTTAACCTGTGGCTTTCCTTTGCAAAATTCAGTTTTCTCTTTCCTCCTTGTCCTGCAGGATCACACCCTGATTTTTCTTGCTTAACAGAATTTACTGGCTGATGGGGTGGGCTCTCTGTGCTAACAGCTATTAGCAAGTCCTTCCCCTCCCAGCCAGACAAGTAATTTGCATTACCACAGTCAGAAGCCAGTCCACCAGTTTTCATATCCTTAACTGTTATCATTTCCAAGGCTGGACTCTGTCTTAAAGAGATACCACACAAATCCAAAGAGTCTGAGGGTGAGAGTTTGCTTGCTCTCCCCTGCATCCTCAAGCATTTAGCCATAAAACTGTTCTGCTTTGAAACACCAGTAACCAAATCTGTCCTCAGACCCTGAAGCACAGACTGCTCACTTAAAGAATTAGAATGGAGACATTCCTGTTCCAACACCATTGTCTTCCCAACAAGCTGGCCACACACAGCCACTCGGTTATAGGGCTGCTCAACTTTCTTAACAGCTCTTACTCCATCTGAGACCTTCTCAAAGCTACCCACACTGGATCTTTCGAAAGGAAAGTCAGTGGATCCATTCACAACAGAAAATTTCTGGCTGTTAGGAACTGAAACTTCCTTGATTAAATTACTCTGGGCTGTTCACAGACAACTGCTTGGAGACTGAGGTAGCTTCCTCCATAGGCAAGTCAATACCCCTGACAGACACAGGCACATTTCCTTCACTGTCACTATTCTCCACACAGGAAACAGGTAAGGTATAGGGACATTTATCTTCCACTATCCCTGCCTTCCCAAACTGCTGACTAGACAAAGCCATCAGCTCACAAGGCTGCCTTGGCTCCTCCAAACTTTTCCTGCCTTCCTCTCCTTTGTCCCAGCACACAGGGCTGATTACAGACAAAGACTGGGAGAGTGGGGCAGCTTCCTTACCAGGCACCTTGCCACTCCCAGCAGACAAACTGCTCTTTTTACTACACTGAGCCACTGCCAGCAAATCACAGTTACCCTTTTCAGATTCACTTTTACAAGCTGTACTAGCCACCAAAACATCACCCATCAAAAATCCACCCTTTCCTTCCTCAGTTAGGGCTTCCACCTGACCATCCTCTTTAGTCTGCTCCAGAGAAACATTTTCCTGCCCAATAAGATTTTGCTGCTCTTGATTCAACTCCAGATTCACTTCTGAGACACTAGACCGACATTCAGAAACTTCATTTACCGACAAATAGCTCTTCTCAGACAAACCTTTGGAGCAACCCTCCCCAGGCAAATCATTGCCCACAATAGACACAGGTTTAAGATCATTCCTGTCCTGTGACTGACCACCTGGACTGAACAAAGCTTTAACATTTTCCCCAATCAAAAGATCCTTAGGCAATAACTTCCTTACACCAGCTATAACCTCATGCTTAGCACCATTCCATTCAAGGTGGATTCTGGCTAAAGGCACACGGACAGTAAACTCATAGAGGACTACAACATTCACACTCTGATCTGGTAAATAATCTTCCTCTTTGACAAGATCTGCTTTAACAAGAGTGATGTTAGAAGCCATAATTTGCCCTACACAGCTTTTACCATTGACTTTTACATTCTCTGTGAATCTTTCATTACCACTCCCATACAGAGCATTGGCACCAGTTATGGAGTCACCCTTTACTGAACACACAGTAAAAGCATTTACATAAAAGGTGGCAGAATTGGGGTACATTTGGTTACACCCAGACAACTGCTCAGAGTTATACAACATACCAACATTGTTATAAACCGGACTTTCAAGAGGATACAATTTCTGCTTTTCTTCCCTTGCTTTTTTGACTTGGAGCTGAAATCTTTGCACTTTTGCCTCAGCTTCTAGTTCCTGCAATCGAATTTCTGCCAGTCTTTGTTCATGTTCAAGTTGAAGTTTACTTGCTGCCTTTTGCTTTTCAATTGCTTCTGCCTTCTGATCACTGGCCATTAACAGATCTCTCAGTTCTTGATTTGTAGCTTTCTTTCTAAAGCTTATCCCCTTTTCTGAACACAAATCTTTCAGGGCTTTTTTTGTCAAGGCCCTCATATGCTCTTTGCTCACCCATTGCAACTGCTCTTTAACCAACCAAACTCTCAATCCCAAAATTCAAATTTGGATAACGTGGGGTTCTGATCCAAAGCTTAATTGACCTGGTTCTGTGGATCCAAGCACGACTACGCCACTGTGACAATGCGGTTCTGGCGGAACCCAACTGAGAGTGCCAACTCAGGACAAATTGCTCAAATAGGGCAGTTACAGCCCCAGGCTGGGGTTTTTTCCACCTCTAAGGCAAACCAAACCAGCCAGACTAAGAGGACTTCGGTCTCACCCCACTGGCTAACTGCAAGTCTCACAAGCAATCTCCTTAGACACTCCAGTTTCCCAGTATTACCACCAGTGCCACTCGTTATGGGGACAAATGGTTATGAAAACCAATACCCCAGTAAAAGAAAAAGGTTCTCCTGATCCCAAAGGACCAAGCCCCAGACCCAGGTCAATATACAAATCAGATCTTACCCACAAATCACGCTGCTGCCAATCCTTTAGAATCTAAAATCTAAAGGTTTATTCATAAAAGGAAAAAGATAGAGATGAGAGTTAGAATTGGTTAAATGGAATCAATTACATACAGTAATGGCAAAGTTCTTGGTTCAGGCTTGCAGCAGCGATAGAATAAACTGCAGGTTTAAATCAAGTCTCTGGAATACATCCCCCGCTGGGATGGGTCCTCAGTCCTTTGTTCAAAGCTTCAGCTTGTAGCAAAGTTCCTCCAGAGGTATGAAGCAGGATTGAAGACCAGATGGAGATGAGGCATCAGCCTTATATAGTCTTTTCCAGGTGTAAGAACACCTCTTTGTTCTTACTGTGGAAAATTACAGCAACATGGAGTCGAGTCACATGGGCCAGTCCCTGCATACTTTGCTGAGTTACAAGGCGTATCTGCCTTCTCTCAATGGGTCCATTGTATAGCTGATGGTCCTTAATGGGCCATCAAGCAGGCTAGGCCGAGCTAACACCAGTTCGTCTGGGATGTCCCCCAGCAGCATAGCATAAGTTTGAAATACAGACAGTATAGAGCCAATATTCATAACTTCAACTACAAAAGTGATACACACATATAGACAGCATAATCATAACCAGTAAACCATAACCTTGTCTTAGACACCCCATTTGACCCCCTTTATACAAGATTTGCGTGCCACTACAGGACCTTGGTTGCAACAATGATCTATATGGTCCCAGATTATATCAATAACGTCACACCCCCAACGCAAAATTGATGCAGGAAGGGATGACACAAACATCACTGTCTGCATCCCAAGAGCTCCCCATCCTTGGGTTTATCTCACTATGGCCTAGCTGGCTAAAGAACAACCGAAATGGTTTATCAAAATTGTGTTCAACAACATGATTGAACCTCTTTACAAACAAGGTAAAACTTGGTTAGAACAATAGTGGATTGGATCTGCTCTTGCAGCATGGTTCCTGTATGTCTCATGTGACCTTGCCAAGAGCTAAAGAAAACAGCTACTTTATCCATACAAGCTCGGGCAAATGTTTGGAACCCAATTAACATCAAATAAATGCAGATATTAATGATGTTCATAGTACAGGAATCTTGGCATTTAGCCATGAAGGCAATATGGTAGTGTGCCTTAGTTTCCCTTCTCATACAGTACATTAGGTCTGGAATGTCTTTTCTCCTGTGAAAAGTTCCAATACTGTTTACAGGCATCAACTGTGAAACATTAGTATAGCAAGGCCTTTTAACATAAAGTGTGTTCTCATGTATTCCTGTTAACATGTTCAAGGGATTTTCCAACAGATTAGGAACATTGTACATTCTTACAGTTCTTGGTAATAGCAACACATCAGTTACAAAATTACCATTAGCATTAACAACAAATCCATTGCAAGTGTCCATCTACAATCATGGTTGTCATGCCACACCTTTGGCTCAATACCATTGGAGTTTGGGCATTTTAGGGTTAACCTGTGGCTTTCCTTTGCAAAATTCAGTTTTCTCTTTCCTCCTTGTCCTGCAGGATCACACCCTGATTTTTCTTGCTTAACAGAATTTACTGGCTGATGGGGTGGGCTCTCTGTGCTAACAGCTATTAGCAAGTCCTTCCCCTCCCAGCCAGACAAGTAATTTGCATTACCACAGTCAGAAGCCAGTCCACCAGTTTTCATATCCTTAACTGTTATCATTTCCAAGGCTGGACTCTGTCTTAAAGAGATACCACACAAATCCAAAGAGTCTGAGGGTGAGAGTTTGCTTGCTCTCCCCTGCATCCTCAAGCATTTAGCCATAAAACTGTTCTGCTTTGAAACACCAGTAACCAAATCTGTCCTCAGACCCTGAAGCACAGACTGCTCACTTAAAGAATTAGAATGGAGACATTCCTGTTCCAACACCATTGTCTTCCCAACAAGCTGGCCACACACAGCCACTCGGTTATAGGGCTGCTCAACTTTCTTAACAGCTCTTACTCCATCTGAGACCTTCTCAAAGCTACCCACACTGGATCTTTCGAAAGGAAAGTCAGTGGATCCATTCACAACAGAAAATTTCTGGCTGTTAGGAACTGAAACTTCCTTGATTAAATTACTCTCACACCCTTCATTTGCAGGGAACTGCTTGCACAAATTACCATGAGGATTCCTTTCCCCAGGAGCTTTTTTAAGCAGCAAATCACCCCTCACAGAAATTCTGCCCTTACCCTCTTCACCTAGGGCTTGCTCTAAAGGAACACTTTCCTGAGCAACAACAGACTTTTTCTGGGTCTTACTTACATCCAGGATCTCCTTTGGCCCATCAGGCAGATTTCTACACAATCCCCTTTCAGGCAAACCCATAGACTTCCTAGATGAAAGGTTAGAAACATTTCCCTTTCCTTTGCCACACACAAGTTTAGGAATCCTTTCCTTCTTGCTACAAGTTTCCACACCATCAGTAGGTAACACAACCAAATCACCTGCATGCTCTCCGTGTGCCCCGGCTAGGGTATTACCCTGATTAGACTATGTTGCTACACCCTTTACCAACCACACACTAGCAATAGGCAAAATACAAGCACCAGAATTGTCTGGTCTCTGGGATTTTGCTAAGACACTAACTGTATGCAACTTAGTTACAGTGCCATTCTCCCCAGCAGACACAGACTTAGGACCATTCCCTTCCTGGGCTTTAGTTGAATTCAGAACCAACTTTGAGACAACTGCACTATTCTCAACCATCACAGGCTGAAAGGCACCTTCTGTCTGCTCCACAGACAAAGAAGAGCTGGAGACACCTTTTTTACCAGACACATAGCTCGGGATTTCATTTCCCTTGTCCCAGCACACTGGGCTGTTCACAGACAACTGCTTGGAGACTGAGGTAGCTTCCTCCATAGGCAAGTCAATACCCCTGACAGACACAGGCACATTTCCTTCACTGTCACTATTCTCCACACAGGAAACAGGTAAGGTATAGGGACATTTATCTTCCACTATCCCTGCCTTCCCAAACTGCTGACTAGACAAAGCCATCAGCTCACAAGGCTGCCTTGGCTCCTCCAAACTTTTCCTGCCTTCCTCTCCTTTGTCCCAGCACACAGGGCTGATTACAGACAAAGACTGGGAGAGTGGGGCAGCTTCCTTACCAGGCACCTTGCCACTCCCAGCAGACAAACTGCTCTTTTTACTACACTGAGCCACTGCCAGCAAATCACAGTTACCCTTTTCAGATTCACTTTTACAAGCTGTACTAGCCACCAAAACATCACCCATCAAAAATCCACCCTTTCCTTCCTCAGTTAGGGCTTCCACCTGACCATCCTCTTTAGTCTGCTCCAGAGAAACATTTTCCTGCCCAATAAGATTTTGCTGCTCTTGATTCAACTCCAGATTCACTTCTGAGACACTAGACCGACATTCAGAAACTTCATTTACCGACAAATAGCTCTTCTCAGACAAACCTTTGGAGCAACCCTCCCCAGGCAAATCATTGCCCACAATAGACACAGGTTTAAGATCATTCCTGTCCTGTGACTGACCACCTGGACTGAACAAAGCTTTAACATTTTCCCCAATCAAAAGATCCTTAGGCAATAACTTCCTTACACCAGCTATAACCTCATGCTTAGCACCATTCCATTCAAGGTGGATTCTGGCTAAAGGCACACGGACAGTAAACTCATAGAGGACTACAACATTCACACTCTGATCTGGTAAATAATCTTCCTCTTTGACAAGATCTGCTTTAACAAGAGTGATGTTAGAAGCCATAATTTGCCCTACACAGCTTTTACCATTGACTTTTACATTCTCTGTGAATCTTTCATTACCACTCCCATACAGAGCATTGGCACCAGTTATGGAGTCACCCTTTACTGAACACACAGTAAAAGCATTTACATAAAAGGTGGCAGAATTGGGGTACATTTGGTTACACCCAGACAACTGCTCAGAGTTATACAACATACCAACATTGTTATAAACCGGACTTTCAAGAGGATACAATTTCTGCTTTTCTTCCCTTGCTTTTTTGACTTGGAGCTGAAATCTTTGCACTTTTGCCTCAGCTTCTAGTTCCTGCAATCGAATTTCTGCCAGTCTTTGTTCATGTTCAAGTTGAAGTTTACTTGCTGCCTTTTGCTTTTCAATTGCTTCTGCCTTCTGATCACTGGCCATTAACAGATCTCTCAGTTCTTGATTTGTAGCTTTCTTTCTAAAGCTTATCCCCTTTTCTGAACACAAATCTTTCAGGGCTTTTTTTGTCAAGGCCCTCATATGCTCTTTGCTCACCCATTGCAACTGCTCTTTAACCAACCAAACTCTCAATCCCAAAATTCAAATTTGGATAACGTGGGGTTCTGATCCAAAGCTTAATTGACCTGGTTCTGTGGATCCAAGCACGACTACGCCACTGTGACAATGCGGTTCTGGCGGAACCCAACTGAGAGTGCCAACTCAGGACAAATTGCTCAAATAGGGCAGTTACAGCCCCAGGCTGGGGTTTTTTCCACCTCTAAGGCAAACCAAACCAGCCAGACTAAGAGGACTTCGGTCTCACCCCACTGGCTAACTGCAAGTCTCACAAGCAATCTCCTTAGACACTCCAGTTTCCCAGTATTACCACCAGTGCCACTCGTTATGGGGACAAATGGTTATGAAAACCAATACCCCAGTAAAAGAAAAAGGTTCTCCTGATCCCAAAGGACCAAGCCCCAGACCCAGGTCAATATACAAATCAGATCTTACCCACAAATCACGCTGCTGCCAATCCTTTAGAATCTAAAATCTAAAGGTTTATTCATAAAAGGAAAAAGATAGAGATGAGAGTTAGAATTGGTTAAATGGAATCAATTACATACAGTAATGGCAAAGTTCTTGGTTCAGGCTTGCAGCAGCGATAGAATAAACTGCAGGTTTAAATCAAGTCTCTGGAATACATCCCCCGCTGGGATGGGTCCTCAGTCCTTTGTTCAAAGCTTCAGCTTGTAGCAAAGTTCCTCCAGAGGTATGAAGCAGGATTGAAGACCAGATGGAGATGAGGCATCAGCCTTATATAGTCTTTTCCAGGTGTAAGAACACCTCTTTGTTCTTACTGTGGAAAATTACAGCAACATGGAGTCGAGTCACATGGGCCAGTCCCTGCATACTTTGCTGAGTTACAAGGCGTATCTGCCTTCTCTCAATGGGTCCATTGTATAGCTGATGGTCCTTAATGGGCCATCAAGCAGGCTAGGCCGAGCTAACACCAGTTCGTCTGGGATGTCCCCCAGCAGCATAGCATAAGTTTGAAATACAGACAGTATAGAGCCAATATTCATAACTTCAACTACAAAAGTGATACACACATATAGACAGCATAATCATAACCAGTAAACCATAACCTTGTCTTAGACACCCCATTTGACCCCCTTTATACAAGATTTGCGTGCCACTACAGGACCTTGGTTGCAACAATGATCTATATGGTCCCAGATTATATCAATAACGTCACACGAGGTCTCCAGCCAGGGCACCTGGCTGATCAGCACGATTTACGCACCAGACAGCAAAGCGTACACCTGTGTGTACTGGAGAGTGGAGCGTGGATGATGAAAGATCCCAGCTGAAAGTAGCCCTCCCATCCTGTTGTCTGTGATGGGTGAGACCCCATTTCCACCTGCGGGTGGATGAGACATGAGAGTCATCACTGGGGAGGACCCTTCTCCATCCCTTCCCAGCTACAGTCAGGAATTGTGCTGCTGCAGCTCCAGGCCATGATCCCAGTTGTCCCAGTGCCCCCTGCCTCTCCCCAGCCTGACTGCCCAGAGAGCCATTACCACAGCCTGGGACTTTCTCCTCTCCCGCTCTCCACTGACCCCTCTGCCCCAGATGCTCCTCTCCACAGAACAATCATCTTCCCCTCCCTCTGCTCTCCAGACCAGCCCCCAGCCTCTCTGCTTTGCCCTTCCCCCAATTCATTCCTCTTAGGCACAGACCCCACAGCCAAGGATGGGAGTTGAACTCCGACGTGGCCCCCATCTCAGACAGGAGGGGCCAGCTGGGGTAACAGCTGAGGCAAAGAAATCAGAGCTCCAGACCTGGATAATCCAGGCCAGTCAATGGAGCATAGCTCATACTTCCTAGGTTGTCAGGCCAGAAAGGACCACTGTCTTCATCTTGTCTGACTTCCAGCATTGCACAGGCCGGAGAACTAGAGCAGAACCAGCGTTAACATCCCTCTGGCCTCCACTCCTGCCTCTTCTGATTACACTTCTGCTTATTATCCTCTCTCCCTCCTTCCACGTTGGACTCTAGTCTTTAAATTTAAGGCTTTAAGGCTTTTGCGAACAGGGGCTGCTAACAGGGAGTTTCGCAAGAGAGTTTAGGAAGGGAGCGCGGGTTCCTTGCCAGTTCTATATTATACCCTTTATTCCCCTTAAAACCTATAAACCAAACTACATTCAAAACTTCTTGCTTTAAACAACCCCTTCTTTAACTAGGAGACAATGCAGGCAGAAGCCCAGCTGCAGAGTGGGGGCTATCCAGTTTATTGCACTGAGTGTAGCATGTATGATTACCTGCCCTGTGGGCAGGTGGCGTATGTGTGCATTCGGTGCAAGGAGCTCCTGGCCCTCAGAGACCACGTACGGACTTTGGAGGCCAGGGTGGAGGAACTGGAGGCGCTAAGGGAGGCAGAGAGGTATGTTGATGAGGCTTTCCGGGACACTGTAGAATTGTCCCACCTCCGGTCAGACAGCCACTGCACTGTTGAGGAGGATGAAAGGCCCAGGGAAGCAGAGTAGTCAACGGGAGCAGAGGGAAACCTTCCCATAGTTGGGACCCTCCTTCCAGATGGTGCTGGGGTTGCCTCTCACACTGAGGTTACCTCTCTGGGGGAGGGACCTCCAGTTGCTAGGAAAAGGCAGGTATTAGTATTGGGAGATTTGATCATTAGAAACATAGATAGCTGGGTTTGTAATGACTGGGAGAAACGTATGGTGACTTGCCTGCCTGGTGCGAAGGTTGCGGATCTCTCGAGGCATCTAGACAGACTTATGTGTAGTGCTGGGGAGGAGCCGGTGGTCGTGGTACATGTAGGTACCAATGACATAGGGAAGGGTAGGAGAGATGTCCTGGAGGCCAAATTTAGGCTGCTACGGAAGAGACTGAAATCCAGGACCTCTATGGTGGCATTCTCAGAAATGTTCCCAGTTCCATGCGCAGGGCCAGGTAGGCAGGCAGAGCTTCAGAGTCTCAATGCATGGATGAGACGATGGTGTAGAGAGGAGGGGTTTACATTCATTAGGAACTGGGGAAACTTCTGGAATGGGGGGAGCCTATACAGGAAGGATGGGCTCCACCTAAACCAAAGTGGAACCAGACTGCTGGCACTAAACATTAAAAAGGTTGTAGAGCAGTTTTTAAACTAGGAGATGGGGGAAAGCCGACTGCTGCAGAGGAGCATGTGGCTCGGACAGAGACTTCTCTTAGGGGAGAGTCTAATGATAGAGAATCTCCAGGGTATAGTCAGGAGCAGAGGATGGAAGAGGATAAAGTAGGGGCCAGATCAGACAAGAAACATTCACATAAAAAAGAATCTGACACATCAGAAAAGGGCAGACAAATGAACAGTGACGAGTTTTTAAAGTGCTTGTACACAAATGCTAAAAGTCTAAATAATAAGATGGGTGAACTAGAGTGCCTCGTGTTAAAGGAGGATATTGATATAATTGGCATCACAGAAACCTGGTGGACTGAGAGCAATCAATGGGACACAATCATTCTGGGGTACAAAATATATCGGAAGGACAGAACAGGTCGTGCGGGGGGGGGGGATTGGCACTATATGTGAAAGAAAATGTAGAATCAAATGAAGTAAAAATCTTAAGTGAATCCACATATTCCATAGAATCTCTATGGATAGTAATTCCATGGTCTAATAAGAATATAACATTAGGGATCTATTATCGATCACCTGACCAGGACGGTGATAGTGATGATGAAATGCTAAGGGAAATTAGAGAGACTATCAAAATTAAGAACTCAATAATAGTGGGGGATTTCAATTATCCCCATATTGACTGGGAACATTTCACTTCAGGACGAAATGCAGAGATAAAATTTCTCGATACTTTAAATGACTGCTTCATGGAGCAGCTGGTCTGGGAACCCACAAGGGGAGAGGCAACTCTAGATTTAGTCCTGAGTGGAGCGCAGGAGCTGGTCCAAGAGGTAACTATAGCAGGACTGCTTGGAAATAGTGACCATAACACAATAGCATTCAACCCTGTGGTGGGAAGACCATCTCAACAGCCCAACACTGTGGCATTTAATTTCAAAAGAGGGAACTATGCAAAAATGAGGGGGTTAGTTAAACAGAAGGTAAAAGGTACAGTGACTAAAGTGAAATCCCTGCAAGCTGCATGGGCGCTTTTTAAAGACACCATAATAGAGGCCCAACTTCAATGTATACCACAAATTAAGAAACACAGTAAAAGAACTAAAAAAGAGCCACCGTGGCTTAACAACCATGTAAAAGAAGCACTGAGAGATAAAAAGACTTCCTTTAAAAAGTGGAAGTCAAATCCTCGTGAGGCAAATAGAAAGGAGCATAAACACTGGCAAATTAAGTGCAAAAATGTAATAAGAAAAGCCAAAGAGGAGTTTGAAGAACGGCTAGCCAAAAAGTCCAAAGGTAATAACAAAATGTTTTTAAGTACATCAGAAGCAGGAAGCCTGCTAAACAACCAGTGGGGCCCCTTGAAGATCAAGATACAAAAGGAGCGCTTAAAGACGATAAAATCATTGTGGAGAAACTAAATGGATTCTTTGCTTCAGTCTTCATGGCTGAGGATGTTAGGGAGATTCCCAAACCTGAGCTGGCTATTGTAGGTGACAAATCTGAGGAACTCTCACGGATTGAAGTGTCACGAGAGGAGGTTTTGGAATTAATTGATAAACTTGACATTAACAAGTCACCGGGACCAGATGGCATTCACCCAAGAGTTCTGAAAGAACTCAAATGTGAAGTTGCGGAACTGTTAACTAAGGTTTGTAACCTGTCCTTTAAATTAGCTTCTGTACCCAATGACTGGAAGTTAGCTAATGTAACGCCAATATTTAAAAAGGGCTCTAGAGGTGATCCCACCAGTTACAGACAGGTTAGTCTAACGTCAGTACCAGGCAAATTAGTCGAAACAATAGTTAAGAATAAAATTGTCTGACACATAGAAAAACATAAACTGTTGAGCAATAGTCAACATGGTTTCTGTAAAGGGAAATCGTGTCTTACTAATCTATTAGAATTCTTTGAAGGGGGTCAATAAACATGTGGACAAGGGGGATCCAGTGGATATAGTGTACTTAGATTTCCAGAAAGCCTTTGACAAGGTCCCTCACCAAAGGCTTTTATGTAAATTAAGCTGCCATGGCATAAAAGGGAAGTTCCTTTCATGGATTGAGAACTGGTTAAAAGACCGGGAACAAAGGGTAGGAATAAATGGTAAATTCTCAGAATGGAGAGGGGTAACTAGTGGTGTTCCCCAAGGGTCAGTCCTCGGACCGATCCTATTCAACTTATTCATAAATGATCTAGAGAAAGGGGTAAACAGTGAGGTGGCAAAGTTTGCAGATGATACTAAATTGCTAAAGATAGTTAAGACCAAAGCAGACTGTGAAGAACTTCAAAAAGATCTCACAAAACTAAGTGATTGGGCAACAAAATGGCAAATGAAATTTAATGTGGATAAATGTAAAGTAATGCACATTGGAAAAAATAACCCCAACTATACATACAATATGATGGGGGCTAATTTAGCTACAACAAATCAGGAAAAAGATCTTGGAGTCATTGTGGATAGTTCTCTGAAAATGTCCACACAGTGTGCAGAGGCGGTCAAAAAAGCAAACAGGATGTTAGGAATCATTAAAAAGGGGATAGAGAATAAGACTGAGAATATATTATTGCCCTTATATAAATCGATGGTACGCCCTCATCTCGAATACTGCATAAAGATGTGGTCTCCTCATCTCAAAAAAGATATACTGGCACTAGAAAAGGTTCAGAAAAGGTCAACTAAAATGATTAAGGGTTTGGAACGGGTCCCATATGAGGAGAGATTAAAGAGGCTAGGACTCTTCAGCTTGGAAAAGAGGAGACTAAGGGGGGATATGATAGAGGTATATAAAATCATGAGTGATGTGGAGAAAGTGGATAAGGAAAAGTTATTTACTTATTCCCATAATACAAGAACTAGGGGTCATCAAATGAAATTAATAGGCAGCAAGTTTAAAACAAATAAAAGGAAGTTCTTCTTCACGCAGCGCACAGTCAACTTGTGGAACTCCTTATCTGAGGAGGTTGTGAAGGCTAGGACTGTAATAGAGTTTAAAAGAGAACTGGATAAATTCATGGTGGTTAAGTCCATTAATGGCTCTTAGCCAGGACGGGTAAGGAATGGTGTCCCTAGCCTCTGTCTGTCAGAGGGTGGAGATGGATGGCAGGAGAGAGATCACTTGATCATTGCCTGTTAGGTTCACTCCCTCTGGGGCACCTGGTATTGGCCACTGTCGATAGACAGGATACTGGGCTAGATGGACTTTGGTCTGACCTGGTACGGCCGTTCTTATGTTCTTATGTTCTTATGTACATCTGCTCCTTTTACTCCTCTCCTCTTCTGCAGGCTCTTTGCTTTTTCTTGCTCCTGATGAGCCTCACGCTACAACATTCAGGCCTAACGTGGCTGCCCAACTAGGAAAATGGCCTCCTCACTGCTTTACATGACCACCTAACTGGCAACATGGCCGCTATTCTGATGCCAACACAGCCACAAAATGAGGCTGCTCAGCACAGCCCAGGACACGTTTATCCAATATGGCTGCCTGATTTCCAATATGGCCGCCCTTCAGAGAGCAGCACAACCTATGGCTAGTCAACATAGCCAAGGACATGGCTGCCAAACAGAAACAGATCTGGGCATCCAACATGGCCATCTTGTGCTTCTCCCCTCTGGGAAGGTAGAATCCCACCAGGACCACCCAGCTCTCAGTCAGTCTGGCCAGAGTGGGCGGGATCTGCAGAGAGAACTGGGCCCTCCCTATCTACCGTGATCTCTGTAAATATCAGGGGCTGGAGCATTAGTAATGGAGGGGTGACAGAAAATGAGTCAGGTCCTGGTGCCCCTGGCCACCTTCTGACCCCCATGTCACAGCCCGACATTGTATCTGAAGGAAGCAATCCCCACCCCAGCCCGGCTCTCACTCATTTCCGTGGGGAGCCCCTCAGGATCCTGAAGAGAAGCACGAGACTCTGGAGAGAGAATAAAGTTCAGCTGTAAATAAATTGAATTCTGGGCACCATCTCCACTTTCTCCACTGCCATGCCTCTGCTGATCCCTGTCATTTTTTAAACCCCACAGATCCCCCTCCCCAGCCTTCGCTGAGCATGGATCCCCCATCCGGAGTGGTGAGCGAAGGGCTCCCCCTGCTCATCACCTGCATGGCCCCCAGGGATGCTGGTCAGCGGAGGTTTCACTTCTACAAGGACAGTGTTGAGCTCGTTCCTGGGGATGTGGGGTCTGAGATCAGCACCACAGAGCCCAGCACCAGGTCTATGAACATCTCTGTGCTCAGCATCCCGCAGGCCGGTCCCAACAACACCGGGGAATTCACCTGCGGGTACGAGGAGAACGTGGGTGGAAGGTGGATCCCGTCCCCCAGGAGCCACGCTCTGAATGTCACTGTTACAGGTGAGACTTCCCTAATTTCTTAATCCAGCTCCTGGTTTGCTCCCATTGGAGGGGAACCATCCCCTGGAGCTCTCCTGGGAAAGGGGGTCAGATGAGGTGACAGATGTCACATGGAGATAGAAACTAAAGTGGAGATGAAAATCCTCCCTCTCCTCCCATGCCCTTTCTATCTATGATACTTCGATGGCCATGTGACCTATTATCTGACCTCCTCACAATGTTGTTAATGGATTTAGCCCTTCATTGCCCATTTCAGAGATGGGGAATAGAGGCAAAAAGAAGATGAGTCCCACAAGAGGCCTGCAGGATAGCAGGGAATTGAACCCCCATAGCTCATGTTGAAGACCAGCTCCATAACCACTGGACCATCCTTCCCCTCTTTAAAAAAGGGGAGCAGGCTGTTACAGATGGAATGTGCAATAGACAACATAGCGAGAGGTTGTCGTCACAGCAAATTTGTTTCAAGGGCGGATTCCTCTGTGGGTCCCAGACCTTTTGACATGGCTGCCTGGCTGTTCTCATGTCCCCTTCCCTCCCTTTTCTTTTCTGCTACATGAACAGCCTCACACTACACCCGTGATATTCTGCTGGGAACTGGTGGCATCTTGCTTATGGGTGGAGCCCTGGCTGCTCTCATCTGCTACTGCCATAGGAAGAAAAGAGGTGAGTGAAAGGGGGCAAGGGGGTGTGATCTCCCGCATGGTCCTGTGATATGGTCTCATCAAAAACTATTCTTTAGTGATCAGTGTAAATAATTTTAAACCATTAACAACCTCAAAGAATCCTACCACCGTGTGTTACGGGTACGGAAACCAAATTCTCAAATATGCCTGGTAAAGGACGTATGTACTTTAAATAAGAAGACAAAGTACAATAAGGGAGGGAGGGATAGCTCAGTGGTTTGAGCATTGGCCTGCTAAACCCAGGGTTGTGAGTTCAATCCTTGAGGGGGCCACTTGGGAATTTGGGGCAAAATCAGTACTTGGTCCTGCTAGTGAAGGCAGGGGGCTGGACTCAATGACCTTTCAAGGTCCCTTCCAGTTCTAGGAGATGGGATATCTCCATTATTATTATTATAATAAGAAGCTAGAGTTCTAAAAAAAATATGGATAGGCTTTCCCATGTGTAGTGATACATGTTCCATTTATTAACACATCATGTCAAATAACCAACTCAGCTGAAGTTTGATTGAAGACAAATCATTTCATTTGATGTGAGCACTAAGACCTTTGGTTGTGGTTAGGGCGAAGTGAGGGTAAAATAATTTAAAATGTGCAGCCGTCTTCATGCCTCTGGGCTGGGAAAATATCGATTTATACAAATTCAGATAAATTGTGGGACCGTTTTCCCCCTGTGCCCTGGCAGAAGCCCCAGAATCACACACACACTGAAATCAATAGTTACAAAGCTGAGTTTACCTTCTTCTCTCTCAAGGTTGCACATTGCAGCTAGGCATTGCCTCACAATCTCTGCCCACCTCAGCTCTATTCTCATCTGGTTCTGTTTTAGTTCCAAAGCCTCTGAAAAGCACCAAAGGATCTGAGCCTGGAGAACACACCAGGAACCTGGATCCTGGTCATGATAATAAGGGATCAAAACCCACGGGTGCCGGAGCGGAGCAGATGGAACAGGTAACGTGAATGGATTTATAGGCTAAGCTTCAAACCCAAGCACAGTCCAACCACCTGAAACTTTTGCCCACTCCTAAAATGCAGCTGCCTCTCTGGGGTGGGGCAGCCAGGTAAAAGCCACAAAGAGATGCTGCACAGGGTTTGCTCACACAGGAGGCAGGGCTGGGAATTCATCATCCCTTTCACCATCACTCCAAACCTCCATTGAATCACAGAAATGTAGGGCTGGAAGGAACCTCAAGAAGCCATCTAGTCCAGCCCTCTGTGGAGAGGAAGGATTACTTAAACCTAGACCATCCCAATGGGATGTCCAGCGGTTCTAAAAACCTCCAATGATGGAGATTCCACATCCTCCCTAGGTCACCCGTTCCAGAGATTAACTACCCTTAGAGATTGAAAATTTCCCTTAATATCTAACCTAAATCTCCCTTGCCGCATATTAAGCCCATTACATCTTGTCCTACCTTCAGTGGATACAGAGAACAATTGAGCACTGTCCTCTTTAGAATGTCATGTTATAAGATGGTTATAAGGTCCCCCCTCAGCAGTCCCATTGGACTAAACATGTCCAACTATTTCACCCTTTTCACATAGGTCATATTTTCTAAACTTCTGATCATTTTTGTTGCTCTTCCCTGGACCTTCTCCAGTTTGTTCACATCTTTCTTAAGTGCGTCGCACAAAACTCGACACATTACTCCAGCTGAGTCCTCACCATGCCGAGTGGGACAACAGTTACCTCCTGTGTCTTACATACGACAGTTCTGTTCATATACCCCAGAATGAGATTAGCCTTTTTCTCAGCAGCATCGTGCTATCGACTCATCTGCAATTTGTGCTCCACTAGAACGCCTTTCCTGCAGTACTGCTGCCGTACAAGTTAAACCCCTTTTGTCCTGCTGCCTTTAATTTTTCCTTCCTAAAGGGAGTACTTTGCACTTCCCTGAATTCCATTTTACTGATTTCAGGGGAATTCTCCCTTTTTTTAAGATCACTTTGATCTTGTCCTCCAACATCTTTGCAACCATCTATTTTATAGACGAACTCTCCACTCCAGCATCCAAGTACTTAGTGTCTGTGCACCCCTCCCCCTCACCATGTCTCTTTCCTCCCCCACCAGGGCTCAGAAGTCACCTACGCACTCATAGCATTCCCGGCCTCACAGGCCCACACAACCCAGATGACAAAAAAAACAAAACCTGCTGAAGATGAGCATGTGCTGTATAGCGAGGTGGTGACAACGCACACCTGGAAGGCAACTAAATAAGGAGGAGACACTCTCTCTATGTCTCTCTGCATGTTCTCCCCCTCCTCCTGGCATCCATATCCTTAACCCTTTATACCCCAAGAGGCCTTTTATGCCTCTTGGCGAGGGGCACACCCAAAACACCATTGATAGAATATTTAGCCAACCAGCATCTTGTCAGGTATCATATAAAAACTGGTAACCCGTTGGTCATGAACACCACTGCATGATATATGCACGGATTGTGTAGCAAGTGTTACGTATGTATGCTGGAAATATGCTATGGAGGTAGTTGATAAAGAAGCCGGCCCTAGACAAAGAAATGTGGATTCATGTGTCTGCATGAATCAGGCTAACTGGCGGATAAGCAAAACAGCCTGGCTTGTGTGCTCCTGGCTGGTTTGATGTCCACTCTTACCCAGGCAGCCGGCATTATCTGAGAACTTACAACCTCATAGCCGGAGACCAGACCAGGTCACCTGTGTGTTAGATTTGCTCTAAATAGATATTAGTCTTATAAGAATGTCTTTAGTGTTTAGATGCTATGAAATGCTTGTATGTTGCTGCCTGCATTAATCTCACTGATAATGTCCATATCCCATGTTATAAGGTGATATTTGTTTGCTCTGAAACTGTAAATGCCCACAGTCTGGAGAGAAGCATGACCAAGTGTGAAATATGAGTTTGCCACAAGAGATGTTATTTCCTGCCCAGCAAAAGCAGGCCCATAGACACCTGACAAACCATTGTGTAACATCAGAGGACAAAACACTTTGTTGATTGCGTCCCTCCACCCATATAGAAGAGAAATGGATGGGAAATTGTCCTCTGCTCTTGAACTCTGGGGGAAGGGAATAAAAATCCCTGAGAAGAAGAAATTGTGTCATTTTGGCTGTCTGAACTCAGAAGGGCCAGAGACTGAACTGAAGCCAGAGATCCCCAGGGGCTGCCTCCTACGTCTGCCCTGAAAGACCCTTTGAATTGACAGATCACCACAAATCTGTCACTCTTCAGATTTACATAGTAACTCATTGGCGTGTGTCTATTTGATTGCTTTTACCTGCAGATAACTTTTCTATTCCTTTTTCCTAGTTAATAAACCTTTATAATAGGATTGGCGACAGGCGTTGTTTTGGTGTAGGATCTAGGGTACCAGTTGATCTGGGGTAAGTGACTGGTCTCTTTAGCTTGGAAGCAACCTAAGAGCGATGTGATTTTTGGTGTAAGTGACCATTGTGACGGGATCCCCGGGGTGCAGCCTGGGACCATGGGACCCCTGTGCCCCCTGAACTCTCTCCAATCTGGGTTGTGTCTCACAGTGCTTTGCTAGTGAGAAGCAGCAAGCTGCTCCAGGCGCTGTGATCACTCAGCACAACCACATGTGGATCCCCACACCCAGCTAGATTGCATGAATGCTCCCAGAGCCACTCATGAATCACACAAGAAAGGCACCAGCCAGATCCCCCGAGCTCCCAGCACTGCACCTCAGGAATATACCCCTTTTTATTTTATAATATACCACCTTGTATCCATTTTCAAAAGCCTAGGACCCTCTTGTTGCAAACAACTTTCTGCATTTTCTTAAGGGTTTTTGTCTGTATTTGCCACTGATTTTTGTTCCTTACAATAGAGGGCTGCTGCACCTCTATCTTTTTTGAGGTTTTTTCTCACAGGCCCGTGCAATAGTCCAGGACTAGATCTTTCAAACTGTCACAGTTGATCTTCTCTCAGTTTGCTATGTTCAGAGTAATCCCTTTGACTTTCATACAGGCCTTATCTCCCGACAGCTTATACCCGTATGTTTTCGGGCCTGCAGAGACAAACACAGATAGTCACAGATCGTCACAAAGCCCTTTTCAATAGATTTTTTTTATTTACAGCTACCAAGTTTTATATCGCATGTTTGTCCCCTCACCATTCTCTAACTTAATCCTTTTAGATTTCTTACAAATAGTCTTTTTTTTCAGCAGGGTCCTGTAACTTTTTGTGCGGACCAGACAGTCAATATAACACTGTAAGCAGCCATCTTCCGGTTTGGTCAATTTCTTTAAAACATGGTCGGGGTCTCCACTGAATTGCACAGCATTTATCAAGGTCACCCCTTGCACTAAATGTTCTTGGGTTAGGCACAGACATTGCATAGCATAACCTATGGCAATAACAGTGTTTAATAAGCTTTCCAAACACAGCTCAGCACACAGGCCCCGGAGCCTGCAGTTTATATCCATTGAAGTCCAAGTCACACAGTCATGGTACCCCTGGCCTGGGGCATCCATGACGCAGCCCTCACAATCTTCCAAAAGCTTTTCCCTAAGGCAGTGTTTAAGGACAGCATAAACAGCAAAACGTACAATAGTCCGCGCGACTTTTTTACGCTCACGACGTGGCATTGGCTCAGTTAGTTCCATGCCTAAGCCTCCTCCTAAACTCCTTATAGTCGTCATCCTCGGAGTCCTCTTCAACAATGTGTAGCAGCATTGAGCAAACAGAAGGCGGTCCCGGTTCATCTTCACTGTTTGATCCAATGCTGTCCAGGGCCTCCTCTAGAAAGGCATCGTCGAGCTGTTGAGAGATTTGCAGACAAGAAACAAGTGTAAGTTCCCACTGCTTGTTTTTACATGTAAGCAGAGTCAGGATGAGCTCTACCCTGACATCTGGTGGTGAGTTGTGCGGATTGTGGAAAAGAACTTCAGGGGCTGATCTCATTTGCATAGGCACACCCATTCTGCCTAGATGGTCACTTTGGCTGCTGTCAGAGCCCCAGTTTCTCTGTTATTGGGGCAGGAAGAATAAACTGTTATTATCCTGATTATGTGAATCAAGGACAGTGGAACTGTACTTGTCCTTTTGTTATGATTGGGGGGGCGGGGACTCACCATCAACTAAGCAGCACTCGCTAGGCAAGGGACATGGGTTCCAAAACCCAGTGAGTTGAGAAAGGTTGGGGATAGATATTATTTTTTACTTCATGGCCTAAGAGATATAAGCAAAGTTTTCATCTTGAGGGTAAAAGACCAAAAATATCAAGACATAGCCTTTGATAGGCCAAGAGACTACTTACACTTGTAGGACCTGGTGGTGTGGGCCCCCTTGTGAGGGCCTGAAACACCCATTGTATCTTCTTTTCTCTTCATTGTGTATATCAGAGCTAATTTAGATTTTATTAGAAGTCTAGTTACAGGCTGCTGAGCTGAATTCACTTTGGGCCAATGGTGCACCAGCACTGAGGTTCCCCTACTACATGCTGAAATCACTAAAGAGCTAAAATTGAGAACTGTGTTAAGTAATGGGGGGCCTGAAGATATGTTGCTGAGCGGCTGGTGGAGCAGTTTGCGGAATGGCTGGTGGAGTGGAGCGGCTGGTGGAGCAGTTTGCGGGATGGCTGGTGGAGTGGAGCGGCTGGTGGAGCAGTTTGCGGGATGGCTGGCAGCGTGGAGCGGCTGGCGGAGCGAAGCAGTTTGTGGGATAGCTGGAGCGGCTCACGGGATGGCTGGCGGAGCAGAGCTGAGCCCCACGGAGAGGCGGGGCAGTCGGCCTTGGACCACATAAGGTGCCCCTTAAAACACCCCCCCTCCCCATTTCCACCCAGGCTGTGGTGGGTAAAACTCTGCAGATGAACTTTTGAACTCTGGGGCTGCACTGACCAGGGACAGAGATTTTTGGGTTGCTGGACTTTGGGGACTTTGGGTGACTTTGGGTTGCTGGACTCAAGAACTGCTCTGGGGAAAGGACACGGCCCAATTTGCTTGGGGGCGGGTCTTTTGCTCATGGTTTGTGTTACAAATCCTGTTTGTGGTGTTTCCCCAACATAATGCCACATTGTTTCTCTCTGTTATTAAAAGGCTATTGCTACACTCAGACTCCGTGCTTGCAAGAGGGGAAATATTGCCTCTTAGAGGCACCCGGGGGGTGGTATGTAATTGTCCCAGGTCACTGACTGGGGGGCTCGAACCGGTTTTGCATTGTGTTATTGAAATGGAACCCCTAGATACTGAACCCGGCCCTTGTTGCTGCCGACTCTGATGGGGAGAAGGGTTACATACATTTACACAACCCCGGTTCCTAACTCCATTACACACACACGGATGCACACACACACACAAATCCTCTAACGTTACTTCTAAATTGTTCATTTACCTGAGCAACGTACCTTGTCTGCCGGTGACTCCCTCGAGCTAGGTTCGCCTCCCCCCTCCACTCACTGACCCACATGGATGGGCCCCTGCCTGGGGGGGACTCAGTGTAATGGGCAGGTGGGGTCTCAGGCTCCATGGCCCGTCCAGCCCTCGCTCTCTCTGTGTGAGAGGAGGGGGATGCCTGCCCCCCCGACCAAAACCCTCTTCCCCCTCATCCCCCCCTCTGCAAGCATCTCAGCAAGGACAGGATATATCTTTACCTGTGGGGGACACCAGCCTGGGGAGAATCTGGAGAGAGGCTGGAAGAGAAGAGAAGAGAAGAGAAGAGAAGAGAAGAGAAGAGAAGAGAAGAGAAGAGAAGAGAAGAGAGCTCTAGGGAGGGGATGGGGCCGAGTAGGATGGAGGGATGTGGGACAGGGTGGAGGAGGAGTCTCCAGACAGACACACAGAGCGATGGGGGCCGAGGAATGTCACTTACCCAGCAGAGGCAGAAGGAGAGTTAGTGCCATGCTGAGCTGGTTGCTCTGGGCTGGGAGCTGGGTTCTCGGCTCAGCCACCAGCTCCATCTGGGTGCAAGGAGGGGGATGGGCCCCTCCCCTCTGAGGGATGCAGGGGAAGTCACAACCTTAGTTGCAGTCACCGCTCAGCTCAGCGGTTAGACGGGCAGAATCATCTCAGGTAAGGAGGGACTGAGGGCAGCTGATCACTTCCCGACACCGTCTCCAAGACCTGCCCTGGCGGCTGTACTTCAATGAAGTGCTGGTGGGAGGGGCTGGAGTCTGAGCTGGTGTAAAGGAATCTCTTGTTCTGTATTCTGGGCATTGTCAGTTTCAAGCCTTCATATGAGGCAGCGATTTCAATTACCCAAGGTCAAAGCGCTTTGGGGATTGACTTTATCTACCCTTGCACGACCCATAATCACCATGGAGATATTTTCCAAACTTTGTGGCTCTTCTACAGCATAAAGAAGGATAAAAGATAACACCAACCAAATTGGGTTGAAAAGTGTAACTGAAAACAGAGCAGGGGGTTGATTCCCATCTCCAACCCACTAGAGCCCACTTCCCTCCCAAAGCTTGGAGTAAAACCCCTACATCCTGACTCCCAGTCTCCTCTGCTCTATCCACTAAACCCCACACCTCCCTCAGAGTCTGGAATAGAACCCAGGAGTCCTGGTTCCCAGATCCCCCTGCTGGCTGCCTCAAAAGAACACATGGAAGAAAGAGAGAACTCTCCATCATAGATTCATAGATTCTAGGACTGGAAGGGACCTCGAGAGGTCATCGAGTCCAGTCCCCTGCCCACATGGCAAGACCAAATACCATCTAGACCATCCCTGATAGACATTTATCTAACCTACTCTTAAATATCTCAAGAGATGGAGATTCCACAACCTCCCTAGGCAATTTATTCCAGTGTTTAACCACCCTGACAGTTAGGAACTTTTTCCTAATGTCCAACCTAGACCTCCCTTGCTGCAGTTTAAACCCATTGCTTCTGGTTCTATCCTTAGAGGCTAAGGTGAACAAGTTTTCTCCCTCCTCCTTATGACACTCTTTTAAATACCTGAAAACTGCTATCATGTCCCCTCTCAGTCTTCTCTTTTCCAAACTAAACAAACCCAATTCTTTCAGCCTTCCTTCATAGGTCATGTTCTCAAGACCTTTAATCATTCTTGTTGCTCTTCTCTGGACCCTTTCCAATTTCTCCACATCTTTTTTAAAATGCGGTGCCCAGAACTGGACACAATACTCCAGCTGAGGCCTAACCAGAGCAGAGTAGAGCGGAAGAATGACTTCTCGTGTCTTGCTCACAACACACCTGTTAATACATCCCAGAATCATGTTTGCTTTTTTTGCAACAGCATCACACTGTTGACTCATATTTAGCTTGTGGTCCACTATAACCCCTAGATCCCTTTCTGCCGTACTCCTTCCTAGACAGTCTCTTCCCATTCTGTATGTGTGAAACTGATTTTTCCTTCCTAAGTGGAGCACTTTGCATTTGTCTTTGTTAAACTTCATCCTGTTTACCTCAGCCCATTTCTCCAATTTGTCCAGATCATTTTGAATTATGACCCTGTCCTCCAAAGCAGTTGCAATCCCTCCCAGTTTGGTATCATCCGCAAACTTAATAAGCGTACTTTCTATGCCAATATCTAAGTCGTTGATTAAGATATTGAACAGCGCTGGTCCCAAATCAGACCCCTGCGGTACCCCACTCGTTATGCCTTTCCAGCAGGATTGGGAACCATTAATAACAACTCTCTGAGTACGGTTATCCAGCCAGTTATGCACCCACCTTATAGTAGCCCCATCTAAATTGTATTTGCCTAGTTTATCGATAAGAATATCATGCGAGACCGTATCAAATGCCTTACTATTCATGAACATTCAGACACATTAATAGAGTGTCTCAGAGATGGAGGGTGTCAGAGAATTTCATGGTTGTCCTACAGCCCTTGTGGGCACCGCCTGGGAGCGTCTTGCAGACGCTGGAAGACACAAACACAAGGAGCAATGCAGGGTCATCAACCCTCCAGGCTTCATTTCACACCAGGTCCTGCCTCGTGAGCTGTGATACACTCCAATTTCTCACACTCAGACAGGTTGAATGACCCCAACCATATTCAGTGTATTCCTTTGGGGGTGCTGTGCTGCAGGGAGCAGGGCAGGGGATCAGCAGGGGGCGCTCTCCCCTGGCAGGCAGTGCTGGCTGCCATGCCCTGCGTGGTGCTAGGGGTGCGGTGCTTCGGGAACCAGAATGAGAGTCTCCTTAGGGTGCATTGTGCTGCTGGATTTGTCATCTCGTGGAAGGTGTGCATAGAAGCTAATGACATGCCTGGTCGTTAAATACCCACTGGCTCTTCACATGCACAATTCTTGTTTTCTAAATTCCCACCTCCACTTCGACTGGGCACATAAATCTCGCTCTGCTGAGCTCATGGAGCTCGGTCCTGTGTCTTTGTACAAGAGCTGCAGAGTCCTACACTAGGGGAGGTTGGATGGTTGCTGGGGTCACTGCTCGCTGATGTTGCGCAAAATCCGCTATGCTTGGTTGGCATCTTTTGGGGTTTCATCCACACCCTCCTGCCCCTTAACCTTTGGTCCCTTGAAACGCTTGGATCCTGCAGCTCCCTGTGTGGGTGCTTCCCACCAGCAGACAGGCATGTACTGAGCATCTGCGATCAACAGACCTGGTTTAGCAACACCGACTCCAGCAGCCTGCTTGGTACCTCTCACCATGCTCTGGTCTTCACAAGTCTTGGTTACTACTAACCATGGGACCCCGATGCTTCCCTGGCCCAAATTTCCCCACAAACCATTTGCCCAGAAATGTCCATCCCTCATCCGGAGAAATTATATGGGTCGCTTGCTCCTTTAAAGAGACAATCCACAGCTGCTTCCACATTAACTGGAGTTACCAGTGACTTGAATTCACATCCAGCCCTGGGTTGGTTTAGATTAAAATAAAACAAATTTATTAACAACAGGCTAACAGGTTAACAGGTTAAGTGATGCCAAGTGAAAAGAATCCAAGCGAAAAATGGTTACAAGAAAATCAGTGAAAATGCAGCTGAAAGGCTAAAACTCAATGTAGCAAGGCATGGTCTGTGTTCAAGATGGTTTCACTCTCTAGTGAGCATGGTCCAGCCTGGCCGACCAGCTCTCGGTCAGAACCTTCCACCGAAGTATGAGGAGCTGGTTTCCCCTGTCGTCCGAGGCAGAAGATAACTTGGAGGTGCACTGACCCTCTCTCTATTGTCCCTGAGAGCATATCTCTTTAAGTTCATTTATGCTGCTTCAAGAAGCAGGAAGGTCTCTTGGGAGTGCCGCTCCAGCCCCCGCTGATAGCTGAGTCGTTACCTCCTCTCCTTGATGGCTTTGAAGATTTTCAGAAAGCCTTTGAAAAGGTCCCTCACCAAAGGCTATTAAGAAAAGTAAGCAGTCATGGGATAAGAGGGAAGGTCCTCTGATGGATTGGTAACTGGTTAAAAGACAGAAAACAAAGTGTAGGAATAAATGATCAGTTTTCAGAACTGCGAGAAGTAAATAGTGGGGTGATCCAGGGGTCTGTACTGGGCCCAGTCCTATTCAACATATTCATAAATGATCTGGAAAAAGGAGTAAACAGAGAGGTGGCAAAATTTGCAGATGATACAAAACTACTCAAGATAGTTAAGTCCAAAGCAGACTGCGAAGAGTTACTAATGGACCTCACAAAGCTGGGTGACTGGGCAACCAAATGGAAGATGAAATTCAATGTTGATAAATGCAAAGCAATACACATTGGAAAACGTAATCCCAACTATACCTATAAAATGATGGGGTCTGAATTAGCTGTTACCACTCAAGAGAGATTTTGGAGCCCTTGTGGATAGTTCTCTGAAACCTTCCACTCAATGTGCAGCGGCTGTCAAAGAAGCTAACAGAATGCTGGGAGTCATTAGGAAAGGGATAGATAATAAGACATGTAACAAGGGGGAGTGTCCTCCCTCCAGACGGACAGAGAGACAACCGCAACTGCCACGATAGAAGGACACCCTCTTCCACCCCGCCGGAAGCAGAAGGGAGGGACAGGAACCTGAAGTATAAAAGGCAGGCCCTCCAGCTCAGTTGAGGACAAGCCACCACAGGAGAAGGACATCTTCCATCCACTGCCGGAGCTCAGACCCGACAGTGCCCACTACAGCGCCTGAGACCCAGAGGGACTGCCAGAGCTGCCAGTTGCCAGAGACACCCAAGGAGTTGCTGGGGCTGCCATTAGCTATTTATCCCAGGCAGATGAACGATGACCCTGGGACCCACGTACCCCAGCCCCAAACGGGAGTGTAGGATGTAGCCCAGGGCAGTGGTTCTCAACCAGGGGTATGTGTACTGGGCGCACCCAGAGGTCTTCCAGGGGGTGCATGAGTTCATGTAGATATTTGCTTAGTTTTCCAACAGGCTACATAAAATGCACTAGCAAAGTCAGTTCAAACAAAAACTTTATACAGACAATGACTTGTTCATAGTGCTTTATATACTATACTCTGAACTGTAAGCACAATATTTATATTCCAATTGATTTATTTTATATTGTATGGTAAAATGAGAAAGGAAGTAATTTTTCGGTAATAGTGTGCTGTGACTCTTTTGTATTTTTATATCTGATTTTGTAAGCAAGTAGTTTTTAAGTGAGGTGTAACTTAGGGATGTGCATGACAAACAGACTCCCGAAAGGGGTACATTAGTCTGGAAAGGTTGAGAGCCACTGGCCCAGGGGAGCTGATTGTAGTTCGGCTGTGTTGTTGACTGACAGCTGGCTAGGATGTTGTAGCTGGATTTCTCCGCTGACCCAGTGGCGGACTGTTCCACCACTCTTAGGGCCCTGGGCTAGAGTCGGGTGGGCCTGGGTCCCCCTACCCCTGCCACCCACCCAGGGATGGCAGGCTCCCCACTCTAGGCCAAGAGACCTGTGATTGTTGGTGGTTTGCCAGAGCCAGGACCCCCGACTGTTTGCTGCCCAGCCCTGCTTGAGTGCCTGGGCTTTTAGACTTTACTGCTCTGCCCTGACTACAGGGGAGAATCCTGTAACTGTTTGGTGCCCCACCCTGGCTGGAGGTCTGGGGGCCTAGAGTCATTACTGCTCTGTCCTGAATGCCGGCCCCAACCTCCTAACTGCTAGCTGCCCCATCCTGCCTGAGCGCCTGGGCATATAGACCTTGCTGCTCTAACCTGACTGCAGGCTAGAGCCCTCTGTTTGTTGCCCCATCCTATTGGAGGGCCAGGGTCCATAGACTTATTACTGCTCTACCCCGCCACGTGATGGAGACCCCGGTGCTAATACCCTCTGAACTGTGCCCTTTCAGAGGTCTTGTCTTGAGGGAGCATGGCCTCCCTCCCAGAAGGATGGAGAGACAGCCTCAACCCCCTTACAGACAAAATATCATATTGCCTTTACATAAATTCATGCACTGTGACCCTGCACCCCATATTCTTCACAGTGATATTATTGTTAATTGATTATGCCGTAATCATAATGCATTTTATGCAATATAGATCATGTGTGATATCATTGAAAAGGTTATAATTTACTGAATAGGATTATCCTATTTGTATGCATGTATCATTTTTGTATCTGAAGTTAGGAATATTGATTATGTATCCGTGTTACAAATGTGTTTACACATGGGCAACGCCCACTAGGCAGAATGCACTCAGTCAACATGGTTGGCTGGGCAGGGCCCATTCAGGTTAACGAGCCATTAGGAGAAAACAATAGGCTTTAGAAGAAACTTATCTCCCACCAGTGGGGTGTGGAGGGTGGGGTTTCCTGAGGACCCTACAAACAGCTTCTGACTCATGGCTGATATGACACTACAGAGCAGGACCACCCAGAGGATTCAGGGGGCCTGGAGTCTTCGGTGGCGGGGGGCCCCCGCCGCCAAATTGCCACCAAAGACCCGGCACTTTGGTGGTGGGTCCTGGAGCGGAAGGACCTCCCGCTGCGGGTCTTCGGGGCACTTTGGCAGCGGGTCCCAGAGCGGAAGGACCCCCCACCTCTGAATTGCCACTGAAGACCCTGAGCGGAAGAAGCTCCGGGGGCCCGGGCCCCGCAAGAGTTTTCCGGGGGCCCCGGAGTGAGTGAAGGACCCTGATCCAGGGGCCCCAAAAAACTCTCATGGGGGCCCCTGTGTGGCCCAGGGCCTGGGGCAAATTGCCCCACTTGCCCCCCGCTCTGGGAGGCCCTGCTACAGAGATTTGTGACCAGGTGACCAGGTGCTGGACTCCATCTTGGAATACCAGTGTTTTTCCACTGACTTGCGTGGGAACCAAGCTTTAACACAAAGGGTTCCCACTATATGCAACAGTTAATTAAGGCAGGGGAGTGATGTCATTCTGGTTCTTCACTGACTCCCCACCCAAAGAGACTCCTGAAAACACCTGAGGAACAAAGACTGAACTGAGGGGAAGTGCTGGACCCAGACTAGAGGGATTTTTAGCCTGTGAACGAAACACCTGGAGATTCCAAGCTGTAAGTTAGTGTAGCTTACTTCTTAAGAGCCTTCATCTGCTTGCATCATTTAAGGTGAGAATTTTCTATTCATATCCGATCTATGTAGTACAAGAGCATAAGAACATAAAAACAGCCAGACTGGGTCAGACCAAAGGTCCATCTAGCCCAGTATCCTGTCTTCCAACAGTGGCCAATGGCAGGTGCCCTAGAGGGAATGAACAGAACAGGTAATCATCCAGTGACCCATTCCCTGTCGCTTATTCCCAGCTTTTGGCAAACAGAGGCTAGGGACACCACCCCTGCCTATCCTGGGTTATAGCCATTCATGGACCTGTCCTCCATGAATTTATCTAGTTCTTTTTTAATCCCTGTTATAGTCTTGGCTTTCACAAAACCCTCTGGCAAAGAGTTCCACAGGTTGACTGTGCATTGTGTGAAGAAATACTTCCTTCTGTTTGTTTTAAACCTGCTGCCTATCAATTTCATTTTGTGACCCCTAGTTTTTGTATTATGCAAAGGAGTAAATAACACTTCCATATTTACTTTCTACAAACCAGTCATGATTTCATTATATTAAGTTTAGTTTGTGTGTTTTGTTTATTTGCTAGGTAATCTGCTTTGATCTGATTGCTATCCCTTATAATCACTTCAAATCTATTTTTTTGTAGTTAATCAACTTGTTTTTGCTTTTTCTAAAACCAGAGTGTGTGATAATCAGAACTCGGGGCAGAAAGAGTATATTTCCTCTTCACATTGAGGGAGGAGACAAATTTCATTAGCTTACACGTACAGTTCCCTGTGCAGCACCAGATGGTATAATGTTGGGTTCACACTCCAGAGGGGTGCATGCCTTAGGAACTGAGAGGTGCCCTAGCTAGACCTTCCCATGCAGTGACTGGATAAAGAACCTGTCTGCATGTAACTGCAGCTGGGTGTGTCCCTACCTGTATGTGTGCTGGTAAAAGGGCAGGCTGGAGCCTGGGAGAGGGCTTGGCAGGCTGGTCACAGCAGTACAGTGTAAAGGCAGCCCAGGTTGGTGGGTCAGAGGGGCTCAGTGGTACCCAGTTCCAGGTGGCACCCCGGGGCGGGAAACCCTTCACACCCACATCTTGAGTACTGCATGCAGATCTGGTTACCCCATCTCAAAAAAGATATATTGGAATTGGAAAATATACAGAAAAGGGCAACGAAAATAATTAAGGGTATGGAACAGCTTCCATATGAGGAGAGATTAAAAAGACTGGGACTTTTCAGCTTGGAAAAGAGACGACTAAGGGGGGATATGATAGAGGTCTATAAAATCATGACTGGTGTGGAGAAAGTAAATAAAAAGTAAATAAGGAAGTAAATAAGTTCACACAACGCACAGTGAACCTGTGGAACTCTTTGCCAGAGGATGTTGTGAAAGCCAAAACTATAACAGGGTTAAAAAAACAACTAGATAAATTCATGGAGGATAGGTCCATTAGGGGCTATTAGCCAGGATGGACAGGGTTGCAAAACCTTGCTTTGCCAGAAGCTGGAAATTGACCTCAAGGGATAGATCAGTTGATGATTCCCTGTCCTGTTCATTCCCTCTGAAGCACCTGGCACTGGCCACTGTCAGACAACAGGATCCTGGGCTAGATAGGCCATTGGTCTGACCCACTATAGCTGTTCTTATGTTCACCGAATACGTAAATTGTAATTCTCTTGTCACTGGTCACACTGCTTCATTTGTATTCAAGCCCTGGGCGGACCTGGTTCTCCTTTGTTCAAATACAGACTTTAAAAGAGACTAGCAGAGGACAACCATAACTCCACCTATGGCACTCTCACATATGTACCACCATTATATTATTGATCAATGTGATGGGAGTTTCAAATGATACCTCAGAAGGCTGGGTTGGTACACACATCATTGCAGTTATGTGTAGGGTGTGAATGCAGGGATTCCTGGGTTCACACTGAGCAAGCAAACTTTGTGCATGAGAACTGTGCAGCTGTGAAACAGTAGCCATGCCTCATCCCAGACATGGCTGCATTTTGGTTGGTTGCTGGAGCCTGCATGGTGCCTAAAACCCTTCTTCAGATACAGTGGATGTTTCTCAGATCTCACTTTTGGAATTTCCCCTAGAACCTTCTACCACTCCACCACCAGTCTGAAATTCAAAGGGAGAGATCACAGCCCAAATGGGTCACCCTGTGGAGAGAATCCAAGGCACAGAATGAAGGGCCCCCTTTACAGAGCAAGCCAGTTACCTGGGTCTAGAAGCAGCAGTGTGAGATGAGGAAGATAATGCCATTGATGAGGAAGAAGGAGCCACCCACCACCAGCTGCTGGATGCATAGGAAGCTGCGAGCTGCAGAGAGAGGAGAATAATGAGTGGAACCGGCAGGTGAACATCACTGCTAATGGTGACCCACATGATGTCTGTGTATCTGTGCCTCCAGGACTCATGACAAACTCCCCTGGATCTCAGGAGCCAGCAAGATGAGATGTGAAACCCACTCCAGCCCTTCTCTCTTAGACTGGTGAATACCAACCCCTGATTCTTCCTATCTGTGTGTCTTTTCCACTCCTCTCTTTCTGTCCTCCAATGCTGTGACCACCGTGACCTCGTTTGGCCATCAGGGTCAGTGGGTGCTGGTTGCTCGCTTGAGAACTGTGTCTGGGGTTCGAGGGTGAATTTATGTGGGAAGTTGTTAAAAGTCATAGCCCGCCTCACCTGACACTGTGACATTCATGGCCAAGCTCCTTGGGGCCAGGATCCACCTCCCGCTCACATTCTCCTCATACTCGCGGGTGAATTTTCCGATGTTGTTGGAGCCAGACCACAGGATGCTGAGCACAGAGATGTTCATAAAGCATGTCCTGGACTCTGTGGTGTTCACCTCAGACACAAGGTCCTCGGAAGGTCTTGGCTTTGTCATTGTATCCCTGGGAGCCATGCAGGTGATGAGCATGGGGAGCCCTTCATTCACTGCTCCAGACAGAGGATACATGCTCGGCACTGGCTGCGGAAGGATGTCTGAGGGGAGGAGCAAAGGGAAGGGTTCAGCAGGGATAGGGCAGTGGGGGAAATGGAGATGATGCCCAGAGTTCAGTTTACCCAGAGCTGACCTGTGCTCTCTCTCCAGAGCCTCTTCCTTTACCTCAGGATCCTGAGGGCTCCCCGCAGAAATGAGTGAGAGCCGGGCTAGGGGATGGGGATGGCTTCCTTCAGATACAATGTGGGGCTGGGATGTACGGATCGTAAGGTGGTCAGGGTCACCAGGAGGTGATTCATTTTCTGTCACCCTTCCATTACTAATGCCCTAGCCCCCTATATTTATGGAGCCCTCTCTAGATAGGGAGGGCCCAGGGTGTCTGGCAATCCCACCCCATCTGGCAAGACTTTCTGAGATTTGGCTGGCCTTGCTGGGATTCTACCATCCCACAGGGTAGAGGTGCAAGGCAGCCATGTTGGATGCCAAGGTCTGTTTCTGTTGGGCAGCCATGTTCTTGGCCATGTTGAGCAGCCATATGTTGTGCTGCTCTCTGAGGAGCAGACATATTTGAAATCAGGCGGACATATTGGGTAGACATGTCCTTGGCTGTCTTGAGCAGCCATGATATGTGACTGTGTTGACATCAGTATAGTGGCCATGTTGCTGATTGTGTGGCAAATTAGAATATTGAGGAAGCCATTTTTCTCAGCTGGGCAGCCATTTTGGGCCTGAATATTGTGATGTGAGGCTCATTGAGAACATGAACATGTCTGTAACAGCCTGCTTCTCATTCCAAAAAGGGGAAGGATGATCCAGTGGTTAGGGGGCTGGCCTGGGGCATTGGCTATCGGGGTTGAATTCCCTGTTGTACCACAGGCCCCTTGTGGGACTTACCCTCTCTTTGCCTCTATTCCCCATATCTACAATGAGCATGGATGAGCTATATCTATTAACAAATTGTAAGCAGTTCAGATACTTGGACCATCAAAGAGCCAGGTTAGGGGTTGGGGATGGCTGCCTTCAGATACCATGTGGGGCTGGAATGTGGGGATCATAAGTCAGCCATGGTCACCAGGATGTGACTCTTCTTCTGCCACCTCTATGTTACTAATGCCCCAGCTCTTGATGTTGGTAGATAGGGAAGGCCCAGAGCATCTGGCAATCTCAGTCACTCTGGCCAGACTGGCTGAGAGCTGGAAGGCCCTGGTGGGATTCTAGTATCTGAGAGGGTAGAGGCACAAGGTGGCCAGGTTGGATGTCCACATCTGTGTCCATTGAGCAGCCATGTTCCTGGCCATGTGGAGTGGCCATGTATTGTGCTGCTCTCTGAAGGGCGGCTATATTTGGAAATCAGGTAGACATATTGGGTAGACATGTCCTTGACTGTGCTGGGCAGCCATGTTATGTGATTGTGTTGATGTTGGTATAACGGACATGTTGTCAGTTGTGTGGGCATCTAGGAGAATGAGGAGGCCATTTTCTCAGCTGGGCAGCCCTGTTGGGCCTAAATATTGTGGCATGAGGCTCATCAGGAACTTGAAAGAGCAAAGATGGGGCAGAAGAGGAGGGGAATAAAAGGAGCAGGTGAAAATTCAAAGACTAGACTCCAGCATACAAGAGAGGATGATAATCAGAAGTGGAATCAGAAGAAGCAGGAGTGGAGGCCAGAGGGACGTTAGTGCTCGTTCTGCTCTATTTCTCTGGCCTGTGCAACGCAGGAGGCCAGAATAGATGGACACAGTGGTCCTTTCTGGCCTGGCAGTCTATGAAGTATGATCTATGATCCATTGACCGGCCTTGATTATCCAGGCCTGGGGCTCTGGTTACTTTGCTTCAGGTGTTAGCCCAGCTGGCCCCTCCTGGTTGAGATGGGGACTGCATCAGAGGCCTGCTCCCTTCCTTGGCTGCGGGGTCTGTGCTAAGAGGAATGAGTTGGTGGAAAGAAGAAGGCTGGGAGCTGGTCTGGAGAGCAGAGGAAGGGGAAGGTGATTGTTCTGTGTAGAGGAGTGTCTCATAGACTCATAGACTTTAAGGTCAGATGGGACCATTATGATCATCTAGTCCGACCCCCTGCACAACACAGGCCACAGAATCTCTCCCACCCACTCCAGTAACAAACCCCTAACCTATGTCTGAGCCACTGAAGTCCTCAAATCATGGTTTAAAGACTTCAAGATGCAGAGAATCCTCCAGCAAGTGACCCATGCCCCACACTGCAGAGTAAGGCAAAAAAAACCCAGGGTCTCTGACAATTTGCCCTGGGGGAAAATTCCTTCCCAACCCCAAATATGGTGATCAGCTAAACCCTGAGCATGTGGGCAAGACTCACAAGCCAGACACCCAGGAAGGAATTATCTGTAGTAACTACGATCCCACCCCATCTAACATCTCATCACAGGCCATTGGACATATTTACCGCTAATAGTCAAAGATCAATTAATTGCCCAAATTAGGCTATCCCATCATACCATCCCCTCCATAAAAATGTATCAAGCTTAGTCTTGAAGCCAGATATGTTTTTTGCCTCCACTACTCCCTTTGGAAGGCTGTTCCAGAACCTTCATCTAATTTCAAGTCTAAACTTCCTGATGGCCAGTGTCTGGGGCAGAGGGGTTAGTGCAGAGGGGAGAGGAGAAAGTCCCAGGCTATGCTAATGGGTCTCTGGGCAGTCAGGCTGTGGGCACTGCTGGGGAGAGGCAGAGGGTACTGGGAGCACTGGGATCATGGTCTGGGGCTGCAGCAGCGCAATCCTCAGGGGTAACTGGGAAGGGATGGAGAAGACGACCCTCATGTCTCACCCCCCCAGGTGAAAATAGGATCTCACCCGTCACAGGCACTGGGACAGGAGGGCTCCTTTTGGATGGGATCTGTCGCCCAAGCACCGCTATCCAGTACACACAGCTGTATGCTTCACTGTCTGCCGCGTAAGTCGTGGTGATCAGCCAGTTGACCTGGCTGGAGTCTCCTTTGGAGATCCGCTCCCGTCTTTGATTGAAGAACCTGCATCTCTTCACTTTTCTCCAATGGGAGCTGAGCACCTCAGGATTACTGACTCCCCTGGGATATAGACGGGGTGCAGGGGGTGGAGAGAGAGTGTGGGGGGAGGTGGAGGGTCTGGAATAAAGGTAGAAGGGGGCCCCAGAAATGAAGAGAGGAGCTAGATGAGCAAAGTCAGTGACCCCCACACACACCCCACCCCACTCTCTCTGGCCAGTGCTGCCTCTCCCAGGCTGTTAGAGACGGGCTGGCTTTTCCCAGATGGGATCTCCTGGCCAGATGGGCATACCCAGAACAGACAGGTGTGTAACCCAGAGACTCCCAGCCCTGTGACATTCAGTGTATAAGGAAGCTGCTCCCGGATCAGCCCTCAGCTGAGATGCTCCATCCTCCCACCATGTCAAATTGGATCCTGCAGCTTTGTGACCCCAGAGGCAGCCAAGCACGTCGGGGGAACAGGCTCTCCAGAAGGAGAAAGATGGGGCCGCGGGGGGGGGGGGGGGGGTTGGAAAACAAGGGTCAATGTTAGATACAGAAGAAGGGTCACACCTGGATGGGATCTGTGGAAGGACCTGGGAGGTGAGGGGCAGATATAAGGCAAAATTCATTTCAGGAATTAGAGAGGGTTGGAGACTTCTCCATGTGAAACTCCCTGCACCCCTGCACCTCACTGAACTCCGACCCTGCACTGTGCCCATGTATTTCCCAACTGGAGGCAGGGCCTCTCTGGGATCCACTGGCTGGACTGGGTTGCCCAGTGCACAGCAGGGGTAAGGGACGGGTGGTCTCTGCCTGAGCTGTGAGCGTCACCCAGTCACTCCACTGGGACCAGGGACCTCTTTGGAGACCAAATCCATGCCATGATAGACTAATTTGTGTCCTAGGGTGCTTTCTCCCCAGGGGCCAAGCACGTCAGGGTAGCACCTTCCCTTCCCATACACATGGGGAGTGAAGGATCCTGACATATTGGTGCCGGCATGGGGTCAGATAACATGATAGCAACCAATCCCTCTAATGACAGAAATCATGACTGAGGAAGCCAGGCAGCTGAAGGGCTGTAGATTTACAGAGGGTGGCCCTGACAGTGCCCACCTGGGACCCCGGTGCTTTGAGCTTGCCCACAGCAGTGACCTGTCAGTGCCCAGTCTTTGCTGATCAGTAGGGACCTCCTGAGGCCACCACAAAGTGTCTGAGATGCTGGGAGTGGCCCTGACAAGAGACAGGGGGTGAAGCTGTGGTTTTGGGGTGGGCTTCAGCTTCTCAGGGACTCTCCAATCAAACAGGAGGAAAAACAGGAGCTCACCTGTCACTGTTATGGAGATGGAGCTGCTGTTCCTAGATGAGATCTCTTGATTGGATTCCAATCTCCTGTATGCACAGGTGTATGATCCTTAATTTCCCTTCTCAGCTGTGAACTCCAGCAGGGCTCCAGCATTAGGGTTGAGGACTACACTGGGGTCCTGCTGCCCTTTTTGATAGAAGAATCTGTATCCTGAAACCTCCTCACGCCCAGGAGCTGAGCAGGTGAGATTAACTCGCTCCCCTGGGAGATACACTGTGTACCAGTACTCCTGCAAGAGTGTGGGGGCCAGCGAGAGATCTAGAACAGAGGCAGAGGGTCACCGTTGAGGGAGAGGCCATGATGGAATGAGGAGAAGGGAGCAGATAGGAGTCCTGGACAGACATGATCACAAACCAGCCTCATCTCACTGCCTGGCACCCACCCCCTCGCTAGGAAATACACCATGCCAAATAAACCACAGCCCGTCTCTCTCTCTCTCTCTCTCTCTCTCTCTCTGTCTCTCTCGCACTCGGGGATCTTTTCATAGATCCCAAGGCCAGAATGGACCATTGTGATCATAGAGTCTGACCTCCTGTGTCACCCACAGGGCTGGCTCCAGGCACCAGCTTAACAAGCAGGTGCTTGGGGCAGCCAACGGAGAGGGGCGGCACGTGCGACAATTTGGCAGCGGCAGGTCCCTCACTTCCTCTGGGAGTGAAGGACCTGCCGGCGAATTGCTGCCACCGATCGCGTTTTTATTTTCTTCCCCCAAATTGTCGCCGCCGATCGCGATTGCGGCTTTTTTTTTTTTGCTTGGGGCGACAAAAATGCTGGAGCCGGCCCTGGTCACCCAGGCCCTAGGATTTCCCTGAATTGATTCTTCTGTGACCTAGAGCAGATCTCTGAGAGAAACATTCAGACTTGATTCAGAAATTGCCAGCACTGGAGAATCCCCCACGACCCCTGGGGAATTCTCCCAGTGGTTAATTCCCCTCACTGTTAAAATCTGCACCTTATTGCCAGTCTCCATTTGTCTAGCTCCAGCTCCCAGGCACTGGGTCATGTTTGATCTCTGTCTGTTCTGTTGAAGAGCTCTCGACTGTCCAATTTCTGTTCCCATTAGAGTGACCAGATGACAAAACTGAAATACTGGGACGCGGGGGGGGGGGGAGCGGCGGGGGGGGGGAAAAAAAGCCACCGGAGCGCCCCCCCGCACCAGCTCGCCTCGTCTCCACCTCCCCCTGTTGGGGAAGGTGCCCAGCTGGTGCAATCCCGCAGGTGGCCCCGGAGTGGGGGCAGCAGGCCCCAGCCACCCCCCCCCCGTCCTGCTCGGGTCCTGCAGGGGAACAAACGGGGCTGCCGCTGCCTCCACGTGGCGGGAGGTGAAGCCCTGTCGGAGTCCCCATGCGGGCAGCTGCTGCCCTCCCACCCGCACCCATGGGCGCGTACAGGGAGCCAGTTCCCCAGGCCGGACCCAGGGCTGCCCTTGCAGGGATGGACCAAGCCGGACTCAATCACCCTGCGCTCCCCTGTGTCCCCCGGGCCTCCCTCAAGCACCTGCGCCACCATACAGCTGATCTACACAAGCCTGGGAGGGAGGAATGGCGTGCTTGGGGAAGAGGCAGGGATTTGGGGAGTGATCCAATGGGACAGTGAGGGGGCGGGGCTGGGGGCGGGGTCAGGGCAGGGATTTGGGGAGGGATCCAATGGGGGAAGGAGGGGGCAGAGTCGGGGTGGGGGAGGTGCGAGCCCCTCCGGGCTCCTCCTGTGTGCGGGAGTGGAGGGCAAAATTGCTTGTTTGTCCAGTGTCCTGACCAAACATCGGTCAACAAACGCAGGACAAACAAGCAAATATCAGGACAGTCCCGATAAAATCGGGACGTCTGGTCACCCTAGTTCCCATGTAGGAACTGCTAGACTGTGATCAACTCCCCCTTAACCGTCTCTTTGTTACACTAAACACCTCCAGCTCCTGCAGTCTCTCACTATAAGATGGACTCACCCTTTGTGTGGCTGAGCAAATTCCAGCTCCCCCCATCTGTGAAACTTAACACCGCCTATCCCACAGCCTGCTCCCCACTGATAATATACCCCACTGACACCCAATCTGCTGCTTTCCCCTCCCTTGGACAGATGAGATGGCAGGGTGGGTGGAGCCCAGACTGTGCTGAGGAACAATTCAGGGATGGGGACAGGAGCCCAAGAGAGAATCTGCTTTTCTCATCAGGGATTAGGGCAGGGGTGGGCAAATTTTTTGGTCCGAGGGCCACATTGGGGTTGTAAAACAGTATGGAGGGTTCGGTAGGGAAGGCTGTGCCTACCCAAACAGCCTGTCCCCTGCCCCCTATCCAACCCCCCCACACTTCCTGCCTGCATGGCAGCATGGCTGCGGGGGTGGGGGACAGTGGAGGAGGGGCTGGGGCTAGCCTCCCCGGATTGGAGCTCAAGGGCTGGGCAGGACAGTCTCGCAGGCCGGATGTGGCCCGCGGGCCATAATTTGCCCACCTCTGGATTAGGGGCATCAGAAATGGAGCTGGGGAAAGAAGGGTCCTTCATCCACCTGGTGCACTCCAAAATCCCCACAGTCTCCATCCAGGGGGAAGTGGGTGCAAAAATGGGGGAGGATTGTTGATGCAAATGGTTCAACCCCAAGACCCCCTTTTCCATCAGGGTATTCACCGAATGTTCTCTGTCCAGGGGCAGTGATAGAAGAGGGGGGAGAATCCATCAGCTGACCATCAGACCTGCCTAGCTGTAGCTAGAAGGCATTGAAGATAAATGAGGAAACTCAGGTGGATGTGGGGAAGGGAGGGGGGAGTTTTTCCATCCACCGTGTTTCCTCTGGGGTCTCTGCAGAACCTGCTTTTAATGTCCCTCTCAGCGGTGTTGGGCTGTGTCCCCTGGCCCTTAGTCCTCTGTGGGAGCCCAGAGCTGGGGCAGAGAGACCTTCCTCCTCCACACACAGCCCCACTCCCTGAGATGCCCCCCAACCCTCTGTGAGCATCTCATCAAGGACAGGAGACATCGTTACCTGCGGGGGACACAGGGCCGAGGAGCATCTGGAGAGAGGCTGGAAGAGAAGAGAAGAGAAGAGAAGAGAAGAGAAGAGAGTTATGGGGAGGGGGATTCAGAGGGATGGAGGGATGTGGGGCAGGGATGGAGGGAGTCTACAGACAGACAGACACACAGAGGGATGGGGGCCGAGGAAGGTCACTTACCCAGCAGAGGCAGAAGGTGAGTTAGCGCCATGCTGAGCTGGTCACTCTGGGCTGGCAGCTGGGTTCTCAGCTCAGCCACCGGACCAGTCTGGGTGCAAGGAGGCGGACAGGCCCCTCCCCTTCGTTGGAGCCAGAGGAAGCCACAGCCTCATTTGCAGTCACTGCTCAGTTGGGCGGCTGGACAGGCAGCAGCAGCTCAGGTAAGGAGGGGCTGAGGGCAGCTGACCACTTCCCGCCACCTTCTCCAATGTTTGTTCTGGCTTTTGTACTTCAATGCAGTGCTGGTGGGAGGGGCTGGAGCAGCAGCCCCCGAGGGCTGGATCTTCCCAGGGTGGCCCAAGGTATCAGCTGTTGTAAGGAACCTTCCTTGAGTTACTCTGGTTTACACCCACTTGGGAGCTGTGGGCAATTGACCCCAGCTGGGGGTCTTCCCCATTGACTCCAATGGAGCTATGGCCCATTGACCCCAGCTGGGGATCTTCCCCATTGACTCCAATGGAGCTATGGCCCATTGACCCCAGCTGGGGGTCTGGGTCATTAACAGCGATGAAATGGCTGTTACGGCTGGAGGGGTTTTTCATTGTTTGATGTTCCCGATGTGCTCAAGAGTATTTCTGTCCAGAACGGAAGTAGAGAAATTTCAGTCTCAAATGTCTGATGCAGCCAGCCTCCTGGCCTGGGGCCAGCCCTCCTTACCGGGGCATAATTTGCATGTCTGTTGACCGAAATAATCAGAGTCACTTTTAGCTCATCAGGAAACTGCCATCTAGGGTTTGACCAGTGCCGCTTTGATGTCCGGTCCCGTACGAAGCGCTCTCAGCCTTGTAAGCATAATGGCTCAATACGAGGTGGAGATTTCAGTTGACCCAGTGCAAGCAACTATAGGAACTTACTTTGTCTCCCATGGGACACCCTGAAAATACCAGAGTCCCCAAACCTCCCACTACTCCACAGCTGATACATGAATAAAAAATGGCACCAACCAAACTGGGCCAGAAAGTTTAATTCAGGAGAGCGTGATTAGACAGGGGTATTTACCCATCCTTCACCAGCAGCTCTAACCACCATACCCAAACTCCTCTCAAAGCTTGGGATAGAACCCAGGAATCCTGGCTCCCAGCCGCCCCACCCCCTCTAACCACTAGACCACACAATCCTCCCAGATCTGGGTATAGAAACCAGGAGTCCTGCCTCCCACCCCCCTTATCCCACAAGATGAAAAGAACAAAACGGAGGTGTTTGCTGTGACAAGCGTTTGAGGGTGAGCCGAGATTGAGGTCTGGGGAATTTGCAGGCAATGGAAGCAACGTGCTGCTGGGAAGTTGGGGGACAGGGATTAGAAGAGGGGTTCACTGTACACAACTTCCTCTGAGACCAAATTCCCTCCTCGCTGGTGGAACGTGGAGTTCCCAGGGCTCACAGGTGGGCACGTGGCTACAGAATACTAGGAAAGTGGAGAACAGAGAAGAATCAGGTCTGCCAGGAGCTTATGTTGTGCTGTAGACTAGAGAACTTTTGTTGTGCTCTCCCCTTGCAGTCAGTGCTGGCCCCACTTCCCCAGGGTGGTGCTAGGGGGCGCTGTGCTGCAGGGACCAGGGCACTCAGTGATGGGCACTCGCCCCTTGGAGTCAATGATGACTGCACTGCCCAGGGTGGCGCTAGGGGGCACTGCAGGGAGTGGGGTGGGGGATCGGGGTGCTCTCCCCTCACACTCAGAGCTGACCCCATTACCTCACTGTGGTGCTAGGAGGCACTGTGCTGCAGGGAGCCGGGTGGGATCTTAACAGGGGGCCCTTTCCCATTGTGGGGAATACTGACACTAGTGCTCCCGCATGGCACCAGCGGGTGCTGTGCTCCAGAGACTGGGGTGAGGGGCTCAGCAGGGGGCGCTCTCCTCTCTGAGTTTACCAGGGTTGGGCATCCTGCCCTGGTGCCTGCATCCTCTTCTCCCTGGCCTCTATTCTTGGATTTCCCACCAGGGATGCTGGGCAGCCGCCGCTGGTTGTGGGTCACCGGCTGATCCCAGCCGTCATGGCTCCTTTGCTGCAGAGCTAATCACGTAACAGATCAGACCCCCCTGCCCAGTCTCCCCTCCCCACTGCCCTGGATTGGACCCTCCATCCATTACCCGGTCTCCCATCCCCGTTGCCCTGTGTTGGACCCGCCACCCAGCAGCCAGACTCAAGGACTCTTTTCTCCATGCTGCAATTCCCATTTTTGACCACTAGCTGGCAACATAGTCTCAACATCACCAGTAGGGGAGGTGGAGTGTGGCAGTCAGAAATTCCCCTCTTCAAGGGGAAGTGGCCCTGAGAAGGCTCATCAGACACCTCCCATGTACCATGCCCCACCTTTGAGACCCCATGGGCCACACAGTTGGGGAGAGTGTCTGGGGGGGAGCAGGGTGGTCATTACTCACCTAAATTGACCCCAGGGGCTCCGCTGACACCAATGTAGCTGAAAGAGGCAGAACTATGTCTCAGTGATGGAGCTGGGAGGGTCAGTGGAGGAATTAGGGGCTCCTACCCCTAAGGGTGGAGAGGATTTGGGGAACAGACTCCTGGAGTGTGATAAGGGGTGAAGGTGGGAGTTTTGGGTGGGGCTATCATTGGCCAGCAATTCTCTAGGTGATAGCTTTTCTCTCTGCTTCATTCTGCCATTCTCGCTCATTCTCTCCTCTTCATTCATCACCCCCTTTCTTTCCCTGACTCTTTCTCTCCCTCATTCCTCCATTCTTTTCTGCTATCTATTCATTGCATCTCTTGCTCATTTGCTCTGCTTCTCACCCTGGCCCCAAACCTCCTCATGCCAACTGGCACAGGGCATTGGGGTACATGGGGCTATGGGGAACCCACAGGGTCATCAATATAACATCATGTAGAGTCTCTACTGAAAGCAAGTGTCACACTGGCCATCATCATCAGACTGCTTATAAGGCATGAACATTTAATTAAGCAACGGAGCACCAAGGGTTAAGGTGGATTCTCCATTGTGGGCACTTTTAAATCCAGAGCGGGTGTCTTTCTAAAAGATCCTCTCTAGGAATTATTTGGGGGCAGTTCTCTGGCCTGTGTTATGCAGGAGATCAGACTAGATGGTCACAATGATCCTTTCTAGACTTAAAATCTATCAAACAAGTATCGTATTGAACCGTTTCCCTGTGTCTTATCCTATAATTGATTTTCTGTAATAAACCTGACTGATATTGGTCATTTGGTCTCTTGAGCGTGTTTCATAACAAACCAAGGTGCGGTCAAGCGATCGACTGGACGCTTTTTCCAGAAACCAATGGGAAAAATATGTCCAGAAATTTACAGATACACAATGTAAGGGGAAAGTCTGTTTGAGAATCAAAGTTTGATCTAAAGATATTGATGCTGCATATTTTGGCTTGTGGGGCTGACAATTTCGGCTGTAACAGATACAAAGCTTTACTTTTTTGAATCTCGGCATGGCCTGTCATTAAATAATTATTCTCTAAGCCCCCTGTTGTCTGACTTCTGTGAAAAAAAATATTTAAAAAAAAATGCTTAAAAATAAACATCGATATTACCTGTTGAAATTATAATCAAAATTCTGCCAGACCTAGATATACACTTCTGATCATAGAATCATAGAAGATTAGGGTTGGAAGAGACCTCCGGAGATCATCTAGTCCCACCCCCTGCTCAAAGCAGGACCAACACCAACTAAATCATGTCCAGCTGGACCGTAAAAACCTCTAAGGATGGAGATTCCACCACCTCCCTAGGCAACGCATTCCAGTGCTTCACCACCCAGCAATGGGAAAAGTTTGGGGTGAATGTGGGAGGGGACATATAGTGAAAAATAAACATCTCATCTGCCCAGCCTTTTTTCCTTCTCTTCCATTCATGTATCATTTTCTCTTTCTCATATTCACTCATCTGTGCTCTCTCATTCACAGCCTGGCTCCTCACGGCTCAATGCAGAGGGGAGAAGTTGGGGGATGAAGGCAGATGTTGTGTGGGGAGGCGGGTTCCTTGCTGTAACAGATGGGATGGGCCAATGTTTGGGGAGGGATATTGATGACCCTGCCAAGGGAGACAGACAGCCCCCCATGGGGAGGGGGAGTAATACCTCTGGAAATGGGATATCTTACCCAGTTGCTGTCTTGCTGCTACCTGTGGAGAGAAGGTCAAGAAGCTACATTAAATGGTTGCTTGGTTTCCCTTATTCTCCCATCCTAGTGTCTCCCCCCACAGGGGCATGGGGTGAGTGCCTGGCACGGCTATGACCCACGGCCTTCTTGATGCCAACTGACAGAGTGGCACACAGGAGTGCAGGGCTACCATGGGTCCACCAAAGAATGTCATGTGAGGTTGCTAATGAAAGCCTGCATCACATGCATTGTCAAGACCATTGCGAGACGAGCGTATGGAAAATCTGCGGGGAGTTATGCGGAGATGTTGAATATTATTTTCTCTGGGCCTTGTCATGGTTAAAGGGAGGTCACTCCAAGGTAACTCTGGGCAGGAGCTGGAAGATGCTTATCTCCATTGTGGACCACTGCGTGTCTCCCTGTAGAAGTCTATCAGCATCCTGAATCCAATGCCAACAAAGAGTTTGTGGAGAATCGGGGGTGATATTAACAGGAAGAATTAAACAACAGCTGGGGAAAACTTGTTCTCAGATGGAGATCAAAGGTCTGGTCTGGTACATTAGGGGGTGCAGAGAGATGCACTCCGGAAGCCTTCAATCTCTGAAGATAACCTGACATGAGGTTTGATCTTAGGGAAGGAGGATCTCAGCCAACCTGACTGAAAATGATGGGAAAACACTATGCCATAGGAGACAGGGAAACATCCTGGGAGTTCAGTTTAGGCTCTAGGAAGCATGTTACAATTTTGTTTTATATGAAACTATTTGTTTCCAATATTCTTCCTTCAATCTCTGGTCTTGGATGAGAAGAAGAAGAGGTCTGTATCCCTCAAAAGCTTGTCTTGCTCCCCCACAGAAATTGGTCCAATAAAACCTCACCCACCTGGTTGCTTTGGTGATAAACTTCTTCTTGTTTTCCCTATAAACAGATCTAAGTGCTGCATGGTAAGTGGGGACCCCAAACTCAGCATCCAAAGTTGGAGTGTCCCATTCCTTTGGGGACAGCAGATCTAAAAGTTCTAGGTGTGTTCAGTGGAACAGGGGGTAATTGTAACCCTGTACAGAGAGCAAAGTTTGCAGGAGTATGTGTTGCCAGAGACTAGCAGAGTCCGGGAGCTGATCCACAGCAAGACACAGACAAGAATCCCTCACACTAAGGGCTTGTACCTCATAACCCTGGGGATCCCTGGACACCTGGGTCCTATTCTCCACCCCAGTCTTGCCCACCCTCCCCCAGAATTCCACAGACAAGACCCAAGCTTCCATTCCCCATCCAGGTCGCCTTACCGGTACCTTTCTTTTTTCTTCTGCAGCAGCAGCAGCCAAGAAGAACCAGTAGCCCCAGAGCGGCTCCTCCACCACCGCAACCAGCCACCAAGGGGAGGAGCAGATCCCAGCCTACTTGAGAGAAGAGAGGAGAGCGACAGTAGGCATTACGCCAGGATCTCCAATGTAAACGCTTCCCCTGCATGGCATTGTGGACTCCGCTATACCCCAGGCAGCCTGCAGAATAGGGACAATCTGCGCCCTCCCCTTTAAGAAAGGAATTGCCAGATACACGATGTGATCCTGCCACCTATGGGTCCAAGATGGGAACTGCACCTCAGGGGAAATATTCCTTCTCATTATGTTAATGCTGTTGGGGGCCTCACCTCTCCAGCTGTAATTCCTGGTGACATTCCAGGTAACATTCACAGCCTGGCTCCTGGGGGACTGGATCCACCTCCCACTCATGTTCTTCTCGTACCCACAGGTGAATTCAACAGTGTTGTTAGGACCAGTCTGTGGGATGCTGAGCACAGAAACGTTTATAGATCTGGAGACGGACTCCATGGTGCTGATCTCAGACCCCTCATCTCTGGGGATGATCTCAGTTCTGTCCTTGTAAAAGTGAAATCTCCACACACCGAGGTCACCAGGGGCCATGCAGGTGATGAGCAGGGGGAGCCCTTCACTCACTGCTCCAGATGAGGGATACACGCTCAGCACCGGCTGGGGAAGGGGGTCTAAGGGGAGCAGAAAAAGGGAGAGGTCAGCAGGGGAACCACAATCCAGTATCAGAAAGGGGCGGCTATACTGTATAATGGGCACTAGGGGCAGCAGAGAGTGGGAGCAGGGAAGGGACAGCTAAACTGTATAATGGGCACTAGGGGCAGCAGAGGGTGGGGTGGGGAAGGGGCAGCTATACTGTATAATGGGCACTAGGGGCAGCAGAGGGTAGGGACGGGGAAGGGGCGGCTATACTGTATAATGGGCACTAGGGGGCAGCAGAGGGTGGGGGTGGGGAAGGGGCGGTTATACTGTATAATGGGCACTAGGGGGCAGCAGAGGGTGGGGGTGGGGAAGGGGCGGCTATACTGTATAATGGGCACTAGGGGCAGCAGAGGGTAGGGATGGGGAAGGGGCGGTTATACTGTATAATGGACACTAGGGGCAGCAGAGGGTGGGGGTGGGGAATGGGCAGCTATACTGTATAATGGGCACTATGGGTAGCAGAGAATGGGGGTTGGAAAAGGGACATCTATATTGTGTAATGGGCAGCAGAAGGGGAATGATGGGGAAGGGCAGAGGAAGAAGAGGTTTGATGAGGGGAATGTGGGGCATCTCTGCTCCCCCCCCCAGGACCACTGCTCCTCTGGCTGTCTAGGATGTGGGGTGACTCCTGAGATGTGGGGAGAGACCCCAGCGGGAGCATCCCAGGGGTCAGAGCCTCACCTGACACCGGTACAGTGATGCTGATACTGTTCTCAGATACAATCTCCTGCCTGGCCTCCCATCTCCAGTACTGACAAGTGTAGAACCCATCATTCCCCATCTGCACCGTGAGCTCCATCTGGGCCCCCCCGCTGGCAGCTAGCAGCTCTTCCGGGGTCTTATCCCCTCTGTGCAGGTGGAACCTGAACCCCGCCACCTCCTCGCCACGGGGGGCTGAGCAGTTGAGGGTGACCTTCTCCCCAGGCAGGTACACAGGGAGCTTGGGATGCAGAGAGAGTTTGGGGGCCAGTGGAGGAGCTGCAATAGAGAGAAAGGGGTCAGTGCAGAAGGGCAACCCCCAGAATCAAGAGAAGTCGATATGGGGAGTCCAATGATCCCCCAGCCTATGAAACACCCCACAGCAAACATCACACAGGGCAGATGCCAATCCCCAGTCTGAGTGGAATGGCATCTCACAACTGCCAAAGCTGTGGGGGAACAGCTACAGTCCTAACCGAATAAGCACCTCAAAATACAACAGGTGAAATTCCTGGCGAGACTTTTGAGTGATTTACAAACAGAAGTGCTAAACTTTGAGCTGCTCAACTTGGAGCAAATGAGCCTGGAGAAGCCCACATTTGGCAAAGGTGAGGATATGACACGAGAAAGACCTGGTGGTCTCCATAAATTTCCCTACTCAAGAAAAATAAAGGTTACACTCCCGGATAACTGAGGACGAGACACAGATAATGAGCTGCAGTGCTAAAGAGTGAGAAATGTGCTGAATGGTATAAATCAAGGCCGTGGTTTGGTAGTTTAATACTAATCGTTCATGACAATGGATGTTGAATGGTCTTTTTCATCGTGTGTCCTCCACCACAATCATGGGTATTTCCAGTGCTGGCCACATGCTATGGCCCAGTTTGCAGATCTTCCCCCAAGAGCCGGCAGACCAACAGATGTTCCCTAGTTTGTGTTTGCCACAGTCACATGTGTCTGGGTCACTGGACTAGCCCCACTTCCACAGATTGACTTTGGACCTGCCAACTTTTTTTCGGAGATGATTTAAAGATCTCCAGGTCGACCAATCCTTCACTCCTCTGGGGAGGCATTCGGCAAATCGCTTTACATTTTGACAACCTTGGTGAGCATTTCAAGTCATGTGTACCACGTTTCCAGTTGTGTGGCCATGGATCTTTTTAAGCAATTATTTTACAGCTAGGAAGCTTTTCTGTGATTTCAGGGCCACCATTGGCCATGTACTGGATGTCTGGGATGGCCAACGCATGCACATCATGGCCCACGTCAGACTGTCTCAATCTGCAAATCCTGCTGAACACCTACCACTACAATATGTGGAATGGGAAAAATAAGGGATATTCTATTAGTTTATTCTTCACAGTTCATGACAATGTATGTTGAATGGTAAAAGAATCATGGAGTTATGTGGATGTAATGCCAATGATTTGTAACAACATAGAAGAATGAAAATAATGTATTAACGTTTGGGTCAATGTATAACTGGAGACACAGGATGACAGACATAGATGCACCAATTAATGTATAAAAAGAAAGTGACCAAGGGCCCAAAGTGGAGAACACAGGTCCAGAGACTGAGACAAATTTGGAAACTTGGGCTCCTACCTGTTCAGTCTGATCTGTCTTATTGTTGCCACACATTTATGATCAGAACCGACAAGTGTCAATGATTCAATCTGAAAATTTATAAATAAATGTGAAAAAATTGATTAAGCCAATATTGGGTGCCTCAGTTTCCCACCTTACAGTGGTCACTGGAATTCAACAGGTGACCATGAAGAGTCTGGAGTCCATAGAAGGAGTAGGGGGCCTCTCCAGAACACACACAAAAAGGGCAAAGGGATGCTGGAGATAGGGCTGGACTCACCAGTCACAATGATGGAGATGGAATCGCTTTTGCCTGACATGATCGCTTGCTCAGATCGGATTATCCAATAAGCACAGGAGTATGCCCCAGCATTCCCAGTCATAAGCACACGCTCTAGCCAAGGCCCCTCATCCAGCTCGGAGACCTGCTCCCCTCTTTGATGATAGAATCTGTATCCCCTCACCTGCTCGCTGCCAGAAACTGAGCAGGTGAGCTTGACACGTTCCCCCTGAAAATAGATGTCTTTTGGGGGGTCCAGAATGATTTGGGGGGCCAGCGGGGGGCGTGGGACACCTGGAGAGAATGAAGAGCACAGAAAACAAGGAGAGAAATGGAAGGGCTCTGAATGAAGAGCACCTGGCTGATTGTGCAAATAAAATGGGGAGCTGTCACATACCCCTTGGAGAAGCTACACCCCACTTTCACCCTTCAACAGAGAATCACTTCATACCTCCCATCCGCTGGTAGTCACCCTCTGTGCTCCAACAGCAAAGAGCAAATCACAGCATTACTCGGCACCAAACCCAGCCAGAAGTCTAAGGACAACCCAGGTGGAGAAAGAGCCCCAGAGATTGATTGTCCAGCCCCCTGAGGTCGACCATCCAGTTGCCTGGTCTCTGTTGCTCTCCTTGCCATGGGATGCTGTGATGGCCAAAAGCATATCTGGGTTCCCAGAAGTACTGGATCCATTCATGGAGGATAGGTCCATCAATGGCTCTTAGCCAAGATGGTCAGGGATGCAACTCCATGCTCAGGGTGAGGCTGAACCTCTGACTACTACAAGCCACAATGGACACCAGGGATGGATCCTTCCAAAATTGCCCTGTTCTGTACGCCCCCCCTGAAGCTCTGGTATGGGCCACCATTGGAGACAGGCTACTGGGCTAGACGGTCCAGGGACCAGCATAGAAGCTCTTATGTTCTGATACTGGTCCCTGCTATCACATGCTGAGAGAAAGAGGCCTCACCTGTGACTGTGATGGAGATGGGCTGGCTCTCTAGGGAGGAGATCTCCTGCCCAGGTTCGGCTACGCGGTATATACAGGTGTATGAGCCAGAATCCTCCATGCCGAGTCTGCCAATCTGGTAACTCTGAGAGTCCTCCAGCAGCTGTCTTGTGCATGCAACTTGTTCCCCAGCCTTGAGGAAGCAGAACCCCATCTTCTTCTCCCAGTTGGGAGCTGAGCACGTCAGGGTAACAGAATCTCCGGTGGTGAACTCAGGTCCCGTTGGAGACAGCCGCAGAGTTGGCCGAAAGATTTCCAGGTGCACGGAAGGCCCTGAAGAGAGACAGTGGGGACTGAGCCCTCCAACAATCCCCAGTGCTATGGAGCTCCCCACCAATCCCAGGAAATGGCTGATGTGTCCGAAGGGAGATGATGCTCAAGTTCATTTGCTACCATGCCATATTTCCCTCCCTGGTCACTAGTGTTCCTTCCCCACCCAGAGATGTTTTCTTTGAGGAGCATCAGCTCTGGGTTCACCCACTTTTCATTTACTGATTTTCTCAGTTTTCTTGCCCATTTCAGGGAAGGTTGATTGGTCTTTAAAGACCATCAGGTGATGCTCCTGGGATAAGGCAGGTGTGAGCCTACAGCTAACCCAACAGGCCAACCGGTGCTTGGTCTCTTTGGAGGCAGAGAATTTAATAATTCCTGTGAGTCTCCCAACAGCAGGACTGGGAACTGCAGGGAGATGCCTCTGGGGACATCGACTGGGACCTGCAAGGCCAGGTTTGGACTGGCAGATCTCAAGGAGTTTGCTGGCAAGGCTGACAGATGGGAATGTCAGGGAGGTAACGGACATTTCAGCAGCAGCACATATCTCCCTTGCTGAGGAGAGCATCGCAGGGACTTAGTTGCTAATGCAACCTCCCTTGACAAACCAGCTCTCCTGGACAGGAGCTCTCTGATTGCCCAGAGCAATCACTTTGCAATGGCCTAGCATTTTAACTCAACGACCCTCTGGTGCTATTCTGTTCCCACCTTCCTTCGGAGGTTCAGCTGAAGATGGAGACCAACTGACCACAGCGAAGTTAAAGAATCCCCCATCCAATGTAGAGTCTTCAGTCTGGCCCAGATACCAACCCGTCAATATTAAACAGGATTCATGAGCCCTACAAACAGATTACTCAGTCCATCACAGACATACTGGTCAGTAGCCCACAACCCCTCCAGTCTGCAGGTCAGATGTCTGAACAGCCATCACCTGACCCAAAAGGTGTAGATGGAAACATGACTCACCTGTCAGATGGATTGAGAGGGGAGCACTCGGCAGTGACTGGATCATTCTCCCTGAGACACTGATCTCATAGCTGCAGGTGTAAGGGCCGGTAGCATACAAATCAGATTGACGGAGCTGGACACGGGCACCCGGCTGTGAGATAATGACATTCCCCTGCCTCAGAAAGTGGTACCTTGTAGCCACATGTCCCGGTGTGGCCGAACATATGATGGTAACAGCGCTCTTCCCAGGGGGATCAGAAACCACAGAGATGGACGGAGCAACAGGGAAATCTGTGAAGAGCAACAATAGGAGAGAAGAGGGAGTGTTAATGTACCGAGAGTGTGGAAATAGCAGCGCGATTGGTGATGAGGAAGTGGGGTCTAGAGGTCAAATCGAGGCATGGGCTGGGAGCCAGGACTCCTGGGTTCTATCCCCGGCTCTGAGAGGGGAGTGAATTTCAGTTCTTGAAACCCTGACACAACTCGAAGGAAGAGAACCAGGTAGTGAAACTGAGCTGATGCCCTTGGCAGCAGCTAGATTGCTGGTTGTGTCTCAGCCACTGTAGGGGGGAAAATGTCGGTGACCCCAGATCAACCAGCCCTAGGAAACAGATGCACCAGTTGCTAGGGCCAAGCAGGGATGGCTGTGCTCTGAGATGGTTTCCCACCCAGACTCTGCTCCCCTGTACGGGCAGGTGTATGCCTTCGGGATCCCCATCACAGCTGTGAGCCCCAGATGAGCACCCCTTTTCTCAGCAGGGAGATCTGCAGAGACCTGCACCCCGATTTCATTGCAGAAGCCATATCTCCCCCCCTGGGAGCTGAGCACCGGAGAGTAACATGCTCCCCAGGGAGATAGACAGAATGCTTAAGGGCTAGAGAAAGCATGAGGGCCAGCTGCCCCCTGCACACCAAGGGGCTGTGAGAAAGTGTCCTAGGAGATGCTGGTTCAAACTGGGCTCCTTTAGGGCCTGATGAGGTGAAAGGAAGAGGCCCCCGGCTTGCACTCCAGAGGCTGTGCTCACGCAACGTGGCCGGCCCAGTGCTTGTGGTGACACCATGCAGAGAAAATATACGAAGTAAATAGCCTGAAATAGATCTCAGTCATCATTGTTCTTACTTTGGCTCGTGTTAAATTTCAGTTATGAAGGTTGGAAATATTTCTCTCTTGCTTTGTGTGTGGGCAGCGAAATCGGTGTTTACTGTCAAAAATCGAATACAGAACGGACTCCCGTTCCAGACTACATCTGCCAAGATGCACAGCGCTCACCCCTCTAGTTGAACTGCTGCAATGTAATATGGAGGAGGGGGCTTAGTTCTGAGAAGGGGGCTGGCCAGGAAAGGAGAATGGGGCCATAAAATACCAGAACTGAAACTCCCATCAGGCACCACAGCCGCTCTGAGCAGATACAGGATACGAACAGAGCAAAAAAATAAAGAATTTTGTTTCAAGAAGGAGGAAAATCTATCATTCCAATCCACAATCTTTAAATGAAACATTTTGACGTGTCTGCAATGAATTTCAACCCTCCCCTACCGTCCCATGCAAGGACTTTGGAGGACAGAATGAGAACTCAAAGAACCACAAGCACTATTGAACAATGTGCCGTATCTGCAGTCAAAGGGCAGAAGGGACCATCACAAAGCTCCTTCAAGCCAGAATCAAACCAGCGACCTAAAATCTAGCCACGTCCTTGAAATCTATAATGGCCTCACCACCAGCTCAGGTGCTGAAGGACTCTCTAGAGATCAACATGTTTAGCTTAACCAAGGTGAAGGGGTGATTTGATTACGGTCTATAAGTGCCTAATGTGACGACAGAAATCTTATACCAAAAGGCTCTTCAATCTGGCAGCCAGAGATCTAACAGGATCCGATGGATGAATGCTGAAACTAGACAAATTCAAACTGGAAATAAGGTTGAAATTTTCAACAGGGAAGGGAATTCATTACTGGAAGAACGTATCCATGGCTGTGGTGGATTCTCCATCACTGGCCATTTTTAAAACAAGGGTGGGTGTTTCCCTAGAAGATCTGCTCTAGTTCAAACAGGAATTACGTTGGCGACGTCCGATGCAGATGGGACTAGGTGATCACAGGGTCCCTTTTTGGTTTGAGAATCTGTGAAACAGTTTTGGTTTGTTTGTGGAGGTTCATTGTTTTGGGGGTAGGTGGAGCAAGGCAACAGGGCCATCCACAAACAGCATGGGGACCTTGGGGGTGGAAGTGAGCAGGCTGCTGTGGGTTGAGGTTTCACATCAGATTGAGATGGGGACAGGAATCCCCTATTAGACAGCAGGAGAAGGGACTCACCCATCACTGATATCCAGACAGGCTGGCTGCGTGCAGAGTAGATGGTCTGTCCATCTCTCACTGCTTGGTACTCACAGCTGTACATCCCGGTCTTGCCTGTCTCAGCCGTCAGGACCAGCCAGGGCCCCCTGGGCAGGCCAGTAGTTTCCGTGAAGACCCGTTCCCCGCGCGGATTGTAGAACTGGTAGCTAGTCACTGCCTCCCCGCCGGGGGCCAAGCATCTGAGGGTGAGACGCTCCCCCGGGACATACACAGGCTGCTGGGGGTCCATGATGACTGTGGGGGCTTGCGGGGGGGCTGAGGAAGGGCACAGAGATTCAGGAGATGTTACACTCCCCCAGCCAAGTGCTGCCTCCCAATTCCTGCCCCCCTTGGCTGTAGCAAGCAGCCCCTCGCATCTCTCTGTTCCTCCCACAAAACAAGACACCTGAGCTCTGGCTGTATCTCTCCTGGCCTCATCCCCATCCCCGTGCTCCATGGGGACACAGCAGGAGCCCCTGTCACCTCTAGGGGGTTCTGGTTCCCACCTGGCCACGCCACACATCACGGGCTCCACCAGGCATGGAGCAGCTCAGTCAGCTCTGTGGGGGTGCTGAGACTGGGCGGATGAGGGAAGTGGAAGTGGGGGTGGGGAGATCAGAGGAGATGGCAGCTACGGAGAGAGACCTCCCGCCATGGAAACCCCCAGGCTCAAATCCCCTCCCATCTCCCGGCTTGCAGCCAATGCTGCTGACATTTCACTCTGAATGTGGTCCTAGGGGGAGGGCTAGTGTCTGTTTTTGGGGTGCTCCATTTTAAGCAGTTTAAAGGGGCCTGGTTCTAAGGGAGGTGGCTCAGCCCTATCAGGGTATCCAGCCCCTATAAGGCTTCCAGGGGACCCCAGGAAACTGAGCCCTCCACAAATGACCAGTCACTATTGGAAGTCTTGCCCAGGGCTCCCTGCAGGTCCTGAAGCTGGGAGCTGAGTGGAGCAGAAACAGAGTGAGATGCACTCAAAGGTGGGGTGGGAGGTTCCGGGCACACAATACCTGGGAAGGGGGGGTCTCTACACACAGTGCCTGGGACCCCACAGTGAGTAGCCAGGCACACAAGTGAATACTGGAATCAGTGTCCCTTGTCTGGTCCCATTCCCCACCCCACTGACCAGCCAGTTCCTCTGGGGCAGGATCAGAGCTGGCAGCCCCTAGAGATGAAAGGCCCCATGTCCCATTCTCTGACCCAACCAGCCAGACCCCCTACCATGGGGCCAGACTGGAACTTGAGGTCTGCCCCATCGGGTGACCCCCTTTAATAGAGAGACCCACCTGGATGGACAGCGGGTGTGTATGTGTGGATCAGGTCCCTCCTTACCTGCAGGTGACACAAGCTGGGGAAGGATCTGGAGAGAAGCTGAAGGACAGAAGAGGAGAGACGGGCAGTGAGAGCTCTGGGGATGGCACAGAAGGGAAGGGGGCAGTGGAACAGGGAAGGTAATTTAGGGAGACGTGAGCCCAGGTGGACGAGGCTCATCATCTGTTTCCCTAGGGGAGAGCGACAGAAAGTAGGTGGAAGAAAATGACCATCGTGGAAAGATCAGGAGCTTAATACTGGAGTAAAACTGTAGGAAAGCAGCCACCTGGTGACTGTGAGTCTATTTGCAGAAGCCTGAGGGTCAGGGTTTGTGCTCCCTGCACAGAAAGGCCCAGTTAGCCTTCCCTGCACAGCAGGGAAATGCCGGATGCCCACCAGACTGTCGCTGAATGGAGGCTGGAGATGGAGTCTGGGGGACGAGAGGCCTGGAGAAGCTGGAGGTGGAATGAGAAGGTGAGACGCATGCAGGGAAGGGGGGGAAGGAGACACAGGCTGAAGAAGGAGTGCAGGGTCACTCACCCAGGAGATGGAGGAGCTCCATGCTGGGTGTAACAGGATGCTGCTGCCCGGTGAATCTGCTCCTTCAATGGGCTACTTAAATAGCAACCGAGCTCCTACAAATATCTGTGACCATCCGTCCCATGAGGCGAGACACTTCCCCAAAGTCTGCGCATCTGAGAGAGGAACCAGCTCCTGGGATGAGCCAGCCGGTCTCTGAAAGGAGCACAGACAAGTGGTGACGATGCAGCTCAAGACCTGCTGATCGCTGGAGAACCCTGGTGTCCGGGATGGAGAAACCTGACAGATTAATGGGGGAGGTGGAATGAAAGAGTGAGAGAGGGAAAGGGGGATTCAGACAGAGGCAAACAGATGAATGAAGAGACAGGCTGCAAATAGAGGAGTGGAGAGGTGACTGTGAGAGAAGGAGGGGCAGAGAGAGGGGGAATGAAAGTCAGACACAGGGACGGAACGTGTGAATGAGGGAGAGAGAGACGGAGGAGTGGGGAGGATGAAGAGGAGGCTAGCAGAGCGAGGCAGCGAAAGGAAGAGACGGAGGGAAGGCATGAATGAGGCAGGCACGGAAGGAGGGGTGCAGGGTGAGTCATTCACCTGATGAAGGGAGACACATTTAGCTCTGTACTGGGGGGACCAGTCTGAGCCTGGAAGCTGAACCCCCAGTCCCCATCTCCTGAGTGCCACCTGCTCCCCTCTGATCGCAGCCAGAGGAAGTGCTGCCTAAGGGACGCAGCCGCTTCTCCACCCCAGCATCTAGGCACCACATGCTGTGGGCTGACCACGGCCAGGCCAGGGACTTCCCAACCTGCCTTGCAGCTCCCAGCCACTCTGCAGCGCCTGGTCCAACAATAGCAGAGGGATCATCTACAGGGTAACCAGGTAACAGCTCCTCCCTCCATCCATTACCCTGGCCAGGTACACCAGGGAGCACGGGCCCAGACCAAACCCGCACCCCTGGCTGTGACAGGCCATGGGGCCAGCACTGGGGCATGGGGTCAGCACTGACTGGGAGGGGAGAGAGCCCCCTAGTAACCCCCACCGCAATCTCTGCGGCACAGCGCCTCCTAGCACTGCACTGGGACACGGGGGTCAGCACTGACTCAGAACATGTAACTGGACAGAACCAAATTAGACCTGCACTTCTCACCCAGCTCGCCGGTCACTGCTCTCAGGCAAACGCCGTACGGGCAGGGGTCATGGACGTGTCTCAGCCGGCAGCAGCTGAGTCATGTTACTTTTTACAGGAACGGAGACGGGGCCCGTGGCTGAGCTGAAGGAACAACCTCACGCCAGAGACCATTCAAGCTGATGCGGAGGTGGAGATTGGCTTAATTTTGGTTCCCTCTTTATTTATCCCTCTGTCTCTCTGTGTCCTGTCCTTCAACCTCTTCCTTCCTTTGTAGTGCAATGGACGAGGTGTCTCTCCTCCTGAGTCCTCTGCCCCACACACCCTCCCCCTTCTACCATCCCCCTAGAGAGTCCCCATCCCACTCTAACTGTTGTCCTGATTTCAGTGGCATCACGGCTAATTTGGGGTGTGATGGTGAAGGCTGAGGTGGCTTTGGAGCTGTTTCTGGGGAGCTCTTCCCAAGCATGGGGGGCAGGCTGGAGAGAACACAAAGAGACTTGTCTGAAAATTTCACACGTGTGCCATGCGCGTTGGCATCATGGGCAGATGCGATTCGCTGGGCTAGAGGCAGGGTTGGGGCCTGTAACGAAGAGAAAACTGAAGCAAAACAGAGACTAGGGGAAACCTAAGAGGGTTTCATTGGGACTGGGAAATTTACCTCCTGAGCAGCCCACGAGAGCCTGCGCCAGAGAGAAAGGCCAGCCAAGGAAAGGCCCTGACTTCCTGGGGTTAGCTCTGAAGCTGCTGCCGAGATCCTGCTAACAGACTGCTCCCCTAAACTCCCCCTCTGGGCTCATTAGTCCTCACAGCCCTTGAGACCCCGACTGCCCCAAATTCCCCAGAGCCTCTTAATGTTCTTCCACATCTTGAAACAAGCCCTTTGGTGTCCCGGCAGAGCTGTTATATCTGTGTCTGGCCAGTTTCTCAATATTATACCCAAAGGGAGGGACGTATGTGCCACAAGCCACTGGCTGGCTGATTACCTTGTCATGGCCTCTTCCCGGACCCCAGACTGGCTAAAGGACCCCCAGAGTCATGGGGAGTTCTTGTGCAGAGTGGAAGCCAGTGTCCGAATGAGCTCCCCCTTGCCATCCAGCGATGAACTGGAAGTGGGGGGGGGGGCAGTGTTCGCGAGCAGTGCATCTATTTGCATCAAGACAGCTACTCTACCTGGGTGTTCAGTAGCCAGGGCTGCTTTGCCAGTGATCAGTTGGGGCCATTCTGGGATGAAACTCCCTTTAGGATTGAACACTGGGGTAATGAAATGTCGTGTCTTTAATTGTACATGGAAAGGGCAGTAGAAGTGTCCTTAGCAGGCCCTGATTGAGGGCATCACCAGCAGTCATGCTGGATTCTCCATCACTGGCAAGTTTTAAATTAGGAGTGGGCGGTTTCCTAGTAGTTCTGCTCTAGGGATTGTTTTAGGGAGGGGTTACACAGGGGCTCAGATGTGATGATCACAGATTATGAAGCCAGAAGGAACCATTATGAGCCGCCATATGGCTATGGAAGTCATCTAGCATGGAGAAGACCAAGAGTCAACTGCTTCACACAGACCAGAGACCTGAAACTGGGTTCTGCACATCCGAGAGCAAGCCTGTGAAAAGAAATGTGGGGCCCCGTACATCATATTAACTTGGTCCTCACTTTCTCCCCTGTTATAGACATTTTGGTGGGGGCAATTCAAAACTGTTCCCCAATTGTTTCATCTGCATGTGGTAAAGAAAAATATTTGGAATCCCAAAACATTTCCCCGGCTGGGACAACCCTTTCCCACTGGCTCTAGAGGTGGGTTCAATTCCTGGCTGATGGAAATGGAGGCAAGGGATAGGGAAGCGCAAGAGTTTGGAAAGATCAACAGAAATATTTTGGAGGAGGGCTGGGGTTTTATAATCCATATAGATCCCACTCTCCTGGGAGGGTATTGCGAAGTCGAGAAACGACAATAAAGGGGTGTCACTAAACATCACTTATTTCGTAGCGTGTCTCAGGTTTGGACCTTTTGCTCCTCAACTTTATGAGAACTCTAGTTAGCTGCTGTTGATCTCGCTGGAGTCAAAGGAGTCAAATAAATCAGGATCCTTGTTGCGCAGGGATGACACTTGAAAGAGGCCAGAAGTGAGAAGAGATGAGAACTCCAGGGACGGCAAAGAGAGAGAAAGGCAGGGGAATAAACAGAGAGTCAGCCACTGACCCAGAACAATTCTAATATGATCATACCCCGCGGCGGCTTAAATAACCTGTGGCTTGAGGTTTTTCTTTGCTCTCAGCTTACTACCCTGTCTCTGCGCTCATAAAAAAAGCAACAGCTGCTTCCTCCTCAGGCCATGAAATCACCCCAGCCCCAAGGACCGCAGACACCTGCTCCTGGTTAGCACTCCCCGCTGAGACACGGCAGGGCACAAAATAGCACGCCCTGCAAATGCGACGTACGGCTTCGACCTGCAACCATCAGACTGAAGTGACCCCCTTAGCTTAAACTAGGATGTCTTGCAACACAGGCTACTTTGCAGGTTGGGGGAGGGGTCTCAATGGGGCTCCAATGTTCCACTGCAACACTGGAGGGTATTGGATTGCAGAGGGCAGAGAGTAGCTCTGTAGGGGGCATTCTCCCCTGACACCTAGTCCTGGCCCTCATGTCCTCATTCAGCGCTAGGGGGCGCTGTGCTGCAGAGAGTGGTTAGGAGGCTCAGTAGGAGGCGCTGTCCCCTATGAGTCAGCATTGATCCCCATGTCCCATTTAATACAAGCAAGTACTTCCTCTTGTTTGTATTAAACCTGATGACTTAATTTCCTCAAGTCACCCCTGGTTTTGTGTCATGGTAAAGGGTAACTAACTCTTCCGTATTCCCCTTCTCCACACCATTCCTGATTTCAGAAACCTCGGTCATATCCCCCCGGAGTCATCTCTTTTCTAAGATGAGCAGCCCTAATCTGTCCTCGTACGGAAGCAGCTCCACACCCTTAATCATCCTTCTTGCCCTTCTCTGAACCTTCCCTGGTTCCTTTTTGAGATGGGGCAACCAGAACTGGATGCAGCATTCGAGGGGTGGGCATGGTGATTTATATAGTGTCATCATCCTGTCTCCTTTTCTTATCCTATTCCTAATAGTTCCTAATGTACTGGTAGCCTTTTGGACAGCCCATATGGAATGCTGTTCAGAGTGGAACTCATGGGGATCAGGCAGGAAGTAGAGAGGCAAGAGAGTAATGGAGACGGGAGGATTGGCTGCAAATACCTGAAAAGGCTGGCGAGGGTGTGGTGTGGGAATGGCATGGATGTGGGCTTCAGGTTATGGTGCTATGGAATTTCAAAATTAGTAGCTGGGATTTGCCCATGAAGCGGCATGGGGAATCATTGCTTGGGATCAGGGTGAAAGCATCCCCCTAGAACTCTTGGGATGCCCCCCCCAGACTTTAGGGCTAGGGTGGGATGGGAAGCTGTACTATACCATTTTTTTTCATTTTTATTATTAATTAATTAGCAGTCTTAAGGAAGCAGCTAGAGGCCATGACCAAGATGAGGGCCCCACCGAGCAAGCTGGATGCTGCCCAGATCCCCACCGAGATCAGGCCTCCACTCCATAATGCTACGTATTGCACAGACCTCGACCAGGATGCCCCCACCCATCATACCAGGTGCTACCCTAGTGCCCCTTATACAGTCTAGCCACCCCCACTCTCTGCTGCCCCTAGTGTCCATTATACAGTATAGCTGCCCCTTCCCTCATAATTGTTGGTCAATGTTGTCCACATAAAATTTGTGGCAACATTGTGTGTGAAGTTATAAGATTTCCACATGTTCCAAACCCCACACCCTGCCCAAACATAAATCTTCAAACAGGTCTGTCTCCAACAAAGTAGGATATGTTTGCTTAATTTGCATTTAAGCTGTAAACAGAGTCATCAGGCAGGAAGGGAAGACAACGGAAGTTCAAATGGGTGAAAAAACCATCAGGGAACATCCTTCCACAGAGACTCTTTGGGTTGTGGTTCTCAGCTGGAAATGCTTTTCAAGAGGGAGCTGGAAACGGGGGGCAAACACCCCATAACACCCCTCTCCCTCTGCACCTGCCCCTGCCCCTCTCAAGGTAGGTGAGGTGATAGCTTTTATTGGCCCAGAGTCTTTCACCAAAAGAAGTTGGTTCACTACAAGATATTACTTCACCCACCTTGTGGCTCTGTAATGGAAGAAAACTCTCTTAACATCTTGGCAGCAGCATCAGAGTTAACCCTAGGAAGTCAGGGCCTTTCCATGGCTGTCCTTTCTCTCTGGCACGTGTGCTCAGGGGCAGCTCAGGAGGGAAATTTTCCAGTTCCATTTAAACCCTCTTAACTTTCCCCCCATCTCTGTTTTCCTTCCATTTCCCTGCTTGCCCGGCTGCCTTAATGTAAAAGGCCCCGACCCTGCCTCTAGCCCAGTGAGTCGCATCTGCCCACGATGCCAACCCACATGGCCCAAGTGAAATTTTCAGAGAAGGCCTTTCGTGCTTTCTCCTGCTTGCCCCTGTGCTTGGGAGGAGCTCCCCAGAAACAGCCGTGAAGCTACCTCGGTCTCCACCCTCAGACCCAAAATTATCCGTGATTCTACTGAAAACAGGACAATAGCTGGACAGCAGGATGGAAACTGAGTAGGGGGACAGGAGGAAGGGGGAAGGTGTTTGGGGCACAGAACCCAAGAGGAGAGTCACCTCATCCATTTTACTAGAAAGGAAGGAAGAGGTTGAGGGACATGAGAGATAGAGAGACAAGGGGATAAATAAAGAGGCAGGCACTCACCCAGAATTAGACCAAACTCCACCTCCGTGTCAGCTTGAACAGTCTCCGGCATGAGGTTCAGCACCATCGCCATTCCTTTAAAAAGTAACAGCCACTTCCCCATTGGGCTGTGTGAGGATGAAATGCCCCCAGCATGATGGACTATACAACCCACCTCTTCTGTGATGTTGCTGGCTGAGACATGTCCACTACCCTTGCCCACGCTGCATTCATCAGAGTGGTGACCACAGGGCTGGGGTGTGAAGTCCAAGACTAATTCTGTCACCCTGCAGCTACGTGTTCTGAGTTGGGGCTGAGCCTGGGACCCTGGTGTGATGCCAGGGAACGCTGTGCTGCAGGGACTGTTTTCAGGGCCCAGCAGGGGGTCTTCTCCCCTCCCAGTCAGTGCTGACCCCATGCCGCAGTGCAATGCTATGGGGGGCTATGCTGCAGGAATCACATTGGGGGTTCAGTAGGGGTCGCTCTCCCCTCCCAGTTAGTGCTGATGACCATACCCTAGTGCTGGCCCCATAGCCCTGAAGACAAGGGGCACTGGTTGAGTACTGGGGCAGCACCCCTTGTACAGCACTGGTGTCCCGGTACCCGGCCAAGGTAATGGATGCAGTGAGGAGCTGTTGCCTGGTTACCCTGTATCTCCGTGGCTCCTTCACTGATCCCCTCTGCCATTGTCAGCCCAGGCAGGTCTTGAGGCTGCATCATCATCACCCACCCCTGCTCCTTTCAGACTCTGGCTGACCCATCCCAGGAGCTGGTTCCTCTCTCGTAGGTGCAGATTTGAGGAAGTGTTTTGATCCATGGGACGGATGGTTACAGATATTTGTAAGAGCTCAATTGCTATTTAAGTAGCCCATTGAAGGAGCAGATTCACCCGGCAGCAGCATCCTGTTACACCCAGCATGGAGCTCCTCCATCTCCTGGGTGAGTGACCCTGCACTCCTCCTTCAGCCTCTGTCTCCTTCCCTGCATGCACCTCACCTTCTCATTCCACCTCCAGCTTCTCCGGGCCTCTCGTCCCCCAGACTCCATCTCCAGCCTCCATTCAGCGACAGTCTGGGGGGCATCCAGCAATTCCCAGCCATGTGGGTCTGCTCACGGGGCCTTTCTGTGCAGGGAGCACAAACCCTGACCCTCGGGCTTCTGCAAATAGACTCACAGTCACCAGGTGGCTGCTTTCCTAGAGCTTTACTCGAGTATCGAGCTCCTGGTCTTTCCCCGACGGTCGTTTTCTTCCACCTACTGTCTGTCGCTCTGCCCTAGGGAAATAGATGTTGAGCCTCATCCACCTCTCTGATTTGTTGTTAGCGCTCCTGGAATAACACCCGATATTTGGCTTGGAATAGGGAATCAGTGGACATTATGGCCCTGAGAACCCCCGCAGCTTCAGTACATAAGGAAATTGAAGCAAGCGGAAGTTGTCACAGTGTTTGACAAAGGTTGTTGGGAAGGTATGGGACAAGGAACTACCCTGACAGGACAGTTGCTGTTCCAAGCTAACGATAGCTGTGTATATGTTAAAGCCACCACTTTACTAGATATGCATTTTAATCTCACCACGGCCGCAGGAAATCACATTATTTATTGGCCAGCAGACAAAGCCCTATGATTAGACCTTAGGTACCAGATTTCTTTTAATTGGACCACTTTGATACCCGACCAGTTTCAAAATTTCTGCTCACTCCTACTGGAGATTCGGAAAATTTCTGACTTACAGGGTTAAATCCATGTGCTTCAGAATGTATATCAAATTGAAAAACATGCTTTTCATACAGCCTATAGAGTGTCTACTCTCTGTACTAATTATGATGTGATGTGCTATGTAATTAAGGCAATGAAACAACCCCAGCATATTATTAAAATGGGGACATTAATGCTTGTATTGCTTTTGTTTAGTCTAGGATTATGTTGTTGTTGTTGTAAGGATGTACTAACAAAAATGCCTTTCATGTTCACACTAGTCACGCATTATCGTTCTATCCAGTTAAGACTTATAGGGTTGATTCTGAGCCTCCTGAGCTAGAAACAGAAATACAGGGCTTGATGCAATTGGAGGTTTAAGAATGTTAGTTTTGCTAAAGGAAGCACAAAAGCGGGGAGTGTGGAAGCAGGGAAAGAAAGAGAGGGTTTAAGTGCAGCCATTTAAGTGTCAGAGACAGAGCAACTGTTCTGTCAAGTCTTAGCCTAATATCGCGAGACCTGTAGAAGCCGGGCTCATGTCAGAAGCGAGTGGAAAACAGCAGAATAGTCAGTGTGACCCAGCCTTGAGATAACGATGTTGAGAAGAGAAAGTGAGAAAATACTGGAATAGATAGCAAATAGTCTAAATAAAATGCAAATTTTTTAATTAATGCATGTCACAAAGAGGTATAAATGCTTGTGTGACTTTGCTTGTACTTTGGAGAAACTGAGGCAAAGATGCTCTCTGTCAGCTGTGTTCTTCCCTTGCAATGTCCTGAATAAAGCTGTCTCTGATTTTGTTGCTTCCAACCTGAGAGTGGAGTTCATTTCTTCCACAGTCACCAGGTGGCTGCTTTCCTAGGGCTTTACTCGAGTATCGAGCTCCTGGTCTTTCCCGAACACTCGTTTCCTTCCACCTACTGTCTGTCGCTCTGCCCTAGGGAAATAGATGTTGAGCCTCATCCATCTGGGCCCACATCTCCCTAAATTGCTTGGCTCAGGGGAGCATGGGGCCTTTCACTTCTAGGGTGTGCTGGTTCCTTTCCCACCCCAGAGGGACCGGCTGGCTCAGGGGGGTGGGGAATAGGACCAGACAGCGGACACTGGTACCAGTATGCCCTCGTGTGCCTAGCTTCTCACTGTGGGATCTCCCCACATCCCTACCTCTGAATGCATCTCATTCTGTTTATGCTCCACTCAGGTCCCAGATTTGGGAGCCGCATGGGGCCCTGGGCAAAACTTCCCAAAGTGATTGGTGATTTCTGGGGGACTGGGTTTTCTCTGGTACCCTGGAGGCCTTAGAGGGGCTGGGTTCCATTTTAGGGATGAGCCACTACCCCCTTAAAACTAGGCCCCTTTAAGGAGCTGCAAATGAAGTACTCCAAAACAAGACACTCCTAACCCTATCCCTGGCCCATGGTCCATGTGCAGTGTAGAGCTGGCTGCAAGCCAGGGGGTGGCGAGTCTGGGGGGGGCTCCTTGGGAAGAGTGGCTGGATCAGGGACACTGTGAAGGGTAGAAGGCCAATCAGAATCCCCACCTTGGAGGAGAGAAGAAGGATGGGTCCAAGGGGCAGGCGGTGGTGGAAGTAGGGTTGTACAGATATTTTAGACAAAGGAAATGCAGTGGATCTAATTTACCTCAATTTCAGTAGGGCATTTGATATGGTTCCACATGGGGAATTATTAGCTACATTGGAAAAGACGGGGATCAATATGAAAACTGAAAGGTGGATAAGGAACTGATTAAAGGGGAGACAACAACGGGTCATACTGACAGGTGAACTGTCAGGCTGGAAGGAGGTTATTAGTGGAGTTCCTCGGATCGGTTTTGGGACCAATCTTATTTAATCTTTTTATTACTGACCTTGACACAAAAAGTGGGAATGTGCTAATAAAGTTTGCGGATGACACGAAGCTGGGAGGTATTGCCAATACAGAGAAGAACCGGGATATCATACAGGAAGATCTGGATGACCTTGTAAACTGGAGTAATAGTACTAGGATGAAATTTAATAGTGAAAAGTGCAAGGTCATGCATTTAGGGATTAATAAGAATTTTGGTTATAAATTGTGGACACATCAGTTGGAAGTTTTGCTTCAAATAATGACAAATACACCTTGTCTTAGGGCTGGAGCAGCACATTCACAGTAAGGTTCTTAGGTGTTGTGATGGGTTTGGTCACAGAGATCCCCTTGGGACTGTCACCTGATGTGCTGAGACTAACACTGAGCCCATTTTCTCTGTCAGATTGGGCCTCCAGAACCCTGCCTTGTTCAGCCAGACACGCCAGTCTGCTCCAACACAGACACAGGGTCTGAACCACGTGCCCCAAAGCTGCAGACTTAATTGAAAACAGCATAAGAAGTACTCCTGTCTCCAGCACCCAGCTCCCAATGGGATCCAAACTCCAAATAAATCTGTTTTACTCTGTATAAAGCTTATACAGGGTAAACTCATAAATTGTTCGCCCTCTATAACACTGATAGAGAGATATGCACAGCTATTTGCTCTCCCAGGTATTAATTACTTACTCTAGGTTAATTAATAAGCAAAAGTGATTTTATTAAGCATAAAAAGTAGGATTTAAGTGGTTCCAAGTAATAACAGACAGAACAAAGAAAGTTACCAAGCAACATAAAACAAAACACTCAAGTCTAAGCCTAATACATTTAAGAAACTGAATACAGGTAAACCTCACCCTCAGAGATGTTCCAATAAGCTTCTTTCACAGACTAGACTCCCTCCTAGTCTGGGCCCAATTCTTTCCCCTGGTACAGTCCTTGTTCCAGCTGAAGTGGTTACTAGGGGATTTCTCATGACTAGAACCTCCTTTGTTCTGTTCCACGCCCTTATATAGCTTTGGCACAAGGCAGGAATCTTTTGTCTCTCTGGGTCCCCACCCCTCCTTCTAAATGGAAAAGCATCAGGTTTAAGATGGATTCCAGTACCAGGTGACATGGTCACATATCCTGTGAGACCCCATGCCATTCACAGGAAGGCTTGCAATTAAACAGAGCCATTTACAACCAATTGTCCTAGTTGATGGGAGCAATCAAGATTCCAAACCACCATTAATGGCCTACGCTTTCCATAATTACAATAGGACCTCAGAGTTATTTCTAGTTTCGGATAGAAGAATGATACATTTATACAAATAGGATGACCACACTCAGTAGATTATAAGATTTGTAATGACACCTTACAAGAGACCTTTTGCATGAAGCATATTCCAGTTACATTATATTCACACACATTAGCATATTTTCATAAAATCATATGGAGTGCAATGTCATAGGCGTATTTTTATTTTTGCCTCCTGGCAAATAGAGGGAAATATAAAATGTTGAGAATAGCATCAACGGTGTAAACAGCACAGGCTCTAGCCTTTGTGCTGAAATAGGATGTAAAGAGACCAGATCTGACACTATCAGGTTAGAGCTGTGCAGAGGATGCACATTCAAATCTCACTAGGGCCTAAGCAGCTGTCTCTGTTGTCCTAGGAACAGTCATTAATATCTCCTTGGAAATGCTGGTGGAAGTCATTTTTTTCTTCTTCTTTCCCTCTTCCACTGTTGATTCTGAGAGCAGAAATATTCCATGTAACGTCTTCTTCTCAATTCCATCCCCCCCCCCCCCCCCCCCCGCCGCCAAATTTTTAACTTCTTCACACCCTGCCTTGGGGGAAATCTGTGGTGTTTTTTTAGTAGGTGGGTCCCCCACACACCAAGTTTCCATTCCCCACCCCCGCCCCTCATAATATCTAGCCCCACCTCCAGAGTTGCCCCACACCAGATTAGCATCTCCAGAAGGTAGGGTGACCATATGTCCTGATATTATTGGGACCACTCCAATATTAGGGGCTTTGTCTTATATAAACAACTATACCCCCCCATGACCCAATTATTCACACTTGCCATCTGGTCATCCTACTGAAAGGAAAGGCGTCAGTCTGGCCTGCATGGGACCACGGCTGGGGGAGAATATGGAGGGGGTGGGATGGGGGTTATAGGGGATGGGCTGATCAGGACAGGGGGAGGTCACCTTCCCAGGTCCACAAGGAGTGCTGGTGCCATTCCAAGCCGGTCCCACTGGTGCAAGGAGCTGGATTCTTGGATCAGCCCTTGGCCCCGTCTCCTGCCAGTGCAGGGAATAGTGGCCGGAGCCTGTGTCACTTCTCAGTCCCTCTGGTGTGGCAGGAAATGCTGCAGGGTGCCAACCACATCTGAGCGGCTGTGGTATCCCTTATAGCCTGCGTGGGGCATTGCCCCTTCTGCTAAGGCTTGTGGAAATAGGCCCCAGTGGTGAGGCAGGGCTGGATTGAGTTCCCTGCCCCATGGATCCGCTGGGCACCCTACGCTGAGTTGAAAAGATGCCAAGGGGCTCCCTGGATTTTGCCACTGACCCCCAGGCTCAGGGATACCCCCAGCTTTTCAACAGTCCTTTGGAGGAACCCCTCCATGTCCCCTCCATGTCCCAGACCCCTGAGGGGACCACACATCCTTCAGGGTTGGTCACACAACCTCTGTTCTTTTTGATTCCCTCTTTCACACGCCCCTTTCTTCTCTGTCTCCCCATCAGCTCTTCTACTTCCTTCCTTCATTGATTCATGTGCTCCTTTAGTCTTCCTTTCATTTTGTTGCCCATTCATCATCTCATCTCCTTTCAAACTCATTCATTCATTCCATGTTCTTTTTCATTTCTAGGCTTGGGAGCATTAGATATTCCTTGGTCAACATCGGTGAAGGTCAGTTTTGCCTTAAAAAATATTTCCGTTGATGATGATCAAAATTTACAAATAGGCAAAGTAAGAACAATGCTGCCTGGGAACTGATTAGTTTGCTTTAAGGATATTTACTTTGCCTATTTAGACATGGGATGTTGGCAATTTGTTTTAGTGTTTAGCAAACTGTGAATTTTTTGAATCTCAGTCTCCTGTCCTAAAATAATTAGAGTCTAAGCCCCACTCAGAATTTCCTTCAACTGTGACAATTTGAAGAGCAAAAATTGGGTGGCGGGGGGGATGATTAAAAATAACCATTGATATTATCCATTTAAATTACAGCAAAATGAAAACCTAATTCTGCCAAGCCTAGTCATTTTCAGCATAGTTCCTACCAGCTTGGCCTAGGGGAGAAGATGCCCCATAACACTAGGTGGCAGTGTTGCATCGCAGATTACTTGATCATAGATTAGAAGTTGGGAAATTTATGTGGATCAGATGCTGGGCTGGGGTGGCAGTTCCCCTTGCCCCTCACCAATAACAAGTTTCTTATGGGATGGGCCAGTCTGTTGGGGAGGGTGGGCATGGAGAGCCCTGCCAGGGACGGGTAGAGCCAGTCCCTGAGGGGTGGAGCTATATCGGCCTCTGGAATTGGATTAACTTACTGTGTCTCTGCTGCGACACCACCTGTGAAGAGAAGGGGAAACAGCCATTAAACAGGAGCCTGCACAGTCCAGTGGACTTTGGGGCCTCGGCCGAAAGCGAAGGTCTCAGGATCGCTGAGCTCAGTGCAAGGCCTTTGAATGGGAAACCATTTTAGAGCGACATAGGATATTCTGTGCTGAGCCTGTGGAGGGAGAAATCCACCACCTGAAAGGGGGATCTCCCCGCTCTGTGGATCAGACAAGGCTGCAAGTCTGGCTGTTGGGGTGAGATGTACCAAAGAGAACAGGGAAGTACCGTGTTCCCAAGCAGCAGCTCTTCATTGCATCTCATGGGGTCTTTTCACTTGTCACCTTTTGTTTCCAAATCCCGATTCCTGCTTTTCTCTGCATCTTTACCTCCAGCCCCGTGAAATAACCTTCAGTTTGGTGTCCCTGGAGAGACGACCGAGTGCCTCGTGCACAGGAGAGCGGTGCCCTATGTGAAGCTGGTGAACCGGGTACACCCTAGCTGTCCGTAAGCCGAGGCACTGGGCAGGCGTGTGTGACCGAGTTGGGAGCCAGTCTGCTTTCAGAGGAGCAGGGGTTGGAGCTGGTGGCCGGGGAGCATATCCCCTGGTGGGTGCCCACCAAGCTCCCTTCTACTGATTGACCCTGAAAAGAGCCCCCTGTGACAGTGCCCCCCATAAGGCTTTATGGAATATGCTTATGAATGTAAATATGACATAATTAGAATATGTTTTCTGATACATATGCCATGTAACATATCTCTGTAAAGGTTATGATCTACTGAATTTGCTAATCCTATTTGTATGCATGTATCATTTTTGTACTTGAAGTTAGGAATATTGGCTGTATACTTGCTTGATTTTAACTAACCTAGTAGATCATTTGGTCAGCTTCTTCAGAAAAGTGCAAATTAAGTGCCCAATCAAAAACCACTTAAGCCAACAATGAACTTGAAGATGCCAATCCACATCTGAGCTTTAACAGGAATGTGGCTTGACTGGTAAAAACGGAGTCATGCATGGACATGTGGCTTCCCCAAGTGACTCCAAAACTCCATCTTGGAGCTGGACTTTGCATAGGAGAGAGGAGGGGGGTCTCCACCCACAAGAGAAAGTCTATTTAAACCCCTGGGAGACCCCTCCATTTTGTCTTCAGCTGGCTAAAGAGAGAGCCTCTCCACCCCCAAAGATACTGAAAGAAACTGGAACAAAGGACAGTAACTACAGGGGGTGTGAGTGATTGCTGGACCCAGACTAACAGGAGACTAGTCTGTAAAAGGAAGCTTTCTGGAACTGGGAGGTTTTATTTGCATTCAGTTTTCTTAGACATAGACTTGCATATTCTATTTTATTTTGCTTGGTAATTCACTTTGTTCTGTCTGTTACTATGTGGAAACACTTAAATTCCACTTTCTGTATTTAATAAAATCACTTTTTACCTATTAATTAACCCAGAGTAGGTATTAATATCTGGGGAGGGGAAAACAGCTGTGCATCTCTCTCTCTCTCAGTGTTATAGAGGGTGAACAATTTATGCGTTTACCCTGCATAAGCTTTATACACGGTAAAACGGATTTATTTGGGGTTTAGACCCCATTGGGAGTTGGGCATCTGAATGTTAAAGACAGGAAGAATTATGTAAGTTGCTTTCAGTTAAGACTGCAGCTTTGGGGCACGTGGTTCAGACCCTGGATCTGTGTTGGAGCAGATGGGCATGTCTGGCTCAACAAGACAGGGTGCTGGAGTCCTGAGCTGGCAGGAAAAGCAGGGGCAGAAGTAGTCTTGGCACATCAGTTGGCAGTTCCCAAGGAGGTTTCTGTGATCCAAACCATCACTCCCCTCCTCCCGCATGTCTGCAGAAGGGGGAATCTGATACTGTTTTCCTCTCTTATGTGCTTTGAGCTCTGCACTAAGTAAAATCCAGGGATTATAACTAATAAAGGCCTGTGGGATCCCCCTGACTCCCCAGTCCCAGCTTCTCCCACCCCCAAATCCAGGTTCTGGCAGCAATTCAGAGCTCCTCAGTGGGAGACCCAGCTTCCACCCCTCCCCCCGGTCTCCCCCCAGTAGTACCTTTCCGCCTCCTGCAATACCTGATGAGGAGAAACAGCAGGGGGAGCAGAGCTATGGCCCTGACGCATCCGGCCACCAGGGGGAGCCACAGAGGCCAGGCTGGGGATGAGAAGGGGATGGGTGAGCCCCCAGCAAACAAGGGGTATTCTGCGCTGACTGCTAGAATGCAAGAGCTGCCCTCGGCTGCAGTGCTGCCCTCTGTGGCTTGGACGTGGGAGCTACATTCCGGGTCATAAATCCCACCAGAGCATCTCTGCTGAGGCAGGTTCTGTCCCTGCCCCCTCCATGCCTCATGCTCCATCTCCCAAGGGTGATGTCTGGCTCTGATTTCGCCCTCAGAAAGCAGCTTGCCCGGTGGTTTTGGGGTGTATCTGAGGGTATGTCCACACTGCATTATGAACTTGGATGTGCGGGACTCGGGCTGGTGTAGCTGGTGTTTCTCAGTCCATGCTTGGATTGCAATGGCTGCACCCAGGTTTCTGGGCCATGCTAACACATCCACACTGCACCACGCAGACCTTCTGAGCTGGGTCTGGGGCTTGAGCTGTGTCCACACTGCCAATGGACCAGGCTTGAATCCGCATCACAGCAGGACTTGGGTTCTGACCCACCCCCACAGCAGGGTCCTGGGACCCAGCTCCTGAGTGCTTGCTGACCCGAGTCAGACTGATTTATGTGTGGATGAGTGAGAGCTGGGCTTAGTGTGAAGTGTAGACATACCCTGAATGAAGCATGGGGAAACCTTCACTGTCATGGTGACTTTCACAGCCAGCATCCAGGGGGAGAGGATCCACCTCCCTCTAATATTCTCCTTGTAACCACAGGTGAATTCCCCTGTGCTCTTGGGACTAGCCCGTGGGATGCTGAGAACAAAAACTTTCATAGAGTCGGTGCCGGGCTCCATGGTGCTGATCTCCAGCCCTGGGGATGAGCTCAGCTCCATTCTTGTAGAAGTGAAACCTCCGCTCGCCAGCATTGTCCTCAGAGGCCATGCAGGTGATGACCAGGGGGAGCCCTTTGCTCACTGCTCCGGATGGGGGATCCACACTCAGCGCTGGCTGGGGAGGCAGATCTGAGGGGAGCAGGATAAGGGAGGTGTCAGCATAGGAATTACTCTGCTGCTTGTAGGGAAGTAGCAGCTACACTGTATAATGGGCACCAGGAGGCAGCAGAGGGTGGGGGGTGGGAAAGGGGCGGCTATATTGTATAATGGGCACTGGGGCAACAGAGTGTAGGGGTGGGGAAGGGGCGGCTATACTGTATAATGGGCACTAGGGGCAGCAGAGGGTGGGGGTGGGGAAGGGGTGGCTATACTTTATAATGGGCACTAAGGGGCAGCAGACGGTGGGGGTGGGGAAGGGGTGGCTGTGCTGTGTTATGGGCACTAGGGGCAGAAGAGTGCAGGCAATGGGGTGGATTTGCTGTGGGGTGAATTGTCCTGTTAATTAATTAAGCTCTATCTGCAGCATCTTCCCTGGGATGACCCTCCCCCCCCACCCCAGGGCATCTGCAGGACCTGAGCTGGTGGACTCTGTGTGCACAAGCCCACATGTGAACGTCAGCCCTTCATCGCGAACCTGGGTTTCCAAGGGCTGAGCCCGGATCTCTCTGCCATGCTAACATGTCTGTATTCCACCATGCAGACCTTGGGCTGCATACGCACTGCAAAGCGATGGGACTGGGACCCAAATCACCATGAGATTTGGCCTCTGACCCATGGCCCACAGCGGGGCCCTAGAACCTGGGTCAGACTAATTTATGTGTGGACAGAAGGGGAGCTTGGGCTCAGAGCTGAATCAGAATCCAGCCTCAATGTGCAGTAGAGATGCCCCAAAAAAGTCCTGCCACCCCTCTTCAGTGGGTCCCTGTGCTCCCCAACAGAGTCCCTGTACCCCAACCCCTCTTCAACAGCATCTCTGCTGCCTTGTGACAAACGGTATCGTTAACCCCATGAGTACCTCCTACTGGTTGCCCTGTGCCCTAGAACAGAATTGTGGGTAAGTGCATGGGTGGAAAGGGGTAGTACTAGGGTGGGGACGACAGGGTTAGCGTCTGCCAGGATCTTGGATGGAGAGAGTGGGGAAGGCGATAACCAATGGATCATCCATCACTAGGACGTAGGGCAGGTGTATGGTCTACCCAGAGTACCAGGTATGGCAGTAGCCAATATCCACATCAGAATGTTCTTCAGGGCCCTCCCCTCACATTTGGCCCTTGTGTGACGGACACAGGAATACCATACAGTGGCCACCTGTCTGGTTTTTTACCAGAAAGTCCAGTCGAAAAGGGGACCTGAGTGTGTCCGGTCAGATCTACTGAATGGACACCCAAAGTGCGGTTACTGCAAGTGGAGAGGTATCAAGTAATCACCCGTGCGGGCCCCTACTCAGCCAGGGCCACCTCCTACCTGCATCAAGTGGCTGCAGCTCCCAGTCCTGGCTCTGCAAGTGAATCCCTCCAGACCCACACAGGGAGGGGGGAAGAGGGGAAAAGCAGTGAGCAATGGAGGGAGGGGAAAAGAGGAGTGAATGGAGGCTGTGGACTCAGGGGGAAGGGAAGGGTAGGAGCAGGGATTGGGAGAAGACACTGGACAGGGATGAGATCTGAGGGGAAGGGGCAGGGGCGGAGCCTTCGGGGCTGGGCAGGAGAGGTTCTGGTACTCCTGCTGAAGTGTCCAGTTTTTAAACATTACAAAGTTGGCAACCCTAAAGAAGGTAAATTGGAGAAGGGTCAGCCATGAGATTCGAAAACCTGCCTTACAGTGATAGACTCCAGAGGCTCAGTCTATGCAGCTTAAGAAAAAGAAAGTTAAGGGGTGGCTTGATCCCTGTCTTTAAGTATATACGTGGGGAACCACTACTTGATAATGGGCTCTTCAATCTAGAAATGGAAGGTCTAACACAATCCAATGGCTGGAAGTTGAAGCTAGACAAATAGAGACCAGAAAGAGGGGGTAAATTTCAACGGTGAGAGTAATGAAACATTGAAACGACTTATGGAGTGTCGTGGTGGATTCTCCATCAGTGACAATTATTAAATCAAGGTGGGTTGATTTCCTAAAAGATCTGCCCTTGGAATTATTGTGGGGCAGATCTCTGCTCTGTGTGACACTGGAGGTCAGACTAGATGATCACAATGGCAGCTCTTGGCCTTGGAATCGGAGTCGCTGAGTTCTCAGTCACCAAAGGGCTTTCACCCTCATAAGAATGGCCATACTGGGTCAGACCATGGTCCATCTAGCCCAGTAGCCTGTCTCCAACATTGGCCAATACCAGAGCTTGTGGGGGAGTGAACAGGGCAATTTGGAGAGAGCCACCCTCCACTAATAGCAGCCACACTTGGAGTGGCTGAGACCACTCAGATTTATCCGTGGGGTTGGGGCAGATCACAGCCAGGTCTGTAGTCTCACAGTATTCATGGGATCTCCTTGAAACTGTCCCAGGAGCGTTGTCGTCAGCGCACCGCCACCTGTGACAGAGATGGAGACCGGCTGGTGCTCCCCGGATCGGATCCCCCAGCTGGATGGGTGTATCCAGTATGCACAGATGTACGAGCTGGAGTCCCCTGGCCCAGTGAGACTCAGGACATGCTTGTTGCTGCTTCCAGGTGAGACCCTCCTTCCACTGTCCTTGGAGAACTTGAATCCCATCACCGTGTGAGCTCCGGGGGGATCGAACACAAGAGGGTGACAGTCTCTCCCGGGAGGTACACAGTAAACTGGGGGCTCAGGGAGAGGGATGGGGCTCCAGGGGGTGCTCAAAAAGAGAAACAATGTCTATCTATAAGGGAAAAGGGGCTTGGAGCGAGAGGAGCTGGGACAGCCTCAGGGTATGTCTGCACTACGAAATTAGGTCGATTTTATAGAAGTTGATTTTTAGAAATTGATTTTATACAGTCGATTGTGTATGTCCCCACTGAGCACATTAAGTCGGCGGAGTGCGTCCTCAGTACCGTGGTTAGCATTGACATACATAGCGGTGCTCTGTGGAAAGCTATCCCACGGTTCCTGCAGTCTCCGTTGCCCATTGGAATTATGGGTTAAGCTCCCAATGCCTGACGGGGCAAAAACATTGTCGCGTGTGGTTTTGGGTACATGTCATCAGTCGCCCCTCCCTCCGTTCCTCCCTCCCTCCATCCATGAAAGCAACTGCAGACAATCATTTCACGCCTTTTTGCCTGGGTTACCCGTGCAGACGCTATAGCAGGGCAAGCATGGAACCCGCTCAGCTCACCATGGCTTTTGCATCCTGCCGGCAGTGGGGCAGGTGGATACAATGCAATGCCGATTCTGGGCCCGGCAAACAAGCACAGACTGGTGGGACCGCATAGTGTTGCAGGTATGGGATGATGACCAGTGGCTGCAAAACTTTTGCATGCATAAGGTCACTTTCCTGAAACTCTGTGAGTTGCTTTCCCCCACCCTGAAGCAGAGAAATACCAGGATGAGAGCTGCCCTGACAGTTGAGAAGTGAGTGGCGATAGCCCTGTGCAAGCTTGCAACACCTGACTGCTAACAGTCAGTCGGGAATCAATTTGGAGTGGGCAAGTCTATTGTGGGGGCTGCTGTGATCCAAGTAGCCAATGCAATCATTGATGTTCTGCAATCAAGGGTAGTGACTCTGGGAAATGTGCAGGTCATAGTGGATGGCTTTGTTGCAATGGGGTTCCCTAACTGTGGTGGGGCGATAGACGGAACGCACATCCCTATCTTGGCACTGGACCACCTTGCAAAACAGTACATAAACTGCAAGGGGTACTTCTCAATGGTGCTGCAAGCACGGGTGGATCACAAGGGACGTTTCACCGACATCAACATGGGATGGCCGGGAAAAGTGCATGATGTTTGCATCTTTAGGAACTTCAGGCAGTTTGAGCAGCTGCAAGAAGGGATTTAATTCCCAGTCCAGAAAATTACTGTTGGGGATGTTGAAATGCCAGTAGTTATCCTTGGGGACCCAGCCTACCCCTTGCTCCCATGGCTCATGAAGCTGTACACAGGCAACCTGGACAGTAGTAAGTAGCAGTTCAACCAAACGCTGAGCAAGTGCAGAATGGTGGAAGACAGGGCCGGTGCAACCACTAGGCAAACTAGGCGGTCGCCTAGGGCGCCAAGTGGTTGGGGGCGTCCGAGATTTTTCCTCCCTCCCCACCCTTCCCCTCACACAGAGTGTGGCACGGCTGATTGGGCACCTGGACCTGATTTAGCTGCTCCCATTGGCCTCCAGCAGGCAGAGTCCCTCCCCCGCTCCCCCCTCCCCTTGCCTCAGCGTCGCATCGCCAGCACTGTACAGGGGAGGGGCTGTGTGCTCCGCAGCCTGTTTGGTTTGGCTCCATGTGAAGCCAGGAGCTGGAGCTGCATGGTGGTAAAGGGAGTCCTGGGGGGCAGTCAGGGGGTGGGGGGAGGGTTGGATGGGTTGGGAGTTCTGGGAGGGGCCAGTCAGGGGGCAGGAGTGTGGAGAGGGATTGGAGCAGTCAGGGGACAGGGGGAGGGTTGGATGGGTCGGGAGTTCTGGAGGGGGTCTCTCAGGGGCGGGGAGTGGTTGGATGGGACATGGGAGTCCCGGGGGTCTGTCTGGGGGTGGGAGTGTGGATAAGGGTTGGGGCAGCCTCCGGAAGGTGGCTCCTCCCTGCCGAGGTGCTGCTGTGGCCCAATCCCAGCAAAGCCAGTGAGTGGACTCAGGGTGGGAACTGCTGGGGTGGGGTGGGGTGGGCTCTTGGGTTGGTTGTGCACCCTCCAGGGGAGTTCAGAGGGTGGGGAGGGGGGAACCTGGCCTGGGGAGCAGCCCCTGGGCACGTCTGGCCCCTGGGGTCTATTAAGGCTCGTTGGGATTTGCCCCTCAATGAATGATGTGTGGGGAGGGGCGCAAGGTGGAAGTTTCACCTAGGGCGCAAAATATTCTTGCACCGGCCCTGGTGGTAGAATGTGCCTTTGGACGTTTAAAAGCTCGCTGGCGCTGTTTGCTGACTAGGTTAGACCTCAGCGCAACCAATATTCCCATTGTTATTGCTGCTTGCTGTGTGCTCCATAATATCTGTTAGAGTATAGGGGAGACGTTTATGGAGGGGTGGGAGGTTGAGGCAAATAGCCTGGCTGCCAATTATGAACAGCTAGACACCAGGTCGATTAGAAGAGCACAGGTAGGCGTGCTGTGCATCAGAGAGGCTTTGAAAATCAGTTTCATGACTGGCCAGGCTACTGGTGTGACAGCTGTGTGTGTTTCTCCTTGATGCAAACCCGCCCCCTTTGTTAATTTTAACTCCTTGTAAGCCAACCACCCTCCCCCTTCGAATACAGCTGGCAAAGGAAATAAAGTCACTATAGTTTTGAAACCATGCATTCCAGCCAGCTCTAACTTCTTCTAGCCTTAGTCCCATCTACATGGGGTTGACTGTTTCAGTCCATCTCTAATCTAGGCTGTTGTTTAGCAGATCCTCAGGAAACCTGCAGCTAATCAAATCCTTTCATATAACATCATCCCATCTAGTTTTAGGTCTTCCAACCCTTCTCTAACCTTCTACTTCTAAACATAATGCCCTGTTTCCTATTGTAACAAAGTTCTGTCCTTGACTCCGTGGGTCCTGAGTTTCCTGGTGGATTTTGCTAGCCTCAGAAACTCACTGTGAACCTCCACATAGCCAGCGGCGGCTCCAGGCACCAGCACTCCAAGTGTATGCCTGGGGTGGAAAGCCGCAGGGGGCGCCCTGCCAGTCCCTGCGAGGGCAGCAGTCAGGCAGCCTTCAGCAGCTGCCTGTGGGAGGTCTGCCGGTCCTGTGGATTCGGTGGCAATTCGGTGGTGGGTGCACTGAAGCTGCAGGACCGGGGACCTCCCGCAGGCTTGCCGCCAAAGGGAGCCTGCCTGCTGTGCTTGGGGTGGCAAAAAAGCTAGAGCAGCCCCTGCACGTAGCCCTTCTCTCTCTAGAGGCAAGGGTCACAGCTTACTGAGACATTTTCATCATAAGCCAACAAGGGAGGTGAGGAGAAGCAGCCCTCTCTCACACAGTCTCTGTTGTCTCCCAGTCTCAGTGATTAATCAGGGAGGGGAGGGGGAACCCGGGCCCACCCTCTACTCCGGGCTCCAGCCCAGGGATCCTAAAATTAGCAGATATGGTAGTTGACTTTTTGGAAATAGGACGTGTTCACTTCCCTGGGCCACTTCTCCACAGCAGCCCCCACTCAATATCTCCTTCACCGTTACCTCAGGGCCTCCTTCCTTGCACCTAATATGGATTTGTACTGCTTCGTTCCTCCAACAGCGCAGCTCCCTCCTACAGCTCCTGACACATGCACCTCACTGACTAACTGGGAGGCTTTTAACTAGTTCCAGCCAGCCTTTGATTGGCTTCAGGTGTCCCAATTAATCTAGCAATCTCCACTGCCTTCTAGAAGGATATTAATTGGCCCCAGGTGTCTTGATTAACCTGAGGCAAATGCCATTTGGTAACAATGGTACCAGGGATTTGTTTAGCCTGGGGCTAACATACCTGTTCCTCACTACTTTACTGTAGCCATCTGGCCTTGCCCCATCACACTATATATTCTTCTTTTCACATACCCAAACCATCCAAGCTGGGAGTCCCTCAGCTTTTCGATAACCGGTACCACCTACACACTTTCCCTGATTTGTTCATTCCAAGCATGGCCCATCCTTGCAACTCCAAGATTCCATCTTAACATTTTCTTTTCCACAGCATTCGAGATCTACCCGTTCTTTTCCTCAGCCCCCAACATTTGGAGCCATACAAATGTACAGGCCTAATAACCATTGTGTAGATCTTACTGTTCAACTTTAGAGGCATTCTCCTATCTCAGATCGCTCTGCTTACTTCTCTCTTTCCCATGACAAAAAAAACAGGGGTGACTTGAGGAAATGAAGAGGCAGCAGGTTTAATACAAGCAAGAGGAAGTACTTATTTGTATTATATAGGACATGAGGATCAATGCTGATGTTTAGGGGACAGCACCTCCTACTGAACCTCCCAACCACTCTCTGCAGCACAGCACCCCCTAGTACTGAATGACGACATGGAGGCCAGGACTGGGTGTGAGGAGAGACTGCCCCCTACAGAGCTACTCTCTGCCCTCTGCAATCCAATACCCTCTAGAGTTGCAGTGGGACATTCGAGCCGCATTGAGACCCCTCCCCCAACCTGCAAAGTAGCCTGTGTTGCAAGACATCCTAGTTTAAGCTAAGGTGGTCACTTCAGTCTTGTGGTTGCACGTCTCAGACATATGTTGCATTTGCAGGGTGTGCTATTTTATGCCCCGCTGTGTCTCAGCGGGTAGCACTAACCAGGAGCAGATGTCTGCGATCCCTGGGACTAGGGTCATTTCATCCCCACGTGGCCTAAGGGGGAAGCAGCTGTTGTTTTTTATGAGAGCAGAGACAGGACAGGCAACTGAGCAGAAAGAACAACCTCAAACCACAGGTTATTCAAGGCACCGCAAGGTTCTCATTGTTCTGGGTCAGTGGCTGACTCTCAGTTTATCCCCCTGCCTCTCTCTCTCTTTCCCGTCCCTGGAGTTCTCAACTCTTCTGACTTCCAGCCTCTCTCCAGTGTCACCCCTGTAACAACAAAGGTCTTGATTTATTTGACTACTTTGAGTCCAGTGAGATTCTCAGCCACTAACTAGGGTTCTGCTAGAGTCGAGGAGCAAAAGTTCAAACCTAAGACGCTACAAAATAAGTGACGTTTAGTGACACCCCTTTGTTATCATTTCTGGACTTGGGAATTCCCCCATGGGGGGGTATCTATACGGATTATAAATCCCCAGTCCCCCTCCAAAATATTTTTGTTGATCTTTCCAAACTCTTGCACTTTCCTTCCCCTTGCCTCCATTTCCCCCAATCAGGAATTGAACCCACCTCTAGAGTCAGTGGGAAAGGGTTGTCCCAGCCTGGGAAATGTTTTGAGATTTCAGATATTTTTCTTTGCCACATGCAGATGAAACAATTGCGGAACAGTTTTGAATTGCACCCCACCCCCCAAAATGTCTGTAACAGGGGAGAGAGTGAGGCTCAAGTGAACATGATGTACAGGGCCCCAAATTTCTTTTCACTGGCCTGCTCTTGGATGTGGAGAACCCAGTTTCAGGTCTCTGGTCTGTGTCAAGCAGTTGACCCTCGGTCTTCTCCATCCTAGATGAGCTCCATAGCCATGGGGCTACTCATAATGGTTCCTTCTGGCTTCATAATCTGTAATCATCCCATCTGAGCCCCTGCATAACACCTCCCTAAAACAATCCCTAGAGCAGAACTACTAGGAACTCCCCGACTGCTGATTTAAAACTTGCCAGTGATGGAGAATCCAGCATGACTGTTGGTGATGCCCTCAGTCAGGGCCAGCTAAGGACACTTCTGTTGCCCTTTGCTCGTACAATTAAAGACACGACATTTCATTACCCTGGTGTTCAATCCTACAGGGAATTTCATCCCGGAATGGCCCCAACTGATCACTGGCAAAGCAGCCCTGGCTACTGAACACCCAGGTAGAGTAGCTGTGTCGATGCAAATAGATGCACTGCTCCCGAAGACTACCCCCCGCCCAGTTCATCGCTGGATGGCAAAGGGGAGCTCATTTGGACACTGGCTTCCACTCTGCACAAGAATCTCCCATGACTCTGGGGGTCCTTTAGCCAGTCTGGGGTCCGGGAAGAGACCATGACAAGGAATCAGCCCATCAGTGGCTTGTGGCACATACGTCCCTTCCTTTGGGTGTAATATTGAGAAACTGACCAGACACAGATATAACTGCTGGGACAACAAAGGGCTTATCTGAAAATCTGGGAGAACGTTAAGAGGCTCTGATTGGAGCTGGGGAATTTGGGGCATGTCGGGGTCTCAAGGGGTCCCGGGCTAATGAGCCCAGAGGGGTGTTTAGGGGAGCAGTCTGTTAGCAGGATCTCGGCAGCAGCATCAGAGCTAACCCCAGGAAGTCAGGGCCTTTCCTTGGCTGTCCTTTCTGTCTGGCGCAGGTTCTCGGGGGCCGCTCAGGAGGGAAATTTCCCAGTCCCAATGAAACCCTCTTAACTTTCTCCCTAGTCCATGTTTTGGTTCAGTTTCCTCTTCGTTACAGGCCCCAACCCTGCCTCTAGCCCAGCGAGTCGCATCTGCCCGTGATGCCAACCCGCACGAAACACATGTGAAATTTTCAGAGAAGTCGCTTTGTCCTTTCTCCAGCCTGCAACCCATGCTTGGGAAGAGCTCCCCAGAAACAGCTGCAAAGCCACCCCAGGCTCCACCGTCACACCCCAAATTAGCCATGATGCCACTGAAAACAGGACAACAGTTTGGAGAGCGGGATGGGGACTCTGTAGGGGGATGGGAGAAGGGGGAGGGCGTGTGAGGCAGAGGACTCTGGAGGAGAGACACCTCGTCCGTTGTACTACAAAGGAAGAAAGAGGTTGAAGGACAGGACACAGAGAGACACAGGGATAAATAAAGAGGCACCAAAATTAGGCCAAACTCCACCTCCGCATTAGCTTGAACGGTCTCTGGTGTGAGGTTGTTCCTTCAGCTCAGCCACCGGCCCTGTCTCCATTCCTGTAAAAAGTAACATGACTCAGCTGCTGGGTGATGCTGCTGGCTGAGACACGTCCGTGACCCCTGCCCACACGGCGTTCGCCTGAGAGTGGTGACGGGCGAGCTGGGTGAGAAGTGCAGGTCTAATTCAGTTCTGTCCAGTTACTTGTTCTGAGTCAGTGCTGACCCCCGTGTCCCAGGGCAGTGCTAGGAGGCGCTGTGCTGCAGGGATCATGGTGGGGGCTCACTAGGGGGCTCTCTTCCCTCCCAGTGAGTGCTTACTGCCATGCCCCAGTGCTGGCCCCATGGTCCTTCACAGCCAGGAGCGCGGGTTTGGTTCTGGGTCCGTGCCCCTTGGTGTACCTGGCCAGGGTAATGGATGGGGTGAGGAGCCTTCCTGGTTACCCTGTAGCTGACCCCTCTGCTATTTGTTGGACCAGGCCCTGTAGAGTGGCTGGGAGCTGCAAGGCATGCTGGGAGCCCCCCGGCTGGCCGTGTCAGACAACAGCGTGTGGTGCCTCGATGCTGGGGCGGGGAGGCAGCTGCATCCCTTAGGCAGCACTTCCTCTGGCTGTGATCAGAGGGGAGCAGGTGGCCTGCAAGGGACGGGGGTTGGGGGTGCAGCTTCCAGGGCCAGCACTGAGCTAAATGTCTCTCCCTGCACCAGGTGAATGACTCACCCTGCACCCCTCCTTCCGTGCCTGCCTCATTCACGCCTTCCTTCCATGTCCCCCTTTCCCTGCCTCGCTCTGCCACCCTCCTCTTCATCTTCCCCACTCCTCCGTCTCTCTCTCTCATTCACACTTTCCCTCTGTGTGTCTGACTTTCATTCCTCCCCTCTCTGCCCCTCCCCTTCTCTTACAGTCGGCCTCTCCACTCCTCCTTCTGGCTGTGTCTCATTCAATCGTTCTGTTTCTGACTCTCCTGCTCCTTCTCGGCCAGTGACCTCCCTCTGCACTTCTCCTGCTGTGCCTTTATCTTTCACTCTCTCCATATGCATCACTCCTCTTCCTCGGGCACGGTCTCTTCTTCTTCCTCTTCACTCATCCTTTTGTCAGTGTCTCATTCACCCTTTCCTTTCTCACTCTTGCTCTGTCATTCATCTATTTACTCTCTTTCTTATTCCTTTCACTTGTTCTATTTGTGAAGCAGCCTATCTCTTCATTCATCTCTTTGCCTCTGTCTCAGCCCCCTTTCCCTCTCTCACTTTCATTCCATCTCCCCTGTTAATCCGTAAGGTTTCTCCATCCCGGACACCAGGATTCCCCAGCGATCAGCGAGTCTTGAGGCTGCATCATCACCACACTTCCATCCTCCTTTCAGAGACCGGCTGGCCCATCCCAGGACCTGGTTCCTTTCTTGGATGCGAAGACTTTGGGGAAGTGTCTCACCCCATGGGACGGAAGGTCACAGATATTTGTAGGAGCTCGGTTGCTATTTATGTAGCCCATTGAAGGAGCAGATTCACCCGGCAGCAGCATCCTGTTACACCCAGCATGGAGCTCCTCCATCTCCTGGGTGAGTGACCCTGCACTCCTTCTTCAGCCTGTGTCCCCTTCCCCCCTTCCCTGCATGTGTCTCACCTTCCTATTCCACCTCCAGCTCTTCATGGCCTCTCGTCCCCCAGACTCCATCTCCAGCCTCCATTCCATGATAGTCTGGTGGGCATCCGGCATTTCCCAGCCATGTGGGGTCTCCTCATGGGACCTTTCTGTGCAGGGAGCACGAACCCTGAGCCTCGGGCTTCTGCAAATAGACTCACAGTCACCAGATGGCTGCTTTCCTAGGGCTTTACTTGAGTATCAACCTCCTGTTCTTTCCCCGATGGTCATTTCCTTCCACCTACTGCCTGTCGCTCTCTCCTAGGGAAATAGATGTTGAGCCTCATCCACCTGGGCTCACGTGTCCCTAAATTACGTTCCCTGTTCCCCAGCCACCTTCTTGCATGTGTCATCCCCAGAGCTCTCACTGCCCATCTCTCCTCTTCTCTCCTTCAGCTTCTCTCCAGATCCTTTCCTGGCTGGTGTCACCTGCAGGTAAGGAGGGACCAGATCCACACACACACCCTAGCTGTCCGTCCAAGTGGAGTTCCTCCATGAAAAGAGGTCACCCCATCGGGCAGACCTCAAGTTCCAGTCAGGCCCCATGGCGGGGGAATCTGGCTGGTTGGATCAGAGAATGGAACACGGGGCCTTTCACCTCAAGGAGCTGCTGTCTCCAATCCTTCCCCAGAGGAACTGGCTGGTCATTGGGGTGGGGAATGAGACCAGACAGGGGACATTGATTCCACTATGCCCTTGTGTGCCTAGCTTCTCACTTTGGGGTCTTAGGCATTGTGTGTAGTGACCCCCCCTTCCAGGCATTGTGTTCAGGGACCCTCCCACCCCCACCTCTGTGTCCGTCTCACTCTGTTTATGCTCCACTCAGCTCCCAGATTCGGGACTTGCACGGGGCCCCAGGCAAGACTTCCTAAAGTGACTGGTGATTTGTGGGTGGCTCCATTTTCTGAGGTCCCCTGAAGGCCTTATAGGTGTTGGATTCTCTGAAAGGGCTGAACCACCCTCCCGCTTAGAACCAGACCCCTGTAAGCTGCTTGAAATGAAGCACCCCAAAGATAGACTCTAACCTGGGCTTCAGGGCCACATGCAGAGTGAAATCTCAGCAGTGCTGGCTGCAAGCCTGGACGTGGCCTGGGATTTGAGTCTGGTGGCTTCCATGGCGGGAGGTCTCTCTCCGTAGCTGCCATCTCCTCTGATCTCCCCACCCCACTTCTACTTCCCTCATCCACCCAGTCTCAGCACCCCCACAGAGCTGACTGAGCTGCTCCATGCCTGGCGGAGCCCGTGACGTGTGGCGTGGCCAGGCGGGAACCAGAACCCCCTAGAGGTGACAGGGGCTCCTGCTGTGTCCCCATGGAGCACGGGGGTGGGAATGAGGCGAGGGGAGATACAGCCAGAGCTCTGGGGCCTTGTGGGGTGCAGACACCAGGTGTCTTGTTTTGTGGGAGGAACAGAGAGATGCGAGGGCTGCTGGCTACAGCCAAGGGGGGCAGGAATTGGGAGGCAGCACTTGGCTGGGGGAGTGTAACATCTCCTGAATCTCTGTGCCCTTCCTCAGCCCCCCCGCAAGCCCCCACAGTCATCATGGACCCCCAGCAGCCTGTGTATGTCCCGGGGGAGCGTCTCACCCTCAGATGCTTGGCCCCCGGCGGGGAGGCAGTGACTAGCTACCAGTTCTACAATCCGCGCGGGGAACGGGTCTTCACGGAAACTACTGGCCTGCCCGGGGGGCCCTGGCTGGTCCTGATGGCTGAGACGGGGAAGACCGGGATGTACAGCTGTGAGTACCAGGCAGTGAGAGATGGACAGACCATCTACTCTGCACGCAGCCAGCCTGTCTGGATATCAGTGATGGGTGAGTCCCTTCAACTGCTGTCTAATAGGGGATTCCTGTCCCCATCTCAATCTGATGTGAAACCTCAACCCACAGAAGCCTGCTCACTTCCACCCGCAAGGTCCCCATGCTGTTTGTGGATGGCCCTGTTGCCTTGCTCCACCTACCCCAAAAACAATGAACCTCCACAAACAAACCAAAACTGTTTCACAGATTCTTAAACCAAAAAGGGACCCTGTGATCACCTAGTCCCATCTTCATCGGACGTCGCCAACGTAATTCCTGTTTGAACTTGAGCAGATCTTCTACGGAAACACCCACCCTTCTTTTAAAAACGGCCAGTGATGGAGAATCCACCACAGCCATGGATACGTTCTTCCAGTAATGAATTCCCTTCCCTGTTGAAAATTTCAACCTTATTCCCAGTTTGAATTTGTCTAGTTTCAGCATTCATCCATTGGATCCTGTTAGATCTTTGGCTGCCAAATTGAAAAGCCCTGTGGTATCAGATTTCGGTCATCTCATTTGGTACTTAAAGACTATGATCAAATCACCCCTTCACCTTGGTTAAGCTAAACATGTTGAGCTATAGAGGTTTCTTTAGCACCTGAGCTGGTGGCGAGATGAACTGTAGATTTCAAGAGCGTTGCTAAGTTTTAGGTCGCTGGTTTAATTCTGGTTTAAAGGAACTTCATGATGGTCCCTTCTGGCCTTTCACTGCAGATACGGCACATTGTTGAATAGTGCTTGTGGTTCTTTGAATTCTCACTCTGTCCTTCAAAGTCCTTGCTCTTTTCATATCATGTATCTGCCAGGAGCAGTTGTGGTGCCTGATGGGAGCTTCAGTTCTGATGCTTCATGTTCCCTTTCTCCTTTCCTGGCCAGCCCCCCTCTGAGAACTAAGTCCCCCATGTTGCTTTGCAGCAGTTCAACTAGAACGGTGACCGCTGTGCATCTGAGCATATGTAGTCCGGAATGTGAGTCCATTCTGTATTCAATTTTTGTCAGTAAACACTGACTTGGCTGCTCACAGACAAAGCAACAGAGAAATATTTCCAACCTTCATAACTGAAATTTAGCACTAGGCAAAGTAAGAACAATGATGACTGAGATCTATTTCAGGATATTTACTTTGTATATGTTGTCCACGCTGTCTCACCACAAGCACTGGGCCGGCCACGTTGTGTGAGCACAGCCTCTGGAGTGCGAGCTGGGGGCCTCTTACTTTTCACTTCATCAAGCCCTAAAGGAGCCCAGTTTGAACCAGCATCTCCTAGGACGCTTTCTCACAGTCCCTTGGGGTGCAGGGGGCAGCTGGCCCTCATGCTCTCTCTAGCCCCTAAGCATTCTGTCTATCTCCCCGGGGAGTGTGTTACTCTCCGGTGCTCGGCTCCCAGGGGGGAGATATGGCTTCTGCAATGAAATCAGGGTGCAGGTCTCTGCAGGTCTCCCTGCTCAGAACAAGGGTGCTCAGCTGGGGCTCACTGCTGTGGTGGGGATCCCGAAAGCATAAACCTGCCCATACTGGGGAGCAGAGTCTGGGTGGGAAACCATCTCAGAGCGCAGCCATCCCTGCTTGGCCCTAGCAACTGGTGCATCTGTTTCCTAGGGCTGGTTGAGCTGGGGTCACCGGCATTTCTCCCCGACAGTGTCTGAGACACAACCAGCAATCTAGCTGCTGCCAAGGGCATCAGCTCAGTTTCACTGCCTGGTTCTCCTCGTTCTAGTTGTGTCAGGTTTTCAAGAACTGAAATTCACTCCCCTCTCAGAGCGGGGGATAGAACCCAGGAGTCCTGGCTCCCAGCCCATGCCTCGATTTGACCTCTAGACCCCACTTCCTCAACACCAATCGCGCTGCTATTTCCACACTCTCGGTACATTAACACTCCCTCTTCTCTCCTATTGTTGCTCTTCGCAGATTTCCCTCTTGCTCCGTCCATCTCTGTGGTTTCTGATCCCCCCGGGAAGATCCCTATTACCATCGAATGCTCGGCCCCTCCGGCACACATGGTTACAAGGTACCAGTTCCTGAGGCAGGGGAATGTCATTGTCTCACAGCCAGGTGCCCGTCTCCAGCTCCGTCAGTCTGATTTGGACGCTACCGGCCCTTACACCTGCAGCTATGAGATCAGTGTCTCAGGGAGAATGATCCAGTCACTGCTGAGTGCCCCCCTCTCAATCCATCTGACAGGTGAGTCATGTTTCCATCTACACCTTTTGGGTCAGGCGATGGCTGTTCAGACATCTGGCCTGGGGACTGGAGGGGGTGTGGCCTACCGCACGGTATGTCTGCAATGGACTGAGCCATCTGTCTGTAAAGCTGATGAATGCTGTCTGATATTGGGGGGTTGGCATCTGGGCCCGACTGAAGACTCCACATTGGATGGGGGATTCTTTACCTTCGCGGTGGTCAGTTGGTCTCCATCTTCGGCTGAACCTCCGAAGGAAGGTGGGAAGAAAATAGCACCAGAGGGTCATGGATGTTCCCGAGGCATCTCCCTGCAATTCCCAGTCCTGCTGTTCGGAGACTCAAAGGAATTATTAAATTCACTGCCTCCAAAGAGACCGAGCACAGGTTGGCCTGTTCGGTTAGCTATAGGCTTACACCTGTGTTATCCCAGGAGCATCACCTGATGGTCTTTAAAGACGAATCAACCTTCCCTGAAATGGGCACAAAAATGGAGAAAATCAGTAAATGAAGTGGGTGAACCCAGAGTTGAGGCTCCTCAGAGAAAACATCTCTGGGTGGGGAATGAACGTTAATGACCAGGGAGGGAAATATGGTGTGGTAGCAAATGAATTTGGGTGTCGTCTCCCTTTGGACAAATCAGCCATCTCCTGGGATAGGGTGGTGGGAGCTCCATAGCACTGGGGCTTTGTTGGAGGGGTCAATCCTCACTGTCTCTCTTCAGGGCCTTCCGTGGTCTCGGAAACCTTTCGGCCAACTCTGCAGCTGTCCCGAATGGGTTCTGAGTTCACCTCCAGAGATTCTGTTACCCTGACGTGATAGCAGGGACCAGCATCAGAACATAAGAGCTGCCATGATAGTGCCTGGTCCCTCTAGCCCAGTAGCCTGTCTCCAATGGTGGCCCATACCAGAGCTCAGGGGGGTGTACAGAACAGGGCAATTATGGAGGGATCCAGCCCAGGCGTCCATCATGGCTTCTAATAGTCAGAGGTTCAGCCTCACCCCGAGCATGGGGTTGCGTCCCCGACCATCTTGGCTAAGAGCCATTGATGGACCTGTCCTCCATGAATGGATCCAGTACTTTTGGAAATCCAGATATACTGTTGGCCATCACAGCATCCCATGGCAAGAAGAGCCACTGGACAGTCAATCTCTTGGGCTCTTTCTCCACCTGGCTTGTCCTTACACTTCTGGCTGACTTTGGCATAGAAGGACGCTCTGATTTGCTCTTCGCTGTTGGGGCGCAGAGGGTGGCCACCAGGGGATGGGAGGTATGAAGGGATTCTCTGTTGAAGGGTGGAAGTTGGGGTGTAGCTTCTCCAAGGGGTATGTGACAGCTCCCCATTTTATTTGCACAATCAGCCAGGTGCTCTTCATTCAGAACCCTTCCATTTCTCTCCTTGTTTTCTGTGCTCTTCATTCTCTCCAGGTGTCCCACACCCCCCGCCAGCCCCCCAAATCATTCTGGACCTCCCGAAAAACATCTATTTTCAGGGGGAACGTGTCAACCTCACCTGCTCAGTTCCTGGCAATGAACAGGTGAAGGGATACAGATTCTACCATCAAAGAGGGGAGCAGATCTCCGAGCTGGATGAGGGGCCTTGGCTAGAGCGTGTGCTTATGACTGGGAATGCTGGGGCGTACTCTTGTGCTTATTGGATAATCCGATCTGAGCAAGCGATCATGTCAGGCAAAAGCGACTCCATCTCCATCATTGTGACTGGTGAGTCCAGCCCTATATCCAGCACCCCTTTGCCCTTTTCGTGTGTGTTCTGGAGAGGCCCTACTCCTTCCATGGATCAAACAATAAGCCAGATTGGACTGAACAGGCAGGGCTCCAAGTTTCCAAATTTGTCTCAGTCTCTGGACTAGTGTTCTCCAATTTGGGCCCTCGGTCACTTTGTTTTTATATATTAATTTGTGCTTCTATGTCTGTCATCCCATGTCTCCAGTTATACATTTACCCAAACGTTCGTAAGTTGTTTTCATTCTTCTATGTTGTTACAAATCACTGGCATTGCACCAACATAACTCCATGAATCTTTTACCATTCAACGTACATCGTCATGAACTAGGAAGATTAAACTAATAAAACAGCCCTTATTTTTCCCATTCCACATATTGTAGTGGTAGGTGTTCAGCAGGATTTGCAGATTGAGACAGTCTGACGTGGGCCATGATGTGCATGCGTTTGTCATCCCAGACATCCAATACATGGCCAATGGTGGCCCTGAAATCACAGAAAAGCTTCCTAGCTGTAATGGAATTGCTTAAAAAGATCCATGACCACACAACTGGAAACGTGGCATACATGACTTGAAATACTCACCAAGGTTGTCAAAATGTACAGTGATGTGCCGAATGCCTCCCCAGAGGAGTGAAGGATTGGTCGACTTGGAGATCTTTAAATCATCTCCAAACAAAAGTTGGCAGGTCCAAAGTCAATCTGTGGAAGTGGGGCTGGTCCAATGATCCAGTCACATGTGACCGTGGGCAAACACAAACTAGGGAACATCTGTTGGTCTGCCAGCTCTTGGGGGAAGATCTGCAGACTGGGCCATAGCATGTGCCCAGCACTGGGAACACCTATGATTGTGGTGGAGGACACACGATGAAAAAGACCATTCAACATCCATCATCATGATCGATTAGTATTAAACTATCAAACCATGGCTTGATTTATACCATTAGCACATTTCTCACTCTTTAGCGCTGGAGCTCATTACCTGTGTCTCATCCTCAGTGATCCCTGAGCGTAACCTCAATTTTCTTGAGTAGGGAAATTTATGGAGACCATAAATTTCTGGCATCATATCCTTGTCAAATGTGGGCTTGTCAAGGCTCATTTGTTCCAAGTTGAGCAGCTCAAAGTTCAGCACTTCTGTTTGTAAATCACTCAAAAGTCTTGCCAGGAATTTCACCTGTTGTATTTTGAGGTGCTTATTTGTTTAGGACTGTAGCTGTTCCCCCACAGCTCTGCCAGTTGTGAGATGCCATTCCACTCAGACTGGGGATTGTCATCTGTCCTGCGGGGTGTTTTCTGTGGGGTATGTCACAGGCTGGGGGAACATTGGACTCCCCGTATCGACTTCTCTTGACTCTGGGGAGTTGCCCCTCTGCACTGACCCCTTTCTCTCTATTGCAGCTCCTCCTCTGGCCCCCAAACTCTCTCTGCATCCCAAGCTCCCTGTGTACCTGCCTGGGGAGAAGGTCACCCTCAACTGCTCAGTGCCCGGTGGTGAGGAGGTGGTAGGGTTCAGGTTCCACCAGCACAGAGGGGATCAGACCTCTGAAGAGCTGCCAGCTGCCAGCGGGGGTCCCTGGATGGAGCTCACAGCGCAGAGGGGGAATGACGGCACCTACACCTGTCAGTACTGGAGATGGGAGGCCAGGCAGGAGATTGTATCTGAGGACAGTAACAGCATCACTGTACCAGTGTCAGGTGAGGCTCTGACCCCTGCGATGCTCCCGCCGGGGTCTGTCCCCACATCTCAGGTGGTGCTAGACAACCAGATGAGCAGTGGGGTTGGGGGGATAAAAGAGATGCCCCCCAATCTCTTTTTCCTCTGCCCTTCCCCATCACCCGCTGCTGCCCATTATACAGAACAATCACCCCTTCTCCACCTCCACCCTCTCCTGCCCCCTAGTCCCCATTACACACTGTAGCCACCCCTTCCCCGGCCCCACCCTTTGCTGCCCCTAGTGCCCATTATACAGTATAGCTGCCCCTTCCTCCCCCCGACCCACTGCTGCCCCTAATGTCAATTATACAGTATAGGCCCCCCTTCCTGACACTCAGCAGGGTCGTTTCTCTGCTGACTCCTCCCCTGTCCTGCTCCCCTTAGATCCCCCTCCGCAGCCAGAGCTGAACGTGGATCCGCCATCAGGAGCAGTGAGCGAAGGGCTCCCTCTGCTCATGGCCTGCATGGCCCCCAAGGACACCAGTGAGTGGAGGTTTCATTTCTACAAGGATGGAGTTGATGTCATCGCCGGGGACATGAGGTCTGAGATCACCGCCATGGAGCCTGGCACTGGCTCTCTGCACGTTTCTGTGATCAGCATCCCACGGGCCGGTCCCGAGAGCACCGGGGAATTCACCTGCGGGTATGAGGAGAACATGAGCGGAAGGTGGATTCCATCCCCCAGAAGCCGGGCTGTGATCATCACTGTGACAGCGAAGGCTTCCCCAGGGTCCATTCAGGGTATGCCTACACTTCACACTAAGCCCAGCTCTCACTCAGGTTTAAACCCCAGCCCCTCTTCCATGCACACATCAATCAGTCTGACTTAGGTCAGCAAGCACTCAGGAGCTGGGTCCTGCTGCAGGGACAGGTAAGAATCCAAGCCCTGCTGTGATGCAGATTCAAGCCCAGTCCATTTGTAGTGTGGACACAGCTCAAGCCCCAGACCCGGCTCAGAAGGTCTGAGTGGTGCAGTTTGGATGCCTTAGCACGGCCCAGAAACCCGGGTGCAGCCATTCAAACCCCAGCATGGACTGAAAAGCACCAGCTCCACCAGCCCAAGTCCTGCACATCCGGGTTCACAATGCAGTGGGGACATACCCTCAGATACACCCCCAAACCACTGGGCAAGCTGCTTGATGGGGGAGAAATCAGAGCCAGGCATCAACCCTGGGAGATGGAGCATAAGGGATGGAGGGGGCCGGGACAGAACCTGTCTCACCAGAGACACTCTGGTGGGATTTTTGACCCAGGGTCCGTCTCCCACGTCCGAGCCACAGAGGGCAGAACTCCAGCCCAGAGCAGCTTCTGTGTTCTAGCAGTGGACGCAAAATACCCCTCATTTCCGGTGACTCACCTGTCCCCTTCTCATCCACAGACTGGCCTCCGTGGATCCCCCTGGTGGCCGGATGTGTCGGTGCCACAGCTCTTCTCCCCCTGCTGCTTCTCCTCATCTGCCTCTGGAGGAGGAGGAAAGGTACTATGGGGGGACACCTGGGGGAGGGGTGGAAGCTGGGTCTCCCACTGAAGAGTCGTGAATTGCTGCCTGCACCTGGATTTGGGGGTGGGAGAACCTGGGACTAGGAAGTTGGGGGGATCCAATAGGTCTTTATTAGTTATAATCCCTGGATGTTACCTCGTGCAGAGCTCAAAGCACGTGTATCAGTATCAGATTCCACTGTCTGCAGACACGTGGGGGGCACTTTTGAGGGTCAATCAGGAGAAGGGAGCCCGGTGGGCAGCTGACAGGGCATATGCTCCCCGGCCACCAGCTCCAAGCCCTGCTCTTATGAAAGCAGACTGGCCCCCCAACCCGGTCACATCCGCCTGCCTATTCCCTCGGCTTCCAGGTGGCCGGGATGTACCTGGTTCACCGACTTCACCTTAGAGCACCATTCTCCTCTATGCAAGGTGCTCGGCCATGTATCCAGGGACACCGAACTGCAGGTTATTTCATGGGGCTAGAGGTAAAGATGCAGAAAAGCAGGAATTGGAATTTGGAAACAAAAGGTGACAAGTGAAAAGACCCCATGAGATGCCAGCGAGAGCCACTGCTTGGGAACACGGTACTTCCCTGTTCTCTTTGGTACGTCTCACCCCAACAGCCGGCCTTGCAGCCTTGTCCGATCTGCGGAACGTGGAGATTCCCCCTTTCAAGTGGTGGGTTTTTCCCCCCACAGCATCAGCACACAACATCCTACGTCACTCTAAAATGGTTCCCTGTTCAAACACCTCTCACTGAGTAGAGCGATCCTGAGACCTTCGCTTTTGGCTGAGGCCCCAAGGTCCACAGAACCAAGCACCCTCCTGTTTAATAGCCCTTTCCCCTTCTCTTCACAGGTGGTGTCATGGCAGAGACACAGTAAGTTGCCCCAATTCCAGAGGCCAATACACTCCCACCCCTCAGGGACTGGCTCTATCCATCCCTCGCAGGGCTGTCCATGCCCGCCCACCCCAACAGACTGGCCCATCCCAGAAGGAAGGAAGGAAGAAGGAGAATAAATGACCGAGTTTGCAAAGAGATGAATGAGAAAGATAGATGAATGAATGAATGAGAGGGAATGGATGAATGCAAGCTATAGTAACCTTACCCAACCACTGCACCCACCTACTCTATCCTCAGTGCCGTTCTCCTGATTACCCTAAATTTTCCTGTCCTGGGATCAGAACCCCAGCACTGGTCAGCAGACCCTGCTCCACCACTGATATTTGGTTCTCCCTCCTTCAGTCCTGTGTATGTCAATAGACCCTCTGGGGCCGGCACAGGTGAGTAACACTCCCAGGTGTCCCCACAGGTGATGGAGACACATACCCCACTGGTGGGAGACATGGAGTCTCAAAGCCTGGGGTGGGGTCTCTGGGGCACTTACCCTTTACGAGGGGAATTTGTGACTGCCACACTTTAATGTGAGGTTGCATCTAGCAGTTAAAGATTGGAACGACAGCACGGAGGAGATATTCACCCTCTGGGCTCCCCTGGGAGATGATCTGTTGTGTGGTTAGCTCTGCAGCAATGGAACCGTGAAGAACAGGTCCAGCCGGTGACCCACAACCAGCCAGTGCTACTGAACATCCCTGGAGGGAAGCCCATAGTGGGTCGAAACCCCCAGGAAAGGGGCAAGAGAGAAGAGGATGCAGATGCGAGGGTAGGGTGCAACTCTTCGGTAAGATCAGGAGACAGCGCTAGCCCTTGTGAGGACCAGATCCTGCTCCCTGCAGCACAGCGACCCCCAGCGCCATCCTGGTCCATTGGGGTCAGCAATGACTACATGGGGACAGCACCCCTTATTACACCTCCACCCTGCTTCTTGCAACATAGTTCCCCCTTTCACTGCATAGGGGTCAACATAGACTCTAAGGGGAGAGCCCACCACTTCTGAGCCTCCCACCCTGCTCCTTACAGCACGGTGCCCCCTACTACCACACTGGGGCACTGGGATCAACACAGACTGCACAGGGAGAGGTTCCCCCACTACACCTCCCCAACCCGTGGCCTGCAGCACACTGCCCCCTAGTCTCACACTGGGGCATTGTGATCTGCACTGAACAGAGAGCACCCTCTACTGAGCCTCCCACCCTGCTCCCTACATCACAGCACTCTCTAGCTAACATGAGCCCCTATCTTTTCTTTCCTAGGCGACCATTACCGTCTATTCCATGGTGACTCCCCCTAGTGCCGTGGCCCAGCAGAGAGGAGGAAAGTACATCTCGGAGGATGAGGTGTACAGCAAAATCCTGTACTGATCCCGGCCTCTGCCACCACCCCGTCCCTGTCCCACCCCCCACTGTGAACACTTCTCATAATGCCCCAGCCCCCCAACCTTCCCTTCCCTGCAAAACCTGCTAACGGCCACAAACTTCTTCCTGCCATACTTTGAATTTAAGGGAGTGGGGGGCTGGGAGCCAGGTCTCCTGGGTTGTCAGGGCTGGATCCCCACTTTGAACTTTAGGGTACAAATGTAGGGGCCTGCATGAAAAACTTCTAAGCTTAACTACCAGCTTAGCTCTGGTTCGGCTGCCACCATTTCAATGGATTCCCTCCCTGGGAAGCCTTGAAAAACCTTCACCAAATCCCTGGTGAAAACAAATCCAAACCCCTTGGATCTTAAAACAAGGGGAAATTAACCATTCCCCTCCTTCCTCTCACCAACTCCTGGTGAATCAGTTCCAACCCCCCTGGGATCTACAACAGGGAGAAATTAACCATCCCCCCTTCTTCCTCCCACCAACTCCTGGTAAATCAAGATCCAAAACCCTTGGATCTTAAAACAAGTTAAAATCAATCAGGTTCTTAAAAAGAAGGTTTTTAATTAAAGGAAAAGGTAAAAATCATCTCTGTAAAATCAGTATGGAAATTAACCTTACAGGGTAATCAAACTTAAAGAGCTCAGAGGACTCCCCTCTAGTCTCAGGTTCAAAGTACAGCAAACAAAGATAAACACTCTAGTAAAAGGTACATTTACAAGTTGAGAAAAACAAAGGAAAACTAACACGCCTTGCCTGGCTATTTACTTACAAGTTTGAAATAGGAGAGACTTGTTTAGAAAGATGTGGAGAACCTGGATTGATGTCTGGTCCCTCTCAGTCCCGAGAGCGAACACCCACACAAACAAAGAACACAAACAACAGCCTTCCCCCCCCCCCCCAAGATTTGAAAGTATCTTGTCCCCTTATTGGTCCTTTAGGTCAGATGCCAGCCAGGTTACCTGAGCTTCTTAACCCTTTACAGGGAAAAGGATTTTGGAGTCTCTGGCCAGGAGGGATTTATAGTACTGTACACAGGACAGCTATTACCCTTCCCTTTATAGTTATGACATGGGTTCTATCCCCAGCTCTGGGAGGGGAGTGGGGTTAGTGGGTTAGAGCAGGAGGTGTGGCTTGGAGCCAGGCTCTGCGGAGGGAGTAGGTTAGAGCAGGGAAAGTAGGAATTCCTAACGCTTGGGTTATTTTCAGCATAGGGATTAGAGGAGGGAGTTCGGGTTCTAATCTGTCAAAGACAAGAGTTTGCAGAACTATATGAAATAGTCCAGAGGGGCCCCTACCCCTGCATCTGTTCCAATGAACATTGCGCCCTTTTGTTGTGGGAAACCTTCTCTTACGATGGGACCCCCTGGATAGAGGGCCGGCTCCAGGCACCAGCTGAGCAAGCTGGTGCTTGGGGCGGCAGATTGTTCGAGGCGGCATTCTGCCCAATCCTAGGGTGGCACGGCCGCTTCTTTTGTTTGTTTGTTTTTTTGTTCCGCTCCGGCCGCCCTGTAGGGGGTGGCAGCGCGGAGAACCAGAGCGCCCTGCAGGGCAGTCCTCTTCCTTCCCTCCCCGCCGACTGGAGCCGAGCCCTCGCGGCAGGCGGCAGGAGGCGGCGCAGCGGGAGGGGCCGCGTGGCAGTGCCCCTGCTGTACCCCTGGCTGCCCCCTTCTCTCTCTCTCCCGCCCGCTCCCACCCCCCCCAGCCGATCCCCCTGCACCCGTGCTCCGGCCTCACCGCAGGTTTTTTTTTTTTTTTTTTTGCTTTTCTGTTCTGGCCGCCCCATTTCTTTTTTTTTGCTTGGGGCGGCCAAAAAGCCAGAGCCGTCCCTGCCTGGATATTATTACTCTTGTTCCTCTGCCATGTAGTTCTCAGTGTGTGTTTCCAAAAATTCTTTAAACAAAATGAAATCAAATTGGTTTTCATTAAGGGGTTAGATAGGGGAGTGGCCTCGACACACAGATCTCATCCCCTCTAGTAGGGGGCAGAAGGGAGGGACACACACACACACACACACACACACACACAGACACACACACGGCTGGCGGACAGCCTGTGAGCAAGAGATCTATGCAATATCACAAGCATCGGAAGAGCTTCCCATACTGGGATACATTAATCAAACCACTGAAATGCAGCCAGCTCTGGGGTGAGGACTGACCACCCTTTAACACAATTAGCATTAATCCTCCAAAGGGACTTTCACCTGGAGCTGAAATGCAGCCACGTCCAGGGAATTTTTTGGGGGGGGAGGGAATGATTTGACAGCAGTTTAGCAGCATGAGGGCAAATGCTGCAGAAGGGGATCTCACAACTAGTAACAAAAGGGATAGCTCTGTGGTTTGAGCATCGGCCTGCTAAACCCAGGGCTGTGAATTCAATTCTTGAGGGGGTCACTTAGGGTTCTGGGGCAAAATCAGTACTTGGTTCTGCTAGTGAAGGCAGCAGACTGGACTCAATGACCTTTCAATGTCCCTTCCAGTTCCAGGAGATAGGATATCTCCCTTAATTATTATAATCCCTCCTCTCCACTGAGTCTTGTGCCTCCATTTTCCCATTTATATATTGGGGCTCTTGCTTCTATTACACGGGGATTGTCACAGCTGCAAATTGTGGTGAGATGCTCAGATCAAAGAAGTCTCACCATCCGTTGCCCTTGAATCCTTCACACTGCGGAGGAACTCTTTCACTTCAGCTCCTCAAGGCAGACTTCAAAGGTGGTGATGGTGCAGTGCGGGGGAGGGAGATCTATTAATCATCTCTGTGACTGCTATGGCGCCCAGGGGTGGCAAGTTGTAGGGCCCCGTGTTCCCGGGCTCCAGGAAATTCAGAGGTCCCAGGGCCTGGCTCCACCAATGGTCATGTGCCTCCACCGAGCATTCCTGCCTGCCCTGGGCAGCAGGCGGCTGCCCCCTGCAGCTCCTTGCTGTGCTCCCTCTCCAGCTGCTACTGGCTACAATGGGGTGGGGGGTGCCGAGGCAGCATAACTGGCCTTTGACCAGGGTGGTAAAGGGCAGTTTCCCAGGGTGACCTGCTGATGGGGGCACATTTGATACATCACAGGTGTAAGCAGAGTCAGGATGAGCTCTGCCCTGACATCTGGTGGTGAATTATGTCGAATGTGGAAAAGAACTCCAGGGGCTGATCTTGTTTGCATAGGCACACCCACTCGCCTGGCATGAAACAACAGCAACTGAAAGTGGTTACTTTGGCTGGTGTGGGATCCCCAGTTTCTCTGTTATTGGGGCAGGAAGCATAAAGTTTTGTTACCCTGATTCTGTGAATCAAGGCCAGTGGAACTGTTGTATGACAGAAGGACTGAGTGAATCCTTCACCATTACCTAAGTAGCACTTGCTTGACAAGAAGCATGGGTTACAAAACCCAGTGAATTGAGAGAGGATGGGGACAGGCATTTGTACCTGATGGGATGGCCCCTGCTGATGGTTTGAAACACCAATTGAACTACTTTCTCTCTCTCCACTGTTGAATGTCAGAGCTAACTTTGATTCCATTAGAAGTCTAGTTACAGGCTAGTGAGCTGAATTCACTTTGGGCTAATGGTGCACTAGCATTGGGGTTCCCCTACTATGAGTTGAAATTGCTAAGAGCTGAAATGATGAAAGAGCTAAAGCTGAGATCACTGAGGCTGTGTTAACTAGTGGGGGAGCCTGAAGCTATATTGCTAAGCAGCTGGCAAAGCAATTTGTGGGGATGACTGGAGGAGCAGCGAGCGGCGCGGAGCCTTGCGGGGCCGGTTGGAGCGGCCTAAGGAGCGGCGAGCGGAGCTGTTTGCGGGGACGGCTGGAGCGGCTCACAGGTCGGTGAGCGGAGCAGCTTGTAGAGCAGAGCAGTTCGTGGGACGGCAGGGAGTGGACTGGCTCATGGTGAAGGCTGCGGCGGAACCCCACGGAGAGATGGCCGGCTGGCCTCGGATCACGTAAGGTGCCCCTTAACACCCTGCGTGCCCCCCCACTTTTACTCTGGGGCTGCACCGACCAGGGACAGAGACTTTGGGGGTTGTTGGACTTTTGGGACTTTGGGTGGTTGCTGGACCCAAGAGACTTTGGGGGTGTTGGACTTTGGGGATTCTGGGTGATTTTTGGGTTGCTGGATTCAAGAACCAAAGGGAAAGGACACAGCCCAATTTGCTGGGGTGGGTTTTTTGCTCATGGTTTGTGTTATGAATCCTGTTTGTGGTGTTTTTCCAATTTAATGCTGATGTCGTTTACCTCATGTTATTAAACATTTTCTGCTACACTCAGACTCCGTGCTTGCGGGAGGGGAAGTATTGCCTCTTAGAGGCGCCCAGGGGGTGGTATGTAATTGTCCCAGGTCACTGGGTGGGGGCTCAAGCCGGTTTTGCATTGCGTTATTGAAACGGAACCCCTAGATACTGAACCCGGCCCTTGTTGCTGCCAACTTAGATGGGCAGAAGGGTTACACAGGTGATCTTACCTGTGGCCAGCCAGCTCAGCCCAGCTGGGCTTAAGGAGGGGAAGCCCTACTGCCAGCCCAGCCAGGGTCAGGGAGGGAGAGAAAAAACACACATCCAAGCTTCAGCTTGAGGCACTCACTTGCTCTCGGGGAACTCCTCTGGTGGGAGCAGCAGCAGGGGTGGGTGCTCTGGGGGGGGGGCTTCCCACTCTTCCAGGACAGAAGGGCCCCTGTAAAACCATGGGGAGTGGATGGGGGCATGGGGCAGGCTGTGCTGGGTCCCGACCTGACCTGATGTCTGGGATGTGTTACCAGATTTCCCCGTTACTTTGGGGTACGCTCATTTATTCGGGTTACTCTTCTGTGGGGGGGTTCTGTAATTCTATCAATGTACTGCTTGTGTCACTTGTGTTCTCATGCGTAGCTCTACTTCTCCCTTCTGCAAGTCCCCTCCCAATGGAGCGATCCTGCAGGACCCAGGTTCCACAGGACTGGGTTCTTCCAGCCTCAGAATGAGATGAACACACACACACACACACACACATTAGCAGAGCAAGTCTGAGTAGACCGGGTCAATCAGCACTTTCAAGCTGACACCCTTATATGCCAAAGGTACCGCACCGGAATAGAGTAAGCCTGAGCAGGGTGGGTCGAACAGCACTTCCAGGCTGCCACCCTTATGTGCCCCTGGACTCAGTAGTCTGCGTCGAGCAGCAGTTCCAAGCTGCCGCCCTCATATGTTATAGGTTCAGCACATCCCTATCTGCACTTTAACGTCACAATTATACTGGTAGCAACCCCCTTGATGAGCAAACCCCACAGTATTTTGGGCACTGCAGGGATCTTTAGCTTAGGTAAGAGAAGCGTTGCTGCAGAGCGAATGGGGAAGCTAAAAACACAAAAGAGTAAAGTTCAGAGAGAGAGAGAAACAACCAGCTTAACCATAAGAGTAATTTGGAGAACCTAAACCAACATAACAGTTACATTATTAAAGGTTACAAAAGGCATATATGGAAAACTCTATCTGATCAAACAAGTCAGGATTAGAAAGTTATACCTGAGGTAGAAAAGGAAAGAGAGAGAGATCTCACCACTCCATGAGGCTTGAACTGGTCGGAGTTCCCAGGTGATGGTGGTAGCTCAGGGTCCTGAGTGCTGGAGACAGGCAGAGCCCCCAGCACGATCAGTCAGGAGAAGATGAAATCCCAATGGAACTGATGCAGATTTTGGATCCAGGCATCAGAGCACTTACTGGAGTGTGGGTAGATTTTTTTGTAGGGAAACAGCAATGGTTCAAGCAAGAACATTAGATTTGTTTACGGGTAAACTGATGACTCAAGGGTTTTCTTTAGGCTAGACAATAGGAGCTGATCACTCTCGGCTATGGGCGGTGTTCCTTGGAGGGAGCTCGCAATGAAGTTAGGCAGCTTCAGTATTTGGATATCAATCAAGGATTCATTACTAGAATTGGTCTGATAACTGCAGAGCTGGGTGTGTGCAGGCGTTGGGTTCATTAACATCTGGAGCAGAGATCCCCCATCATGCAGTGCTTCCCTGCTTTTCTGGTCCCAGAGTTCAGTGCGGTTCTTGCTTTGGAATCTCTGTTCTCCATTCTGAATGCTAATGGAGATGCCTCCCTGTCCCATCTTTGATGCAGATGATGTTAGGGGAGCTGCCTTAATCCTATCACCCTTGTCAGGAGGGGTCTAGGAGTGTCTCCCACCACCGTTCACTGCTCTCTGCAAGTCTTTTCTCTCATCGGTTTTGGTTCAAGCAGAGGCTGGGTGTGTGTGTGTCCATCATGAGTCAGACAGTCTGGACACTGCGCCCTGGTTCCCCAAGAACACAGAGCTGACTCGTAGCAAGTCCACCCATTGATGGGATGCTTGTGCTGAGCGAGTATCCCCATCACAGCCTTACTCCGTGCAACCAGGTCTGATCTTCCATCCATTGCAGCCACCGCATCAGTCGTTGTATCCAACAAACCAGCAGAACCAGACCAATTGTTAGTATAATTTGGAAACCAATGATCACCACAAAGGGGTGTCACATGATATTCAAAAGACCTGTTGCACTGGGGCTCCACCCAAGGAAAGTCTCCCACTAGAAGTGATTGCCTATGTCTGTAACGGTAGCTGTTAGCCTAGAGATCTCCTGGTTGTGGGGTTGAATCTCAAGTTTGCCATTCCCTCCCCGCATTTGGAGGGATGAGTTAATAGTCCCTTAATGGCAGTGAGACCCAGTCCCAGTGAAATGGGGGAACCTCCTTGTAGAGCTCAGCATAGACTTTTAAATGTTGTACTGTCCATATAGGCACAGTAACCTTAATATCACACTTAACAATGGTGGTTACATTACAGAAACAGTGATTAACGTAAGGCACCATGGGTTGAATTCAATGTCCTTTAATCAATACAACATTACATTTCGTTCTTACACACACACATGCTTTAATAATATAGTTAATAACAGACCGCTCTTTCTGGATAACATCCAAGGAACAGTGAGACTTATTTCCAGGTTGTGGAATTCATAATGTTCCTCCAATGCTTGGTCATCACAGATAGAGCCCAAACCTTCTTTTCTCCTACACCCTTTTACGTTTAATGTGCTCCACACATTATCTTTCTGCCAGGCCCACGTGTTAGGATCTCTGGAGTACATTACTGAGTTATCATTCATCTGTAATCCCAGTCGAATTACTGGGTGGCTTACTCTAATTTCTTTGCCTGCCACAGTTATCAGGAATAACTGCAAGCTTTGCTGGTGGTGATTGTAGGAAACATTAACTAGTCTCCACCAGGGCTGGAGGACTAATTCTTCCTCCATTACATGGGGCCAAATTAAGTTGATTGCTTCCATGGGAATTTGTCCTGCTATGGCTTGCCGACTCATTCGCATGATTAGGTTCTGGGTGAGAGCCTGAGCCTGCTCACACGCCAAATCCAATGAGACATTATTTTGGAGGGACTCTCCACCAGACATTATTAACTCTTCGTCCTTATCTATTAGTCTTTCCCATCCAGGAAATACCTTTCTTATTAACTTCTGTTCCTCACTTAACTTATTTCAAAGATGCTGTTAATGGGGTTCCCATCTTCCTTATACTTTGGGTGGCATATGACAGTTTATTAGCCAGAACTTCTATATTTGCGGCATCAACTACAGAGATTCCTGTTCCTACAGGTTCAATCCAATCACTTAATTCCCTTTTTACTCTATTTACATGGTCAGCCCCTTGCCACATTCTTACCCACTCATCCCAACCCTTATGGCTAGTTCCAATCAAGGGAGCACATACAGGTGCTAAGTGAGAGATATTCATGCCCTCTAAGTGGATTTGAACTCCTTCAGAGAAGTCTGAGGTTGCAGAACCAAATGTTCTTGTTGATCCAATTTCAACACATGGGGTCCTGAAACTGGGGCTCTTAAATGTCAGAGGGGAGCGAGGTTTGTGATCAGAGGGTCGAAATTTAAAACTGTTTTTTGTTGTTGGGCCAATTCCATTCTGTACAAACCGGGCTCCTGAAATCCCTCCAAAATGACAACATGCTGATAGAATTTAAACCGAATTGCTGGCATCAGCTTGTCACAATGTGTTCCCTTTAATGGAACTACCCAGTCTGGGGGACCTTGCTGAGTCAGGTCATGTCCAACTAAAGTCCAGTTCAGCGGTTCCCAGTTTATGAGGAATCATGTGATATTCTTGCCTGCTGGCATGATCAGAGACAGCTGCAGTTCATCTCCGGGTAATGGAGGTGTCTGAGTTCCAGTGACAATGATGACACGTAGGAGTATGGTTGTTCCCCAAACAGTGGAGGAAACCACGGCTACCTTGCAGCTTCCGCCACCCAGGAGGCTGTCACTGGTTGGGTTTGATGGCGTATGTCCCGTTTGAGACCACAACAGCTTACAGAAGAATGGGACGGAGTCTGGTGTGGTCTTAGTTTTGTAACAAAACTTGGGTGACTTCCTGTTGGCACTCTGTGTGCAATTGGTAACGCTTTCCCAGGGCAACCCGAGGAGTTGCTGATAGCGTAGAACTGGTAACGACACTGCAGGGCCAGGAGATTTCTCCCATTCCCATAGAATCCATGCATGTGGCACAGCAATTTTACTTCCTGGACTCCAGCTGGCAGGCACCTCCGGAGGTTCAGAGGGATCACAGGTACAGCATAGAGCCTGGACAGCGTCAGACTCCAGACACTCATGGACAGCAGGGTGCTGGTGCACCAATGGGATGTCATGGCTCATGTCCGAGACCTATGAGGGGGCAGAGAAGAGAGAACAAATTCCCACACTCCCCCCATATATAGTGAGAGAATCTGGGACAATATTGCTGGGTGAACATGAAGTAGTGACCTACATGATGGTGGCCATAATAAATCAAGGACTTTTCTGGCCTTTTCCTGTCTCAACATCAGGGTAGGCACTGACAAGCCCACACGATGCGTATTTTCCAACGGCCCCAGGCCGTTCCTTCTTGCTAGCCAAGAAGGGTGGCTGACAGGATGGAGAAGACAGTTATAATATCCCTTGTGGGTAAGATGGTTTACCCTTCCACTCTTTGAGCTGTGAGGAGTGAAACCATTTCCGCCAGGGTTTCCCATTTTTTCCATTCAGGATTTCTACCTGCTAAACACTGGGGCTGGCCCGATTCACAATAAAGCAGAGGCCATCCCAGATGTGTGTCAAAGAGTGCTCCTTCACTGAACACTTTCTGTACGTTACTGGTTGGCCTAGTTCCCATATCAAAGGAGGTTTTCCCCAGCCTAGTTTTTTTCTCTGTGTTTTGCTGTACTATGCTTAACTGTGTTGCCACTTGCTTGTGCAAAGCAGCTATTGTCTCCGTTAAGGTTTGTACCCATTCATCTGTTCCCACCTTCCCTTCCCAGGCACTAGGCAGTTCCACTCCCAACCACCAACTTTCAGGCATGTGCATTTCTCTTCCAGTCTTAACTTTAAAGGGAGTATACCCATGTATCACCTTAGAGCCTCTTAAAGCCATTAAGATGATTGGTAGCTTTTCATCCCAATCCCTCCCTGAGCTCTTTATTCGTTTTCTCAAAGCTTCCTTTGGTGTGCGATTGGTTCGTTCAACTTGTCCAGAGGACTCAGGGTGTCCAGCTATGTGGAAACTTTGCTTAATGCCTAAAGCCTTACATAATTCTTGCATAACATCTCCCACAAAATGGGATCCCAAGTCTGAATCAATTACTCTGGGAATTCCCATTCTTGAGAAAACTATGTTAAAGAGCTGCTTAGCAGGGACCGAGGCCGTGTTGGTTTTAGTAGGGATGGCTTCCACCCATGTGGAGAAGGGAGCTACTATTACCAGGCAGTATTTATTCCCTCTACTGGTGGTGGGCAAAGGGCCTATGTAATCTATCTGAATCCAGGAGCAGGGACCCTCTGTTCTTTGGTGCCCCAATGCACTCTTTTGACCCTGGCGATCAGCATTAACCATGGCATACTGCAGACAATTATCACACCATTGGGCTATATCTGTTTTCATGCCTGGGCACCATCCTGTATCTTTAACTCTGTTCAGAGTATCTTGTTTCCCTCTATGTCCTTGCTTGTGCACAAATTGAATCAGGTCCCCCCGTACCTGGCTGGGGACTATCCAGTGCCTTCGCCCATCTGCATCCACTGCCCACCGGACATTTCCACCCTGCTCAATCCTGTATTTTCCTGTGGGTTTTTTTCCTACCTTGGCTAAGGACCGGATTTCTGTAGCCTCATCCTGAAGGATATTTAAGTCTAAGGTATCTATTCTTTTGCCTAAAGTTTTTCCCCTGTAGACACTGCCTCTATTTGCTCTACCTGGTCTGTGTCTCCAGTGTGGTTACTAGTAGCAGCAGCTTTGGCTAAGGCATCAGGTCCATTGTTCCAGTTGCTTCTTCTGAGTGATTTTTGATGCCCCTTTGTGTGTCACCCAGGTGTCTCCAGTTCTTTCCTTGATCAGGTTTGCAATTTGTCTCCATTTGTCTGAATGAGAGATGGAGCGCCCATCTGCGGCTACCATCTCACTATTCAACCGAAGGGGGCGCCACACAGTGATTGCTCTGGCTGTCCAGTCAGAGTCATGTAAATAGCAACAGAAGTGTCCCGAGATTCATAAGCAAGGACAGCTCTAACTGCCTCCACCTCGGCTGCTTGGGCAGAATGGGGGCGAGCTGGTCCTTGGAGCATCTCCCCGTCGTTTACACGAATGGCTCCATACCCTGTTCGGGCATGGTCCATATGGTAGAAACTTGACCCATCTGCAAACCAAATGACAAACCCCTTCTGTTTAGCATCTGCAAGCCTCATGCCTCCCTTGACTGGCCACTCAAGGTGCTTTGCAAGGGGGAGGGGGCAGGTATGCTCCTTTCCTTCTATAATTAGCCCATACGGGGGCTAGCAAAACAGCTTGTTCTTTTCTAAACTCGACTCCTCAGTTTATTAGGGTGAGGGTCCATTGAGCAATGCGTGGATTAGAGACCTGGCCGTCCTGTATTCTCCCCAATATGATGTACTTGAGCAGTGACTGCACTGTCTGAACAACGACCTTTGACCCTCCAATAATAAATTCCCAATGTGTGAGGCTCCAGACCAATGCAAGACACTCCTTTTCACAGGGGGTAAAGCCTGGCTCTGTTTGACCCAGGAGCCTGGAGGCATATGCAATGACTGTGAGCTTGTTGCATTGCCTTTGATTGAGAGTGGCTCCGATGCTTGTCTCTGAGGAGGCCAATTGAATCACAAAGGGCAGGGCAAGGGCAGGATAAGCCAGGGCAGGAGCACTGGCCAAATCTTGTTTCAAGGTGGCCAGGGCAGTTGGTCTGGTCCCCGTTCCCAAATCCTGTTTTTCATTAATAGTTGGTACAGAGGCTTGGCTTTGTCAGAGAACGTTTCAATGAACTCTCTGGAGAAATTAAAAGTTCCCAAGAGAGCTCGTAAGGTGTGTGTGTCAGTGGGAGTGGGTAGCTTTCCTATAATTTCTACCCTTTGTTGATCAGGAGTCCGGCCATCCTCCCCAAGACACACACCCAGGTATTTCACTTGTCGCTCTACTAACTGAGCCTTTTCTCGATTTACCTTAATCTGGTTTCCTGCACTATAGTCAACACCTCCCTGGTGGTTTCCCTGTTCATTTACAAAGTGTGTGGGGAGCTGAATTAAAATGTTATCCATGTATGAAATTACATGGGAGTGGTGGTCAGGGCACAATTAGTTCCACCTCTTAGTGACGTGGTGTAGCAGGGTGGACACCTGCTCCTGCCTGGAAGGGCCTGAGATAGCCCAGGGAGCAGGTAGCATGAAGGCTGAGCTGATAAGGGGAAGTGGCTGCAGCTGGGGCCACACCGCAAACAGCCTCAGCAGGCCCTATAAAGGCAGGGAGCCAGGAGCTCAGGCCAGAGTCTCTCTCTGAGTGCAGAGAGAGAAGGGCCTGGCTGCAGGGAGCTAAGACAGAGTACCTGGGTGGAGCAGGGCTGGGGAAAGGCTGAGGAGCTGGGGAGCTCCAGCCTGGATAGCCCCAGGCTGTGGCCTGGTAGTAGGCCAAGGGGTACTGGGGGTTACAGAGGGCAGCCCAGGGCTAGGCCAAGGCAGCAGGTCCAAACCCTCCTTGCCAGTGATGAGTGGCCTATACTGCAGTCTGCCCCAGGGAGCGGGGGCTAGTTGGTGACTGGCAGTGGCCTAGTGCTGAGGCAAGGTGGGGATAGTGGGTGGGGGTTCCCCAGGGAGGGGAGACCCAGATCTCTGGGGTGCTGGCAGGGGGCAGCACCCAGAGCAAGGGGCACCGGGGTCCTGGGTGGGACACAGGGGCCAGAAGTAGGGACAAGGCAGATCACCGGCCTGCAGAGGGCGCTCCAGACGCTGGACGAGCTGATTCCCCAGAGTAAACAGTAGGGGGCGCCGCAGGGGTGAGTCCCTCCTCTACGCGTGGGCATGATAAATACTAGGGTAAGAACGGAAACCTTGGGGGGTCCGGGTGAAGGCATATTGTTGTCCCCTATAGGCAAAAGCAAACTTATACCAACATGAAGGATGGAGGGGAATAGCCATGAAAGCATTAACCAAATGGATCACAGAGAACCATTTTCAGCCAGCTGCTACCGCTGCTACGATTTCGTTGTATTTAGCTACTACAGGGGCTGCTGCAGGGGTGGCCGAATTTAATGCACAAAGTCTATTGTCATTCTGTAAGTGACCCCGTCCGCCTTAAGGACTGGCCATACTTGTGAATTGCAGATACTTTCCATGGGCACAAGCACGCCTTGTTCTAAGAGACAGTCTACAGTATTTTTAATGCCCTCCTCTTCTGCAGCTGGATATTTATATTGCCTTTGAGGAGGGGGATCTTTTCTGTCAATTAAAACCTCAGCATCTATTTTTCCACACTCTGCCTTATTTTTAGTCCATACACTGGGAAATTCCTGTACCCTGGGATCACTAACGGAGGTTAGAGTGGCTGTGGGTGTCTTTACAGCAGCACAACAATGCACAGCAGAGATCTCTGCAAGCCCTCCTTCGAACTTCCATAACGCTCCGTTAGCGAGCTCCACAGTTAGCTAAAATACTCGGAGGAAAGGGACATCTAGAATTCCCTTCTCATTTCCCTCATGAGCACAGCACTCTACTTGGCCCTCTAGTCTGTAATTTGCAAGGGAATATTCTGCCAAACCGGAGCTTCCTGGATTTCTCCCCCATACCCACTGAGCTGAACCCGTTTAGTGGTGGGTTTCCCTCCGAAGACCTAATGGGGACTTAGAATATTTACTGATGATCCGGTGTCCACTAGTAATTGGGCTAATATCCCATGGTGCCCCACTGTAGCCCTCACAATGGGTCTCCCCCATATGTTGCAATTAAGTCTTGAGATCAGCTGGGGAGGCCCACGGGGAACTGGGCACCCCTAATGATCATCAGACTACCTCAAGAGCCTCCACTCAGAAGAGGGGGCAGGGATCTGGCTTTGACAGGGAGTGGGCATGGGGGATGCACTCTGTACCGGGGCAGTGGGTTGTGGGGGAGCTCCCTGCATTAACTCCATTCTCCGCATGACCTGAGACAAAGCATTAATCAGGATGCTGAGGGGCTGGCGATCATATTTTCCCATATCCTCCCCTAAATTCACCAGCTCCTTCCAAATCATGTTTCTAAGGGTCTCCTTGGGTCAGCGCTGCCCAGGATTGTGGGTGTTATCCAAAATTGGGACAGCTAGTAAGCTTAGGGAGGACTAATGACTCACCATGGTTTGGTGGAAAGCAGCACATTTGTTATACTGATAGCTAAGCTCAAAAGAAGGGGGGGTCACACTCACACTCGCATACTCACGCTCCCAGGACAGGCACGGCACTGGAGATGTCAGGATCCTTCAAGGTAAGTGTCCCACAGCACAGCGATGGACAGTGTGATGAAGGTAAGTGTCCCCGAGGCACGATGGAATGCAACGCAGCGAACCACTGGCCAGGCAGTCTGGGCGAAGGGCCTTCACGGGAGGTAAAGCTTGTGAGTGCACTGCCGAGCACATGGCCCTTTCCCCTTTTAAGGACCTGCTCCTCATGGCCTGCAACTAGAGATGACTTGGCCACGTCTGGTTGGTCACACTCCACCTCAGGCAGTGTCCATGCAGTGTCCATGCACTGGGTGTGTAAGCGCTGCCTAATTAGAGTCCTAGACACCTTGACTGACCTGGGAGCTCTTCTGATCTTCCAGTTGTTCAACCAGCCCATTTATCCAAGAAGCATTCCAGGAGGGAGGGGGAGGGGGAAAGCCACTTCACAAGTATTCAAAGAGGGAGAGGAGACAAAAGGAGGGGGAAAGTGTAACAGAACTTTTGAGCATACAGGTTATACATAGCATAGTCATACAGAACATACAGATCACTGCTGCTCCTACAACATCTGGGACTCTAATTCGGCAGCACTCACACACCCAATGCATGGCCATGAAGGCCCTTCACCCAGACCGCCTGGCCAGTGGTTCGCTGCATTGCATTCCATTGTGCCTCGGTGTGGTGGGGCGACTGCCCCACTCCCAGAGAGGGTGGGCTACAGCAGGCCTAGGCGCCTGCGCAGGCGCACAACCAATCAGGAAAGGGCTTACTGGGAGCCAATCAGAAGGCAGATTGGAGCCAGCCAATCAGGGCCCGGCTTAGCCATATAAAAGACTGCCCAGAGCAGGAGCAGTCAGTCTGTCCCAGGCCTTCAGAGGGGAAGGTCTGTCTCCAGAGCTGGGAGGCCAGCACCACGGACAGCGCAGCCTGAGAGAGTGGGATAAGGCCCTACTCCATAGCCTGCCAGGCGGCAGGCCTGGGAGGAGGAGGCCTAGCGTAGAGAAGGGCTGTTGGGGAAGCGGTCCAGAGGGATAGACAGAGGAGGAAGGAGAAGGAAGACAGCAAGACTGTCGCCCGAGGGCCTCTGGACCGGGACTCAGAGTAGTGGGCGGGCCTGAGTCCCCCCCCTTTTTCCCCCCTTTCTTTGCTATGCTGCCCTACACACAGCCACAGGCCGCAGGGAGCGGCCTGCCAGAACCATGCCAGGTCCTGGACTGTGAGGATCGGACTCGAAGGTGTGGGGCTGTTGTTTACCACCCCCCTGAAAGGGGGTGTGAATGGACAAAGGGACACTGTCGGAGGACAGTGTTCTAGAAGAGGACGCCGACGTCGGGAGCAACGCAAGTCCGTGCACCCCACAAAGGTGAGACAACAGGTGGGACGCCACCCAAAGAGGGCGCTCTACTGATGCAAACTAATTCCCCGAGACGACCAGGAGGGGGTGCCACAGTGGTGAGCAACTGACCCTGTCACACTCGGGAAGACTTACCTTCATACACTTACCTTGAAGGTTCCTGACATCTCCAGTGCTGTGCCTGTCCTGGGAGCAGGGCTTATGCAAGGAGGTCTCGTGCCCTAGGCGAAACTTCCACCTTGCGCCCTCCCGCCAGCCCTGCGGCAGCTCCCCACCCCCCCTCTGCCCTGAGGCGCCCCCCCATTGGAGCTCCCCCCTGGGGAGCCATGCGGCAGCTCCCCACCCCAGCTCACCTCTTCTCTGCCTCCTCCCCAAGTACGCTGCCCCCGCTCTAATTCTCCTCCCTTCCCAGGCTTGTGGCGCCAAACAGCTGATTGGCTTGGGAGAGGTGGCTTGGAGCAAATGTCCCGTCAGCCCATTTGAAAACTGCAGGAAGATCTCGGTATGTCCAGAGGACCCTGATTTGAGCTTCCAGCTCTGGCTGGCCAGGTCTCTGGCTGGGGATGGTCAGAGTACAGGATCACACAGACCTGCCCCTCCATGCCGGCTAGGCAGCTGTGTGTGTGTGTGTGGGGGGATGCCAATGGAGTAGTCACCGCCTGGGGTGTATGTGTGTGAGTGTCTATGAGCAGGAAGGAGACCCAGCATGGGGTGTGTCTCGACCCCTTAATCACACAGAGGGCAGGACACACAGACCTGGTGCATTGGGGCGGGTGCTAATAGCAACCCAGCTACTGCCCTGCCATTGGAAACCGCAGTGTGCAGCAGCCCAGGGGACCAGCCCATGCGGCAAGTCTCGCAGTTGCGGAGAAACAGTTGGTGCCATTGCAATCACAGAGATGATCAATAGACCCTCTCCCCTGCACTGCACCATCATCACCTTTGCAGCCCTGCCTCGAGGAGCTGAAGTGAAATAGTTCCTTCACAGCATGAACATGGCAATGGATGGTGAGATTTAATCCTTTGGTGCCCCCAGCCCCGACATCTTTGATCTGAGCATCTCACCGCAGTTTGCAGCTGTGACAATCCCTGTGTGACAGAAGCATGATCCCCAATTTATAAATGGGAAACTGAGGCACACAACTCAGTGGGGGAAATCTAACCCAGGAGTCCTGCATCCTAGCGTCTTCCTCTTTTGGCCACTGGATAAGCCACCTCCAGGCAACATAATACGTGAGATTCAGTCATAGGAAGGTGAATGAGTTCTCTGCTGCGAGCTATCAAACAAACTCATGGAGAGCTTTCGAGCTGGTGATTTGGGGAATGCATCAGATCTCTCTGAGTCCGGACACCCCTGCTCGGCCTATGACCCTCCTGCAGACCCCATGCAGGCCTGGAACAACGCAGACTGGTGTAGCCTCCTATGCCGTGGTCCAATCGCACCTCATATGGGAGAGACATGTGGGTGACATTAGTGCACAGCAGGGAGATCTCTAAAGCGTTGCCAAGAGAAGGGAAGGGGACCTTGTAGGGGACACTGTCCTTTTGGAATCGGTGCTGACCTCAATCTCTGAGTGCGAATCTAGGAGGCGCTGTGCTGCAGGGCGGGGGCTCAGAAAGTGGCATTCTCCAAGTCTGGCACTAGGGGGCGCTGTGCTGTCTGTTTTAAAATGAAAAATTCCTTCATTCACCGCTCATGGGCATCACAGATCCCATCATGTTTCTAAATTTGTTTTGCCTGCCTCAAATTGCAGTCTTAGTTGGACCCAGGTTTCCCCATGCCCCCATCTCCCGAACAGCTCTGCCAGACAGCTCTTCAAGAGTGGCCACGTTCCACCCTAGAAGTGGCTGCATTCTGTTGCTGGGGGAGGGATCTCCTTCTGCAGTGTTTGCCCTGACACTGCTAAAAGGCTGTCAAATGACCCCCCAGAAGTGGCAGCATTTCAGCGCCGGCTGAAAATCCCTTTGGAGGGGTAGCGCTAACTGTGTTAAAGAGTGGTCAGTCCTCACACCAGAGCTGGCTGCATTTCAGTGGTTTGATTAACGTATCCCAGTATAGGAAGCTCTTCTGATGCTGGGGATGTTCCATAGATCTCTTCCTCGCAGGCCGTCCTCCAGCCGTGTGTGTGTGTCCCTCCCTTCTGCCCCCTACTGGAGGGGATGAGATCTGTGTGTGTGTGTGTGTGTGTGTGTGGAGGCCTCTCCCCTATCTAACCCCTTAATGAAAACCAATGTGATTACATTTTGTTTAAAGGATTTTTGAAAACACAGACCCAGAACTCCACGGCGAAGGAACAAGAGTAATAATATCCAGGGGGTCCCGTTGTAAGAGAAGGTTTCCCACAACAAAAGGGCGCAATGTGCATTGGAACAGATGCAGGGGTAGGGGCCCCTCTGGACTATTTCACATAGTTCTGCAAACACTTGTCTTTGACAGATTAAAACCCAAACCCCCTCCTCTAATCCGTATGCTGAGAATAACCCAAACTTTAGGAATTACTGCTCTCCCTGCTCTAACCTACTCCCTTCGCAGAACCTGGCTCGCAGCCCCACCCCCTGCTCTATCCTACTAGACCACACTCCACTCCCAGAGCTGGGGATAGAACTCAGGAGTCCTGGCTCCAAGCCCCCCACTGGCTTACTTTCAAAGTACACCGGGAAGACATTTGTGGCTGTTAGCGGGGTTTGCAGGGAAAGGAAGGTTGGGGGGATGGGGCATTATGTGAGGTGTTCTCAGCGTGGGGTGGGACGGGACGGGTGGTCGCAGAGGCCGTGATCAGGAGGAGATTTTTCTGTACACCACAGCCTCTGAGACGTACTTTCCTCCTCTCTGATGGGCTATGGAGCTAGGGGGAATCGGCATGGAATAGACGGTATTGATCACCTAGGAAAGAAAAGACAGGACCTCATGTCAGCTGGGTGGTGCTGTGCTGTAGGGAGCAGGGTGGAAGGCTCAGTAGGGGGCATTCTCTGCTCAGTGCAGCTCACAATGCCCCAGTGGGACACTAGCGGGGTGCTGTGCTGCAGGCCATGGGATGCTGGGGGTTTAGTAGGGGAACCTATCCCCGTGCAGTCTGTGCATACCCCAATGCACCAGTGTGGCACTAGGGGTTACTGTGCAGTGTGGAGCAGCATGGGATGCTCAGAAGTGAGGGCTCTCCCTTGGAGTCTATGCTGACCTGTATGCAGTGACAGGGGGAGCTGTGTTGCAAGGAGCAGGGTGGAGGCGCAATAGGGGACATTCTCCCCACGCAGTTCTTACTGACTCCAGTTCCCCAGGACTGTGCTTCAGGGAGTGGGATGTGGGGCTCAGAGGCAGGGCGCTCTCTCCTGATCTTACTGAGGAGCTGCACCTTACCCTGGCATCTGCATCCTCTTCTCTCTTGCCCCTTTCCTGCGGGTTTTGACCCACTACAGGCTTCCCTCCAGGGTTCTTGGGCTGCACCGGCTGGTTGTGGGTCACCGGTTGGACCTGCCCTTCACGGCTCCATTCCTGTAAAGCTAACCACACAACAGATCATCCCCCTGTGCCCTGCGGCCTGATCTCCCAGGAGAGCTCAGAGTGAATATCTCCTCTGTGCTGTGGTTCCCATTTTAACCACTAGGTGGCAATCTCACATTAGAATTACCCACAAGGAAGCCAGAGTGCGGCAGTCAGCAATTCCCCTCTTAAAGGGGAAGTGCCCCAGAGACCCCACCCCAGGGTTCCAGACCCCATGTCTCCCACCAGCAGGGTATGTGTCTCCATCATCTGTGGAGGCACCTGGGAGTGTTACTCACCTGTGCCGGCCCTGGAGGGTCTGTTGACATACATGGGCCTGAAAGACAGTGAACCAAACATCAGTGGTGGAGTAGGGCCTGCTGAGCAGGTCTGGGGTTCTGATCCCAGGGCAGGAAGATTAGGGTCATTAGGGATAAGGCAGTGGGGATAGAGTAGGTGGATGCGGTGGTTGGATCAAGGTTTTGTTTTTTGCATTCATCCATTCCCATTCATTCATTCATCTTTCTTTCTCATTCATCTCTTTGCAAACTCAGTCATTTTCTCCTTCCTTCCTTTAGTCTGTCTCTCTCTTAATCATCTCCTCTCTTTCTTTCATTCATTCTTTCTCATAATCACTTTTCTGTTCTCTTTGGTTCCCTCTTTCACACACCCCTTCCTTCTCTGTCTCCCAATCATCTCTTCTACTTCCTTACTTCATTGATTCATGTGCTCCTTTAGTCTCATTCTTTCATTCTGTCTCCCATTCGTCCTTCTCTCATTCATCTCCTCTCAAACTCATTCATTCTTTCCATGTTCTCTTTCCTACGTAGACTTGGGAGCATTAGATCTTCCTTGTTCAACATCGGCAAACGTCAACTTTGCCGTACACACACAAAATGACTTTAAAATATTTTGAATGATGATGATCAAAATTTACAAATAGGCAAAGTAAGAAAAATGCTGCCTGAGAATTGATTAATTTGCTTCAAGGATGTTTGCTTTGCCTATTCTGATATGAGACATCGGCAATTTTTTTTTATTAGTAGTTTGCATTGTTTGAATCTCAGCATTACTGTCCTTAATTAATTAGAGTCTAAAGAATGACTAGGCTTGGCAGAATTCGGTTTTCATTTTTCTGTAATTTAAATGGATAATATCAATGGTTATTTTTAAATTGTCACAGTTGCAGGAAATTACGAGCAGGGCTTATGCAATTCCTACCAGCTTGGCCAAGGGGAGAAGATGCCCCGTCCCACTAGATGACAGTGTTGCATCATAGATAATGTGAACATAGATTAGATATTGGGGAAATTTACCCGGATCAGATACTGGGCTGGGGTGGCCATTCTCCTTGCCCCTTTGCTAGCCATGAGTTTCTTATGGGATGGGCCAGTGTGTTGGGGTGGGTGGGCATGGACACCCTGCAAGGGACAGACAGAGCCAGTCCCTGAGGGGTGGGGGTGAATTGGCCTCTGGAATTGGGGAACTTACTGTGTCTCTGCCGTGACACCACCTGTGAAAAGAAGGGGAAACAGCCATTAAACAGGAGCCTGTATAGTCCAGTGGCCCTGGCGCCTCTGCCGAAAATGAAGATCTCAGGATCGCTGAGCTCAGTGCAAGGTGTTTGAACGGGGAACCATTTTAGAGCGATGTAGGATATTGTGCTTTGAGCCTGTTTGGGGGACAAACCCACCACCTGAAAGGGGAATCTCCCTGCTCTGCAGATCAGACAAGGCTGCAAGTCTGGCTGTTGGGATGAGACGTACCGAAGAGAACAGGGAAGTACCGTGTTCCCAAGCAGCGGCTCTTCATTGTATCACATGGGTTTTTTTCACTTGTCACCTTCTGTTTCCAAACCCCGATTCCTGCTTTTCTCTGCATCTTTACCTCTAGCCCCGTGAAATAACCTTCAGTTCGGTGTCCTTGCAGACATGGCCAAGCACCTTGTGTGCAGGACAGCGGTGCTCTAAGGTGAAGCCAGTGAACCGGGTACACCCCAGCCACCTGGAAGATGAGGAACTGGGCAGGCATGTGTGACCGAGTTGGGGCCAGTCTGCTTTCAGAGGAGCAGGGCTCAGAGCTGGTGGGCAGGGAGCATATACCCTGGTGGGTGCCCACCGGGCTCCCTTCTGCTGATTGACCCTGAAAAGTGCCACATCCCCCACCCATATCTGAAGAAGGGGGAATCTAACAGTGTTTTCCTCTGTATTATGCTTTGAGCTCTGCATGAGGGAACATCCAGGGATTAGAACTAAGAAAGGCCTGTGGGATCCCCCTGACTCCCCAGTCCCAGCTTTTCGCACCCCCAAATCTGGGTGTTGGCAGCAATTCAGGGCTCCTCGGTGGGAGACCCAGCTTCCACCCCTCCCCCAGGTCTCCCCACAGTGGTACCTTTCCTCCTCCTGCAGAGGCAGACGAGGAGAAGCAGCAGGGGGAGAAGAGCTGCGGCACCGACACATCCGGCCACCAGGGGGAGCCACGGAGGCCAGGCTGGGGATGAGAAGGAGAGGGGTGAGCTGTCCGCAAATGGGGGTATTTTGCACCCGCTGCTAGAACGCAGGAGCTTCCCTCAGCTGCAGTGCTGCCCTCTGTGGCTCAGACGTGGGAGCCGCACCCCGGGTCATAAATCCGGCCAGAGCGTGTCTGGTGAGGCAGGCTCTGTCCCTGTCCCCTCCATCCCTCATGCTCCATCTCCCAGGGGTGATGCCTGGCTCTGATTTCTCCCCCAGAAAGCAGCTTGCCCGGTGCTTTGGGGGTGTATCTGAGGGTATGTCCCCACTGCATTATGAACCCGGATGTGTGGGACTCGGGCTCATGGAGCTGGTGTTTTTCAGTCCATGCTGGGATTGCAATGGCTGCACACGGCTCTCTGGGCCATTCTAATACATTCACACTGCACCACTCAGACCTTCTGAGCCATGTCTGGGGCTTGAGCTGTGTCCACACTGCAAACTGACTGGGCTTGAATCCCCATGACAGCGGGACTTGGGCTCTGAGCCACCCCCACAGCAGGGTCCCGGGACCCAGATCCTCAGTGCTTGCTGATGTGAGTCAGACAGATTCATGTGTGGATGAGTGAGAGCCGAGTGTAATGTGAACTGTAGACACACCCTGAATGGAGCCTGGGGAAGCCTTCGCTGTCACAGTGATGTTCACAGCTCGGCTCCTGGGGGACAGGATCCACCTCCTGCTAATATTCTCCTCGTACCCACAGGTGAATTCCCCGGTGCTCTCAGGGCTGGCCCGTGGGATGCTGAGCACAGAGACATTCATGGAGCTGATGCCAGGCTCCATGGAGATGATCTCAGATCCAACGTCCCCAGGGATGAGCTCGGCTCCATCCTTGTAGAAGTGAAACCTCCTCTCGCCGGTGTTCTCGGGGGCCGTGCAGGTGATGAGCAGGGGGAGCCCTTCGCTCACTGCTCCGGATGGGGGATCCACACTCAGCACTGGCTGGGGAGGGGGATCTGAGAGGAGCAGGATAAGGGAGGGGTCAGTCTTACAGTGATAGACTCCAGAGGCTCAGTCAAAGAGAAAGTTAAGGGCTGGCTTGATCCCTGTCTTTAAATATCTACATCGGGAACCACTACTTGATAATGGGCTCTTAAGTGTAGCACTGGAAGGTCTAACACAATCCAATGGCTGGAAGTTGGAGCTAGGCCAATACATACTGGAAAGAAGGGTTACGTTTTCAACGGTGAGAGTAATGAGCCGTGGGAATGACTTATAGAGGATCATGGTGGATTCTCCATCAGTAACAATTATTAAATCAAGGTGGGATGTTTTCCTAAAAGATCTGCCCTGGGAATTATTGTGGGGCAGATCTCTGCTCTGTGTGACACAGGAGGTCAGACTAGATGATCACAATGGTCCCTTCTGGCCTTGGAATCAGAGTTGCGGAGTTCTCGGTCACCAAAGGGCTTGCACCCTCATAAGAACGGCCAGACTGGGTCAGACCATGGTCCATCTAGCCCAGTAGCCTGTCTCCAATGATGGCCAAAACCGGCGCTTGTGGGGGAGTGAACAGGGCAATTTGGAGCGAGCCACCCATCCACTAATAGCAGCCACACTTGGGGTGGGTGGGGCCACTCAGATCATGGGGTTGGGGCAGATCACAGCCAGGTCTGGAGTCTCCCAGGATTCATGGGATCTCCTTGAAACCCTCCAAGGAGAGTTGGCATCGGCGCACTGCTCACCTGTGATAGAGATGGACACCGGCTGGCTCTGTCCGGATTGGATCCCCAAACTGGATGAGCGTATCCAGTATGCACAGGTGTACGAGCCGGAGTCCCCCAGGCCCATGAGGCTCAGGGTGTGCATGTTGCTGCTTCCATGTGAGACCCTCCTTCCGCTGTCCTTGGAGAACTGGAATCCTGTTACCGTGTGAGCTCCAGGGGGGACTGAACACGTGAGGGCGACAGTCTCTCCCGGGAGGTACATGGTAAACTGGGGGCTCAGGGAGAGGGATGGGGCTCCAGGGGGTGCTGGAAAAGACAAACAATGTCTATCAATAACGGAAAAGGGCAGCCTCAGAGATATACCCCAGAACCCCCAGCTCTGCCAGGCTGCAGCCCCTGGCTTAGATGCCAAAGCTGCCCATGGTGGTGGTGGTAGGTACCTGCAACCCAAGGAATGGCAGCGGGCCTCGAGGCAGTGAGTGGGGACCCCTGCCAGGTGACTCAGGAAAAGCAAACGTGAAATGCAAACCCCACCCAGAGGGGCGAAGCAGGGACGCAGCCCCACAGCCCTCCAGGCTGATGGGTGGCAATGCTGCTAGGAGCCCCGGAGCTGAGCTTTGCAGGAGGCCACCATGGACAAATGCTGCCACTGGTATCCCGGCTCCCAGTAGTGATTATCCCACACACCTTCCGCGGCTTGGAAAATCTCAGCCACTGTGCCGCAATTAGAGTATGGCTGCAGTGGATGCAGTACTGACTCCAACCACCAGGGGTAGCATGGCTGCACTGGCATTGCTCCTGCTCTTTGGATACTGCAGTGTGTGTGTGTGTGTGTGTGTGTGTGTGTGTGTGTGTGTAGGGTTTGCTAGACAGAGGGGAGTGTATGGGGCTCGACGGATGGTGGCATGTCTGAGGATAGATGGAAGGGTATGGATAGGTAGATGGATTGATGAATAGATGCATGGATGAAGGGGTGTGTATGTGGATGGATAGATGTGATCAGACATATTGATATTTGCAGTCTTTGTGGAGCCATGTTGGTCTCAGAATATTAGGGAGATAAGGTGGTGGACATGATATCTTTTATTGGACCAACTTCTGTTGGTGAAAGAGACAAGCTGTCGAGATCCACAGAGCTCTTCCTCAGGTCTGCAGAGGGTAACCAGAATGTCTGAGCTACAAACAAGGTGGAACAGATTAAGCATAAGGGGCTCACACATGCTGAAGGAGACCATGAAGTGGGCAACCAAGGGTTAGCAGGTAGTACCAAGTGTTACAGATTGTCGTAATGAGCCATAAAACCAGTGTATTTATTCAGTTCCTGGTTTGTCATGTCCACCAGGTTAGGAATTCAGTTCTGAGGCTTGTCTTTTGAAGGTGCTGGGCAGGTTTCCTTTGAGGATGAGGATAATAGAGGGGGCATATGGGGTCTATGGGGATGGATGGATAGATGTGGATTTCATTTTTTGCTTCAAACTGTGTGCAAAGGGTGTCAGTTTTGATGAATCTGCATTTTTGGGTGGGAAAAACTTCTGTCATTAAATTTCCAGCCAGCTGTAACTTCTTCTAGCCTTAGTCTCATCTACAGGGGGTCGACTGTTTCAGTCCTTCTCTATTCCAGGCTATCATGTAGCAGTTCCTCAGAAACTCCACAGCTAATCAGATCCTTGCATATAACATCCTTCCACCCCTTCTTTAACCTTCTCCTTCTAAACATAATGTCCTCTTCCCTATATATTCTTCTTTTCACATGCCCAAACCATCGAAGCTGGGAGTCCCTCAGCTTTTCAATAACTGCTACACGCTTCACCTGATTCGTTCGTTCTGAGCACGGCCCATCCTTGCAACTCCAAGATTCCATTTTAACATTTTCGTTTCCACAGCATTCGAGATCTGCCTGGTCTTTTCCTCAACCCTCAACATCTGGAGCCGTACAAACGTACAGGCCTAATAACCATCGTGTAGATCTTACTGATCAACTTGAGAGGCATTCTCCTATCTCAGATCGCTCTGCTTACTTCTCTGCCCTGCTCTGCTTATAGGCTCATCGTTGAGTTCACCACTATCCTACCATCCCTAACTGCACTACAGCAATACAAATAATCAATAATAATTATAATAGTACAGTAGTAGCATATTTTAAAATGGCCCAGGCATCAATAACATTAGAAAATAAAGCAGCAACAGAAGCCCTAGTAATTTAGTAAGTGACTCCCAAAGCTGGTGGAAAAAAGGTCATCATAACCATTTTTAAATCAAAAATGGCTTTTTGACCAAAATAAACATTTATACCGGAAAAAAAACTTGATTATGGCTGAAATATTCTAAGTGGTTTTGTCCAACGAAAACAAATCTTGAAATTGTTCGGCAAAAAAATAATTCAGCAAAGTAACTGAAGGGTTTTTTTTTTTTTTTGGAAACTAGCTGTTTGAACTGTAAACATTTATACAAGAGTGTTGAAATTTTCATAGAAAAAGTGAAAAATTTTGGGGCGGAAAACCAAATTTGTTTCACATTTTTGCACCAAATATAATTGGCATTTTCCAAACAGCCCTGTCAATGACCTCAGGAGAAATATCACAAGGACGCAATGGTTGAATGTACTTAATCACCTGGCAAATGGATTGAGAAGGGAGAACTCAGATTCGACTGCATCTTCCTCCCGGACATGTCTATCTCGTAGCTACAGGTGTAGGAACCAGCAATGTCTGGATCGGCCGTATGGAGCTGGAGACAGGCCCCCTGTGAGGTGGGGGTGGATTCCAACAGTACGATGTGCCCATTCTTGAGCATTTGGAAGGTTGTAGACATGTAGCTCCCGGGCAGTGAGCATGCAATGGTGACAGAGTCATTCCAGGGGCCACCTACAGTTGCAGAGATGAACGGGGCTGCGGGACGATCTGAGAGTAGAAATGAAGGGGGAGAAGGAGGAATGTACACGAGTGAAGGTAGAAATAGCAGAGCTAGTGACAAGTCTGGGGAGGGTCTAGTGGTTAGAGCGATGGGCGGGGTTAGGCTGAGAAGCAGGTGGAGCAGAGACAACGGGACCATCCACCAAGGGCAAGAGATCCTGGGGATGGAAATGAGCAGGCTGGTGACCCTCCCCACACATGAGGGCTTGGGGTCTCACATGTGGTGGAGACAGGGATGGGAATCCCCTATTGGACAGCAGGAGAAAGGGGACTCACCCATCACTGGTACCAGGACAGGCTGGCTGCGTGCAGAGTAGATGTTCCGCCCATCTCTCACTGCCCAGTACTCACAGCTGTATGCCCCGGCCTTCCCCGTCTCAGCCGTCAGGACCAGCCAAGGCCCCCCAGACAGGCCGGTGGTTTCCGTGTGGACCTGTTCCCCGATCTGATTGTAGAAGTGGTAGCTGGTCACCACCTCCCTGCCAGGGGCCGAGCATCTGAGGGTGAGACGCTCTCCCGGGAAATACACAGGGTGCTTGGGGTCCACAATGACCGTGGGGGGTGACAGAAGGGCTGAGAAAGGGAAAGGACAGGCAGGAGAAGTTATGCTTTCCAATTCCTCCCCCCTTGGCTAGAGCCGGCATCCCCTCACAGCTCCCCGTTCCTCCCACACAGCAAGATGCTTGATGCCACGTGTCTGCGCCCCAGAGCCCTGGCTGCATCCCCTCGACCTCCCACCCATCCTGTGCTCCATGGGGCTAGGGGCAGGAACCACTGTCACCTCTAGGCGGTGCCGGTTCCCACCTGGCTGTGCTCTGTGTGTCAGGCTCTGTAGGGACCGGTGCAGGTGGGTTGGCTCCATTCGGGTGCTGAGACCGGTCAGACGAGGGAAGTGGGGATGGGGAGATGGCAGCTAGGGAGAGAGACTTTACCCAGGGAGTGCACCCCCCAGACTCACCCCCTGGCTTGAGCCAGCGCTACACTGATCATGGACCGGGGGATAGAGATAGGGTCAAGAGTGTCTCATTTTGGGGGCTTCATTTGCAGCCCCTTAAAGGGGCCTGGTTTCAAGGAGGTGGCTGCTCAGCCCTATCAGGCAATCCAGCCCCTATAAGGTCTCCAGGGGACCTCAGAAAATTCAGTCACCCACAAATCAACAGTCACTTTGGGAAGTCTTGCCCAAGTCCGGTGAATCCCAAATCTGGGAGCTGAGAGGAGCATAAACAGAGTGAGATGCATTCCGTGGTGGGGTGGGAGGGTTGGGGGGTTCCCTACACACAGTGCCCGGGACCCCACAGTGAGAAGCTAGGCACACAAGGGCATAGTGGAACCTGTGTTCCCTGTCTGATCCCATTCCCCACCCCCCTGAGCCAGCCAGTCCCTCTGTGGTGGGAATGGAGCCAGCGCCCCCTAGAGGTGAAAGGCACCATGCTCCCCTGAGCCAACCAGCCATTCTCCCCACCCTGGAGCTGGTCCAGAACTTGAAGTCCGCCCAATGGGACCCACCTGGATGGACAGCTGGGGCTTGTGTGTGGATCAGGTCCCTTCTTACCTGCAGGTGACACCAGCCAGGGAAGGATCTGGAGAGAAGCTGAAGGAGAGAAGAGAAGAAATGGGGAGTGAGAGCTCAGGGGACAGCAAAGGAGGGAAGGGAGCTGAGGAACAGGGAATGTAATTTAGGGAGACGTGGGCCTAGGTGGACGAGGCTCAACATCTATGTCCTTAGTGGAGAGCGACAGACAGTAGGTGGAAGGAACCGACCATCGGGGAAAGACCAGGAGCTCGATACTCGAGTAAAGCCCTAGGAAAGCAGCCGCCTGGTGACTGTGAGTCTATTTGCAGAAGCCCGAGGCTCAGGGTTCATGCTACCTGCACAGAAAGGCCCCATGAGCAGACCCTATGTCCGAGGTGGGCAAACTATGGCCCGTGGGCCACATCCGGCCTGCAGGACCCTCCTGCCCAGCTCCTGGCCTGGGAGGCTCACCCCTGGCCCCTCCCCTGTGGTCCCCTCTCCCCCACAGCCTCAGCTCGCTCTGCCGCTGTGCAGTGCTCTGGGCGGCGGGGCTGTGAGCTCCTGGGGAAGCGCAGCTGCAGAGCCCGGCCTGACCCGGTGCTCTGTGGTGTGCGGTGGCACGGCTGGCTCCAGCTGAGTGGCGTGGCTGCCTGTCCTAGTGCTCTGGGTGGCACGGCTGTAGCGCTGCCAGCCACCGGTGCTCCAGGCAGCGCGGTAAGGGGGGATGGAGAGGGGGAGTTGGATAGAGGGCAGGGGAGTTCGGGGTGGTGGTCAGGGAGTGGGGGGGTGGATAGGCATCAGGGCGGTCAGAGGGTGGGAAACAGGGGGGTTGAATGGGGGCAGGAGTCTCAGGGCGGCAGTCAGAAATGAGAGTGGGGGTTGTATGGGGCTGTAGGGGGCAGTCAGGAGCTGGGGTTCCAGGAGCGGTCAGGGAAAAGGGATGCTTGGATGGGGCACGGGTCCGGGGGGGCAGTCAGGAATGAGAGGACGGGTTGGATGGGGTGGCAGGGGGCAGTCATGGCGGAGGTTCTGGTGTCTGTACCAGAACAGGAAACGGGGGGGTTGGATGGTGCAGGAGTCCCGGGAGGCCGTCGGGAGCAAGAAGTGGGGGGGTTGGATAGGGGGCGGGGCTGGCACATGCCTGGCTGTTGGGGAGGCACATCCTCTACTAACCGGTCCTCCATAGAATTTTGGAAACCCAATGCGGCCCTCAGGCCAAAAGGTTTGCCTGCCCCTGCCCTACATGGTTGGGAAATTCTGGACATCCACCAGAATGTCATTGAATGGAGGCTGGAGTTGGAGTCTGGGGGATGAGAGGCACGGAGAAGTTGGAGGTGGAAGGAGAAGGTGAGGTGCATGCAGGGAAGGGGGGAAGGAGACACAGGCTGAAGGAGGAGTACAGGGTCACTCACCCAGGAGATGGAGGAGCTCCATGCTGGGTGTAACAGGATGCTGCTGCCCGGTGAATCTGCTCCTTCAATGGGCTACTTAAATAGCAACCGAGCTCTTATGCATATCTGTGGCTGTGGTGAAAGCCACTTCCCCAAAGTCTGCGCATCTGAGAGAGGAACCTGTTCCTGGGATGGGCCAGCCGGTGTCTGAAAGGAGCAGGGACTGGGGGTGACGATACAGCCTCAAGACCTGCTGATCGCTGGAGAACCCTGGTGTCTGGGATGGAGAAACCTGAAAGATTAACGTGGGTGAGAGAATGAAAGAGGGAGAGGGAAAGGGGGACTGAGAAAGAGGCAAATGGAAGAATGAAGAGATAGGCTGCTTCGCAAATAGAAGAAGTAAAAGAACGGGAGTGAACAGATGAGTGACACGGAGCAAGGGTGAGCAAAGAAAAGGGTGAATGAGACAGTGACAAAAGGATGAGTGAAGAGGGAGAAGAAAAGCCAGAGACTGAAGAAGAGGAGAGATGCAGATGTAGAGGGTGAAAGAGAAAGACAGAGCAGGAGGAGTGCAGAAGGAGGATGCTAACCAAGGAGGATAGAAACAGAAAGAAGGGTTGAACTAGAGACAACCAAAAGGAGGAGTGGAGAGGCCGACCATGAGAGAAGGAGGCACAGAGTGAGGGGGAATGAAAGTCAATGAGGAAGAGACAGAAGGAGGATGGGGAGAATGAAGAGGAGGGTGGCAGGAAAGGGGGAGACGGAAGAAGGTGTGAATGAGGCAGACACAGAAGGAGGGGTGCAGGGGGAGTTGCTCACCCGGTGCAGGGAGGCAGATGTTTAAGCTCCATGGTTGGGGGGCCAGGCTGAGCCTGGAAGGTGCATCCCCAGCCCCTGTCTCCTTCGAGCAGCCTGCTCCCCTCTGATCACAGCCAGAGGAAGTGCTGTCTAAGCGATACAGACTCCTCCCCACCTCACCGCCGAGGCACCATGTGCTGTGGGCTGACCCTGGCCAGGCCTGGGGGTTGCCATTCTGCAGGGCCTGGGCTGACTCAGCAAAGGAGCCCTGGAGATAGAGGGTAACCAAGTAACAGCTCCTCACTCCATCCATTACCTTGGCCGGGTACCGGGACACCAGTGCTGTACAAGGGGTGCTGCCCCAGTACTCAACCCATGCTCCTTGCTCTGCAGGGCTATGGGGCCAGCACTGGGGTATGGTCATCAGCACTGCCTCGGAGGGGAGAGCGACCCCTACTGAAGCCCCACCGTGATTCCTGCAGTACAGTGCCCCATAGCATTGCACTGGGGCATGGGGGTCAGCACTGACTGGGAAGGGAGAACACCCCCTGCTGGGCCCCCAACATGGTCCCTGCAGTACAGCGTCCCCTGGCATCACACCAGGGTCCCAGGGTCAGTCCCAACTCAGAACACGTAGCGACAGAGAGACAGAATTAAACTTGGACTTCTCACCCCAGTCCAGCGGTCACTGCTCTCAGACGAATGCAGCATGGGCGGGGGTGGCGGATGTGTCTCAGCCGGCAGCATCACACAGGATCTGGGTTGTAGGGTCCATCATGCTGGGGGCATTTCATCCCCACACAGCCCGATGGGGAAGTGGCTGTTACTTTTTCAAGGAATGGAGACGGTGCTGAACCTCATGCCAGAGACTCTTCAAGCTGAAAGAGGTAGAGTTTGGCCTAATTCTGGGTAAGTGCAGGCCTCTTTATTTATCCCTCAGCCTCTTTCTTCCTTTCTAGCACAATGGATGAGGCGTGTCTCCTCCTGGGTTCTGTGTCACACACGCCCTCCCCCTTCCTCCTGTCCCGCTACTCAGTTCCCATCCTGCTCTCCAGCTATTGTCCTGTTTTCAGCAGCATCACAGATAATTTTGGGTGTCAGGGTGGAGACTGAGGTAGCTTCACAGCTGTTTCTGGGGAGCTCCTCCCAAGTGCAGGGGCAGGCTGGAGAAAGCACAAAAGGCTTCTCTAAAAATTTCATGTGGGCCATGCAGGTTGGCATCGTGGGCAGATGCGACTCACTGGGCTAGAGGCAGGGTCGGGGCCTGTAATGGTAAGGCATCTGGGTTAGCAGGGAAACGGAAGGAAAACAGAGATGGGGAGAAAGTTAAGAGGGTTTAAATGGAGCTGGGAAATTTCCCTCCTGAGCTGCCCCTGAGCACATGTGCCATAAAGAAAGGACAGCCATGGAAAGACCCTGACTTCCTGGGGTTAGCTCTGATGCTGCTGCCGAGATGGCAATAGAGTTTTCTGTCATTACAGAGCCACAAGGTGGGTGACATAATATCTTGTAGTGGATCAACTTCTGTTGGTGAAAGACGCTGGGCCAATAAAAGCTATCACCTCACCTACCTTGAGAGGTGCAGGGGCAGAGAAAGAGGGGGTGTTATGGGGTGTTTGCCCCCCCTTTTCCATCCCCCCTCTTGAAAAGCCTTTCCAGCTGAGAACCAGGACCCAAAGAGTCTCTGTGGAAGGATGCTCCCTGCTGTTTTTTTCACCAGTTTCAACTTCCGGTGTCTTCCCTTCCTGTCTCAGGCCTCTGTTTACAGCTTAAATCAAACTAAGCAAACATATGCTCCTTGTTCGAAACAGACCTGTTTGCGGACTTCTGTCTCAGCACGGTGTGTGGTTTTGAACATGTGGAACCTCATACGGGGCAATCTTATGACTTCACACACAATGTTGCCAGATATTTTATGTGGACAATATTGACCAGCAAATGATGAGGAAAGTGGCAGCTATACTATATAATGGGCGGTGGGGAAGGGAGCTATACTGTATAATGGGCACTAGGGGCAGCAGAGGGTGGTGGTGGGGAAGGGGCGGCTATACTGTATAATGGGCACTAGGGGCAGCAGAGGGTGGGGGTGGGGAAGGGGCGGCTGTACTGTATAATGGGCACTAGGGGCAGCAGAGGGTGGGGGCGGGGAAGGGGCGGCTGTACTGTATAATGGGCACTAGGGGCAGCAGAGGGTGGGGGCGGGGAAGGGGCGGCTATACTGTATAATGGGCACTAGGGGCAGCAGAGGGTGGGGGTGGGGAAGAGGCGGCTACACTGTATAATGGGCACTGGGGCAGCAGAAGGTGGGGGTGGGGAAGGGGCGGCGATACTGTATAAAGGGCATGGATGAGGGAAAGATCAGCAGATCTGAGTTCTCTGAACGTTATCTGATACTTGTCTCCTAGATCTGAGACCTAGACCCAGGAATCCTAGAGGTCTTTCTGGTCCCCCTTCCATCCAGCATCTACATGAATTCACAGAACTGACACCACTGATTTCTAGGCACTTCTAGGGGACTACATTTACACCTCTCCCAGACTATGAGGCCCCATTACTCTGCAGAGATGCCACCTGCTGGGGATTGTCTGTTATGAGCCAGCAAATGTCCCTGCGGGTTACTGCCCACTTTCAAAGATCTCCCAGGTTTCATGTCTCTGAGACACCAGCCACTGCCCATGTGGTCTTGTCCTCAGACTAAGGAATGAGACCCTGACTGGCCCTGAACCCCCTGAAGAAGAGTATCTCAGCTGGATGTGCTCCCCTTTTATGGATGTGGGACTTTTGGACATCCAACTCAATGTGGGGGTGGGCGGGCAAGTGAGGTTGGCTGGCAGGGGGACCCAAAAGGTGAAGCCAAAGTCAAGGAAGTCTGAGAAAACTACATGTCTACTTCCCCCACTCCACAACCTCTGGGCTATGGGAAACACCCAGCATATTGGGTCAGGGTCTGTGTTGCACCCAGAACAATTGGAGGAGGCCTGATGTCAGTTGGGGTCTGTGCAGTGCCTGGTACAATAAGGGGAGAGCCCTGAACTCAGTAGGTCTGGGTAGCACCTAGTATGGGGGGGCATCCTGGTCGAGGTCTGTGCAATACCCAGCATTATCGAGTGGAGGACTGATCTCAGTGGGGATCTGGGCAGCATCCAGCATGTTCGGTGTGGCCCTCATCTTGGTACTGGCCTCTAGGTGCTGCCTTAAGACTGCTAATTAATTAATAATAATGATAATAAATGGTATACTACAGCTTCCCATCCCACCCTCGCCCTGAAGTCTGTGGGGTCATCCCAAGAGCTCCAGGGTGATACTTTCATCCCAAGCAATGATTCCCCATGGCTCTTCATGAGCAAATCCCAGCCGCTAATTGTGCAATTCCATAGCACCATAACCTGAAGCCCACATCCATGCCATTCCCACACCACACCCTCGCCAGCCTTTTCAGGTATTTGCAGCCAATCTCCCCTGTCTCCATTACTCTCTTGCCTCTCTACTTCCTGCCTGATCCCCATCAGGCCTGCTCTGAACAGCATTCCATATGGGGTGTCCAAAAGGCTACCAGTACGTTAGGAACTATTGGGAAAAGGATAAGAAAATGAGGCTGGTTGATGACACTGTATAAATCCATGGTATGCCCACCCCTCGAATGCTGCATCCAGTTCTGGTTGCCCCATCTCAAAAAGGAACCAGGGAAGGTTCAGAGTAGGGCATGAAGGATGATTAAGGGTGTGGAGCGGCTTCCATACGAGGACAGATTAGGGCTGCTCAGCTTAGAAAAGTGATGACTCCGGGGGGATATGACCGAGGTTTCTGAAATCAGGAATGGTGTGGAGAAGGGGAATACGGAAGAGTTAGTTACCCTTTACCATGACACAAAACCAGGGGTGACTTGAGGAAATTAAGAGTCATCAGGTTTAATACAAACAAGAGGAAGTACTTGTTTGTATTAAATGGGGCATGGGGATCAATGCTGACTCATAGGGGACAATGCCTCCTACTGAGTCTCCTAACCACTCTCTGCAGCACAGTGCCCACTAGAGCTGAATGAGGACATGAGGGCCAGGACTAGGTGTGAGGGGAGAGCACCCCCTACAGAGCTACTCTCTGCAATCCAATACCCTCCAGTGTTGCAGGGGGACATTGGAGCCAGCATTGAGACCCCTCCCTCAACCCGCAAAGTAGTCTGTGTTGCAAGACATTTTAGTTTAAGCTAATGTGGTCACTTCAGTCTTGCAGCTTCAAGTCTCAGCCGAACATTACATTTGCAGGTGTGCTATTTTGTGCCCTGTTGTGTCTCAGCGGAGAGTGCTAACCAGGAGCATGTGTCTGCGGTCCCTGGGGCAGGGGTCATTTGATCCCCAAGTGGCCCGAGGAGGAAGCAGCTGTTGCTTTTTATGAGAGCAGAGACGGAAAAGGTGTTTGAGCAGAAAGAACAACCTCAAACCACAGGTTATTCAAGGCACCCTGGAGACTGAACATGTTCTCATTGTTCTGGGTCAGTTGCTGACTCTCTGTTTATCCCCCTGCCTCTCTCTCTCTCTCTCTCTCTCTCTCTCTCTTTCCCGTCCCTGGAGTTCTCATCTCGTCTCACTTCTGGCCTCTCTACAGTGTCATCCCTGCACAACAAGGATCCTGATTTATTTAACTCCTTCGAGTTCAGTGAGATCCCCAGCAGCTAACTAGGGTTCTCGTAGAGTTGAGGAGCAAAAGTTCAAACCTGAGATGCGCTATGAAATAAGTGATTTTTAGTGACACCCCTTTCTTGTCGTTTCTGAAATTGGCAATTCCTCCCTGAGGGGTGGATCTATATGGATTATTAATTCCCAGTCCCCCTCCAAAATATTTTTATTAATCTTTCCAAACTCTTGCACTTCCCTGCCCCTTGCCTCCATTTCTCCCAGACGGGAATTGAACCCACCTCTAGAGCCAATTGGAAAGAGTTGTCCTGGCCTGGGAAATGTTTTGAAATTTCAAATATTTTTCTTTTCCGCATGCAGATGAAACAATTGGGGCACAATTTTGAATTGCCCCCCCCCAAATGTCTGTAACAGGGGAGAGAGTGAGGCCTAAGTGAACATGATGTACAGGGTCCCCAAATTTCTCTTCAGAGGAATGCTCTGGGATGCGGAGAACCCAGTTTCAGGTCTCTGGTCTGTTAACCCTGGATCTTCTCCATGCTAGATGACTTCCATAGCCATATGGCTGCTCATAATGGTCCCTTCTGGCTTCATAAACTGTGATAATCCCATCTGAGCCCCTGCGTAACCCCTCCCAAAAACAATTCCTAGAGCAGAACTACTAGGATTCCTCCCCCCCCCCGATTTAAAACTTGCCAGTGATGGAGAATCCACCACGACTGTTGGTGATGCCCTCAGTCAGGGCCAGCTAAGGACACTTCTGTTGCCTTTTGCACGTACAATTAAAGGCACAACATTTCATTACCCTGGTGTTCAATCCTAATGGGAATTTCATCCCAGAATGGTCCCAACTGATCACTGGCAAAGCAGCCCTGCTTACTGAACTCCCAGGTAGAGTAGCTATGTCGATGCAAATAGACGCACTGCTCCCGAAGACTGCCCCGCCACTCCCAGTTCATTGCTGGATGGCAAGGGGGAGCTCGTTCGGACACTGGCTTCCAATCTGCACAAGAACCCAACTCTGGGGGTCCTTTAGCCAGTCTGGGGTCCGGGAAGAGGCCATGACAAGGTAATCAGCCAGCCAGTAGCTTGTGGCTCATGTGGCCCTACCCTTGGGTATAATATTGAGAAACTGACCAGACACAGATATAAGAGCCCTGCTGGGACACCAAAGGGCTTGTTTGAAAATTTGGGAGAACGTTAAGAGGCTGAGATTGGAGCTGGGGAATTTGGGGCATGTTGGGGTCTCAAGGGGTGCCGGGCTAATGAGCCCAGTGGGGTGTTTAGAGGAGCAGTCTGTCAGTTGGATCTCAGCAGCAGCATCAGAGTTAACCCCAGGAAGTCAGGGCCTTTCCTTGGCTGTCCTTTCTCTATGGCACATGTGCCCAGGGGCAGCTCAGGAGGGAAATTTCCCAGTCCCAATGAAACCCTCTTAACTTTTTCCCTAGTCTCTGTTTTGCTTCAGTTTTCTCTTCATTACTGGCCCCAACCCTACCTCTAGCCCAGCGAGTCGCATCTCCCGATGATGACAACCTGCATGGCACGTGTGAAATTCTCAGACAAGTCCCAAGACGTTACTGACATAACCTGTGACCGTATAGATCATTGTTACAACCACTGTTTTATATGTGCAGCAAATATTGTACAAAGGTTGTCGGGTAAGGTGTCTATGGAAAAGTTATGATTTGCTCATTATGTTTATGCTGTCTGTATGTGTGTATCATTTGTGTAGTTGAAGTTATGAATATTGCCTATGTACTTGCATCACAATGTGTTTAATTCTAAATAGCATTACTGAAGCATTTGGTCAGCTTCTTGAGAAAGGAATTTGTAAATTACATGCCCAGTGAAGAAACACTTAACTGACAGTGGTCCTTGGAAGACTCCAATCCACATAAGAAGTCTTCCTGTGAACTTTCAAGGTAGCATGTGAGCAATGACTGCCGCCTTTAAAGAATTGAGTCATGCATGGACATGTGACTTGCCCATGTGACTCCAGAGTCCATCTTGCTACTGTGATTTTCCACAGTAAGAACAAAGAGGTGTCCTCCCACAGGCAGAGAATATAAAAAGGCCCTGAAAACTCCATCTTGTCTTCAACCCTGCTTCTTGCCTCTGGAGGAACTTTGCTACAGACTGAAGCTCTGAACATAGGACTGAATGACCCATCCCAGCTGGGGATGTTCCAGAGATGTGATTTAAACCTGCAGTTTATTCCATCACTGCTACAAGACTGAACCAAGAACTTTGCCATTACTGTATGTAATTGGTTCCATTTAACCAATTCTAGCTCTCATCTCTATCTTTTTCCTTTTATGAATAAACCTTTAGATTTTAGATTCTAAAGGATTGGCAACAGCGTGATGTGTGGGTAAGATCTGACTTGTATATTGACCTGGTTCTGGGGTTTGGTCCTTTGGGATCAAGAGAGCCTTTTTTCTTTTACTGGGGCATTAGATTTCATAAGCATGCATCCCCATAACGAGTAGCACTGGTGGTGATACTGGGAAACTGGAGTGTCTAAAAGAATTGCTTGTGTCTGGTTAGCCAGTGGGGTAAAACTGAACTCTTCTCTATTTGGCTGGTTTGGTCTGCCTTGGTGTGCAAAGGAACCCCAGCCTTGGGCTGTAACTGCCCTGCTTAAAGCAATTTGTCCTGAATTGGTATCTCAGTTGGATCCCACCAAACCCAGCATCGTTACAGTCCCTTTGTGCTTTCTCCAATCTGCCCCCATGTTTGGGAAGAGCTGTCCAGAAACAGCTGCAAAGCCATTTCAGGCTCCACCGTCACACCCCAAATTAGCCGTGATGCCACTGAAAACAGGACAACAGTTGGAGAGTGAGATAGGGACACAGGAGGGTGATGGGAGGAAGCGGGAGGGTGTATGGGGCAGAGGACCTGGGAGGAGAGACACCTCGTCCATTGTACTACAAAGGAAGGAAGAGGTTGAGGGACAGGACACAGAGAGACAGAGGGATAAATAAAGAGGCACCCAAACTTAAGCCAAACTCCACCTCTCTGTCAGCTTGAACGGTCTCTGGCGTGTGGTTGTTCCTTCAGCTCAGCCACGGGCCCCGTCTCCGTTCCTGTAAAAAGTAACATGACTCATCTGCTGGGTGACGCTGCCGGCTGAGACACGTCCGTGAGCCCTGCCCACGCAACGTTCACCTGAGAGTGGCGACGGGCGAGCTGGGCGAGAAGTGCAGGTCTAATTCAGTTCGGTCCAGTTACATGTTTTGAGTCAGTGCTGATCCCCATGCCCCAGTGCTGGCCCCATGACCCTTCACAGCCAGGAGTGCGGGTTTGGTGCTGGGCCCGTGCCTCCGGTGTACCTGGCCAGGGTAATGGATGGAGTGAGGAGCCGTTACCTGGTTACCCTGTAGATGATCCCTCTGGTATTGTTGGACCAGGCCCTGCAGCGTGGCTGGGAGCCGAAAGGCGTGCTGGGATCCCCCGAGCCTGGCCGTGGTCAGACAACAGCATGTGGTGCCTCAATGGTGGGGCGGGGAGGAGGCTGCATCCCTTAGGCAGTACTTCCTCTGGCTGCGATCAGATGGGAGCAGGCAGCTAGCAGGAGACGGGGGTTGGGGTGCAGTTTCCAGGCTCAGATTGGCCCCCGCAGCACGTAGCTAAATGTGTCTCCCTGCGCCAGGTGAATGACTCATCCTGCACTCCTTCCATGCCTGCCTCATTTATGCCTTCCAGCGGTCTCCGCCTTTCCCTGCCTCGCTCTGCCACCCTCCTCTTCATCCTCCCCACTCCTCCATCTCTCTCTCCCTCATGCACACGTTCCCTCCGTGTGTGTCAGAATTTCATTCCCTCTCTCTCTGCTCCCCCTTCTCTTACAGTCGCCTCTCCACTCCTTCTTCTGGATGTGCCTCATTCAATCATTCTGTTTCTGACTGTCATCTTTGTTCTTGGTCAATGACCTCCTTCTGCATATCTCCTGCTGTGTCTCTCTTTCACTGTCTCCATCTTTATTGCTTCTCTTCTTCAGGCATTGTCTCTTCTTCTCCCTCTTCACTCATCCTTTTGTCAATGTCTCATTCACTCTTTCCTTTTCTCACTCTTGCTCTGTCATTCATATGTTTACTCCCTTTATTTTTCTCTTTCCCTTTCACTTCCTCTATTTGTGAAGCAGCCTGTCTCTTCCTTCATCTCTTTGCCTCTGTCACAGTCCCCCTTTCCCTCTCTCACTCTTTCATTCCATCTCCCCGTTAATTCATTAGGGTTCTCCAGCGATCAGCACGTCTTGAGGCTGCATCTTCAGCACTGATCCCTGCTCCTTTCAGACTCCAGCTGGCCCATCCCAGGAGCTGGTTCCTCTCTCGGATGCGCAGACTTTGGGAAAGTGTCTCGCCCCATGGGATGGATGGTCACAGATATTTGAAAGAGCTCAGTTGCTATTTAAGTAGCCCATTGAAGGAGCAGATTCACCGGGCAGCAGCATCCTGTTACACCCAGCATGGAGCTCCTCCATCTCCTGGGTGAGTGACCCTGCACTCCTCCTTCAGCCTGTGTCTCCTTCCCCCCTTCCCTGCATGTGTCTCACCTTCTCATTCCACCTCCACCTCCTCGAGGCCCCTCATCCCATAGACTCCATCTCCAGCCTCCATTCAGCGACAGTCTGGCGGGTGTCTGGCATTTCCCAGCCACGTGGGGTCTGCTTACAGGGCCTTTCTGTGCAGGGAGCACGAACCCTGAGCCTCGGTCTTCTGCAAATAGACTCACAGTCACCAGGTGGCTGCTTTCCTAGAGCTTCACTCGAGTATCGAGCTCCTGGTCTTTCCACAACGGTCATTTCCTTCCACCTACTGTCTGTCTCTCTCCCCTAGGGAAATAGATGTTGAGCCTCGTCCACCTGGGTCCACATAGCCCTAAATTACATTCCGTGTTCTCCAGCCCCCTTCCCTCCTGTGCTGTCCCTGGAGCTCTCACTCCCTGACTTCTCCCCTTCAGTTTCTCTCCAGATCCTTCCCCGGCTGGTGTCACCTGCAGGTAAGGAGGGACTCGATCTACACACACACACACACCCCAGCTGTCCGTCCAGGAAGGTCCTCTCCATGAAAGGTAGTCACCCCATCGGGCAGACTTCAAGTTCCAATCTGGTCCCATGGCAAGGAGTCTGGCTCATCAGGTCAGAGAATGGGACACGAAGCCTTTCACCTCCCGGGGGTGCTAGCTCCAATCCTGCCCCAGAGGAACTGGCTGGTCAGTGGGGTGCAGAATAGGACCAGACAGGGGACAATGATTCCACTATGACCTTCTGTGCCTGGCTTCTCACTGTGGGGTCCCAGGCATTGTGTGTAGGGGACCTCCCCGCCACAGGCATTGTGTGAAGCGACCCTCCCACCCCCTTCTCTGAGTGCATCTCACTCTGTTTATGCCCCACTCAGCACCAAGATTCAGGACCTGCAGGGGGCTTGGGGCAAGACTTCCCAAAGTGACTGGTGATTTGTGGGGGGCTCAGTGTTCTGGGTTCCCCTTCAGGCCTTATAGAGTCTGGATTCTCTGATAGGGCTGAGCCAGCCCCCCTTAAACGAGACCCCTGTAAGCTGCTTGAAATGGAGCACCCCAAAAACAGACTCTAACCGTGGCCTCAGGGCCACATGCTGAGTGAAATCTGAGCAGCACTGGCTGCAAGCCGGGAGGTGGGGGGTGGATTTGAGCCTCGGGGCTTCCATGGGGGAGGTCTCTATCCCTAGCTGCCATCTCCTCTCATCTCCCCATTCGCACCCCCACTCCCCTCATCTCCCCACCCCCACCCCCACTCATCTCCCCACCCCACTTCCACACCCCTCATCCACCTGGTCTCAGCACCCCCACAGAGCTGACTGAGCTGCTCCATGCCCGGCGGAGCCCGTGACATGTGGCGTGGCCAGGTGGAAACCAGAATCCCCTAGAGGTGACAGTGTCTCCTGCCCCATCGCCATGGAGCACAGGGTGGAGGTGAGGCCAGGAGAGATGCAGCCAGAGCTCTGGGGCCTATGGGGGGGCAGACACTAGGTGTTTTGTTGTGTGGGAGGAATGGAGAGCTGCAAGGGGCTGCCAGCTACAGCCAAGGGGGACAGGAATTGGGAGGCAGCACTTGGCTGCGGGAGTGTAACAACTGCTGAATCTCTCTGCCCTTTCGCAGCCCCCCTGCAAGCCCCCACAGTCATCATGGACCCCCAGCACCTTGTGTATTTCCCAGGGGAGCGTCTCGCCCTCAGATGCTCGGTCTCTGGTGGGGAGGTGGTGAGCAGCTAGCAGTTCTACAATCAGCATGGGGAGCAAGTCTACACAGAAACCACCGGTATGTCCGGAGGGCCCTGGCTGGTCCTGACGGCTGAGATGGGGAAGGTCGGGGCGTACAGCTCTGAGTACTGGGCAGTGAGAGATGGGCGGAACATCTACTCTGCACGAAGCCAGCCTGTCCAGGTACCAGTGATGGGTGAGTCCCCTTTCTCCTGCTATGTAATAGGGGATTCCCGTCCCTGTCTCCATTGCATGTGAGTCCCCAACCCCTCAAGTGTGGGGAGAGTCACAAGCCTGCTCACTTCAACCACCAGTGTCTCCTTGTAACAATGCGGTTCTGGCGGGACCCAACGGAGAGTGCCAATTAAGGACAAATTGCTAAAACAGGGCAGTTACAACCCAAGGCTGGGTTTTTTTTACCTCTAAGGCAAACCACACCAGCCAGACTAAGAAGACTTTGGTCTCACCCCACTGGCTAACCACAAGTCACACAAGAAATTTCCTTAGACACTCCAGTTTTTCAGTATCACCACCAATGCCACTCGTTATGGGGATAAATGGTTATGAAAACCAATACCCCAGTAAAAGAAAAAAGGTTATCTTGATCCCAAAGGACCAAGGCCCAGACCCAGGTTAATATACAGATTAGATCTTACCCACAAATCACGCTGTTGCCTATCCTTTAGAATCTAAAATCTAAAGGTTTATTCATAAAAGGAAAAAGGTAGAGATGAGAGCTAGAATTGGTTACATGGAATCAATTACATACAGTAATGGCAAAGTTCTTGGTTCAGGCTTGCAGCAATGATAGATAAACTGCAGGTTCAAATCAAGTCTCTGGAACATCCCCAGCTGGGATGGGGCATCAGTCCTTTGTATAGAATTTCAATTTGTAGCAAAGTCCCTTCAGAGGTAAGAAGCAGGATTGAAGACAAAATGGAGATGAGGCATCAGCCTTTTATAGTCTTTTCCAGGTGTAAGGCCACCTCTTTGTCCTTACTGTGGAAAATTACAGCAAAATGGAGTTTGGAGTTACATGGGCCAGTCCCTGCATAGTTTGCTGAGTTACAAGGCATATTTGCCTACTCTCAATGGGTCCATTGTATAGCTGATGGTCCTTAATGGGCCACCAAGCAGGCTAGGCAGAGCTAACACCAACTTGTCTGGGATGTTTCCCAGAAGCATAGCATAAGTTTGAAATACAGACAGTATAGAGCCAATATTCATAACTTCAACTACAAAATTGATACACACATATAGACAGCATAATCATAACCAGCCAACCATAACCTTGTCTTAGACCCCTCATTTGACACCCTTTATACAAGATTTGGTGCCACTACAGGACTTTGGTTGCAACCATGTTCTATATGGTCCCAGATTATGTCAATAACGTTACACTCCTGCCATTGGTGGATGGTCTCGTTGTCTTTGCTCCACCTACTCTGTCATGGAGTGTGGGGGAGTCAGGGCCCTGCATCCCCCACTGCCTGCAATTCACTGTGACTCTCAGCCAGCCAGGAAAACAGAAAGTTTATTAGACGACAGGAGCACAGTCCAAAACAGAGTTTGTAGGTACTGATAACAGGACCCCCTCAGTCAAGTCCATCTGGGGGACAGGGAGCGTAGACCCCAGCCGGGGGGCTCCCTCCATTTCCCCAGTCAACTCCCAACTGAAACCCCCTCCAGCAGTCTCACCCAGCCTTCCCCCAGCTCCTCCTCCAACCTTTCTCCAGTTTCCCGAACAAAGGTGTCACCTGGCCCCAACCCCTTCCTGGGCTCAGGTTACATGCTCAGGTATCATCCCTCAAGTGAAGACACCCCCTGATATCCCCATCACCAATGCAGACAGTCCGAATAAAACTCCCATGCAACATTCCCAAGTCAATCTGCCCCACTCCCTGCTCAGTCACATTTCTCCCCCCTTTGAGACTGAACTGAGTGGGGTCACTTTAACCAGGCCCCTCTCTCCGGGACAGTGCATCAGCTATCATATTGGCACTTCTCTTCACATGGACCACGTCCATGTCATAAACCCACAGGAGCAGGCTCCACCTCAGGAACTTGGCATTGGCTCCTTTCATCTGGTGTAGCCAGGTCAGGGGAGAGTGGTCAGTGTACATGGTGAAGTGTCGCCCAAAGAGATATGGCTCTAGTTTCTTAAGGGCCCACACCATGGCCAGGCATTCCTTCTCGATGGCCACGTAGTTTTGCTCCCAGTGTAACAATTTCTTGCTCTCGTACACGATGGGGTGTCTCTCCGCCTTTTCATCATCCTGCATTAACACCGCACCCAGCCCCGTGCCTGAGGTGTCGGTGAACACCATAAAGGGCTTGTCAAAGTCTGGGTTTGCCAGAACTTGGCCACTGACCAGAGCTTCCTTCAGCGCTCAGAAAGCCCTCTGACACTGCTCGGTCCAGACCACCTTGTCTGGCTTCCCCTTCTTGCCTAGTTCTGTGATAGGGGTGGCTATGGAGCTAAAGTTTGGTTCAAATCTTTGATAGTACCCCGCCATCCCAATAAAGGCTTGGATCTGCTTTTTGGTTTGGGGAGCGGGCCAGTCTCTGATCACCTCCACCTTGGCTGGTTCTGGCTTTAGGCAGCCGCTCCCACCCAGTGGCCCAGGTCGGAGACTTCAGCCATCCCCACCTTGCACTTCTCAGCTTTTATGGTCAGCCCAGCCTCTTGGAGTCGGTCCAGCACCTGTTTAACCTGGGACACATGGTCCAGGTCTGGCTAAAGATACAGATGTCATCAATGTACGCCACTGCAAAACTCTCCATCCCCCTCAGTAGCAGATCCACCAGGTGCTGGAAGGAAGCAGGCACCCCCTTGAGGCCGAAAGGCAGGGTCAGGAACTCATAGAGCCCCAGAAGGGTGATAAAGGCCTAGTTCAACCTGGCATCTGCATCCAGTGGCACTTGCCAGTAGCCCTTTGTAAGATCCATGGTGGTAAGGTAGCGAGCTCCTCCCAATCTGTCTAGGAGCTTGTCAGGCCGGGGCATGGGGTAGGCATCAGACATAGTGATGGCATTGAGCTTCCGATAGTCCACACAGAACCAGATCGACCCATCCTTTTTAGGCACCAGCACTACAGGTGAGGCCCAAGGGCTGGAAGATGGCTGGATCACCCCCAAAGCCAGCATGTCACTGACCTCTCTTTCCAGGTCATGAGCAGTTTCCCCTGTGACTCGGAAAGGGGAACATCTTATAGGGGGGTGTGATCCTGTCTCCACCTGGTGGACAGTCAGATTAGTGAATCCAGGCTGGTTGGAAAACAGCTGTTGGTACAGATGCAGCACCCCTCTGATCTCCGCTTGTTGGGCTGGGGTTAACCAATCACAGAGGAGAATTGTTTCCAGGGGGGAGCCAGCTCCTGCCTCAGAGAATAGATCTACTAAAGGGTCATCTCCCTGCTCCTCCCAATATCCACACACGGCCAACACCACATTCCCTCTGTCATAATATGTCATCATATTCACATGGTACACTCAGTGGTGGTGCGCCCGGACAGACAGCTCCATCACATAGTTTACTCCATTTAGTTGCTCGACAACCTTGAAAGGACCTTCCCAGGTGGCTTGTAATTTGTTTTTTCTCACAGGGATGAGAACGATCACCTGGTCTCCGGTGGCATAGGCACAGGCCCACGCCATGTGGTCATACCAGACCTTCTGCTTCCTCTGGGCCCTGGCCAGATTCTCCTTGGCCAGGCCCATGAGCTCTGCAAGTCTTTCTCGGAAGGTCAAGACATACTCCCCCACCAATTCTACATCGGGTGTGGCCTTCCCCTCCCATTTGTCTCTCATCAGGTCCAGGGGCCCCATTACCCTCCTTCCATATAATAGTTAGACTCCTGGGGCACTTCCCTGTACACAAACTGCAGTTGAGGTAAGTACTTGTCCCAATCCTGTGGGTGCTGGTTCATAAAGGTTTTCAGCACCATTTTTAGCGTTCCTTTGAACCTTTCCCCCATATCCAGGGGGTGATATGCTGAGGCCCAGCTGTGCCGGACCCCACATTTCTCCCACAAGCACCGGAGCAGGGCTGACATGAAGTTGGATCCTTGGTCTGTCAAGACTTCCTTGGGAAACCCCACTGGGCTGAAAATGGTCAGGAGCGCATCTGCCACGGTGTCTGCTTCAATGGAAGCTAAGGGCACTGCTTCGGGGTAGCAGGTGGTGAAATCTACCACCACCAGAATGTATTTCTTGCCTGACTGGGTTGCCTTGCTGAGAGACCCCACTATGTCCATAGCCACCTTCTGGAAAGGCTCCCCTATGATGGGCAAAGGTCTCAAAGCCACTTTCCCCTTGTCCTGGGACTTCCCCACCCTCTGGCAGGGTCACAGGATCGGTAGTACTGTCGGACAGTAGTAAAGACCCCAGACCAGTAAAAGTTCTGTAGCAGCCTCTGCCTGGGTGTGCCAGATTCCCCGGTGTCCTGAGAAAGGGATGTCATGGGCCATGTATGGTGGCTTGTGGCAATACTTCTGGGGGACCACCAGCTGCCTCCTGCTCCCCCATGACTCCACTTCCCTGGGGGAGCCCATTCTCGGTACAGGAACCCCTTCTCCCACAGGAACCTCTCCTGGCAACCTCTCCCCATGTTCCGTACCACACTGAGGTCGGCCAGGTCCCTTAGCTTCTGCAAGGAGGGATCTTTCTGTACCTCGGCCTGGAACTCAGCGGCTGGGGAAGGGATGGGGACCTGCTCCTCCTGCCAGCAGGGTCTGAAACCGCCGCCCCCTGAACCTTGTTCCTGGGCACTCCCTCACCACCAGGGTAGGGCCCTGTGCCTCGGGCAAGGTAGCCTCCCCACGGTCAGGGCGTAGTGCCCCTTGCTGGCTCTGACACCGGGTCTAGGTCATGACTAAGGCATTCGGGGGGTTACTTGGCCAATCCTCTAGGTTCCCCCTACCAAAACCTCAGTGGGCAAATGATGGTGCACCCCCACTTCATTGGGGCCCTCCTTGCCCCCCCATTTCAGGTGTACCCTCGCCACAGGCACCTTGAATGGGGTCCCGCCCACCCCCATCAGAGTCAGATAGCTGTTGGGCACCACCCAATCTGGGGCCACCACCTCGGCCCACCCCCATCAGAGTCAGATAGCTGTTGGGCACCACCCAATCTGGGGCCACCACCTCGGGCCAGACCAGCGTCACCTCAGCACCCGTGTCCCAGTATCCATTGACCCTCCTCCCATCCACCTCCAGGGGAACAAGGCACTCACTCCACTGGGACAGCCCCGCGCCCACCCTGTAAACTGAGAATCTTGAGTCCGGAGCATCCAGCCCCCCAGTGGAGCTGGTCTGGGAAACTCCTCCCTCCTGAGCGGTTGGTAAGCTGCCAGCCCCTCTTGCCTGGGAAGCCTGCCCCTGCTCCGGCTGGGTCCCTACCCAGTTAACCCTGTGCGGGTTCGGTCTGCTCAGTCTGTCCTTGAGCTTGAGGCACTGGGTCCGTATGTGGCCTCTCTGGCCACAGTAATAACAGTTCATGTCCCGCTGGTCCCCTTGAACCGGTCAGTTGGTCCTGAAGCTGGATGTTCCCCTTGGTGAGGGGTTCTCTATACTTCCCCTTTGGGAGGTCCCAGGGTGGGACATGCATCATGGTGGGCCTGTTCCTTTGTTCTATGGCTGCCCTGCGTGTCGCGGGTCCTCTGGCTTTTTGTCCACCAACCATAGCCTCAGGTCAGATGGGCAATGTTCATACAGTTGCTCCAGTACAATCAGGTTAAGCACGTCCTCCTTAGTCTGGGCTCCATCTGCCCACTTGTGGGCATATCCTTGCATTCGGAGGACCAATTCTAGATATGTGACCTCAGAAGTTTTACGCTGACTGTGGAATCTTTTCCAGTACGTCTCGGGAGTCAGCCAAATTCATGTAGCAGGGCCTTTTTGATCAGTTCATCGTTCCCTGCCTCCATACCTTCCATTTGGCTGTACATCCCTATGGCTTTGGGGTCCATTAAGGGGGTGAGAAACCAGAGTCTGTCTGCAAGATCAATCTGGTGCAGCTCACAGGCATTCTCTCAAAAGCAATCAGGAAGTTATCTATATCCTTCCCTTCCTTACACTGGGACAGGACACACGTATCAAAGCTCCATGCAGTCCTGGGTCCCCCCTCACTCACTGCAGCTGGGGATTCGTTGCTCCTCAGCCTCGCCAGCTCCAGCTCATACTGTCTCTGCTTCTCTTCATGCTGTCTCTGCTTCTCTTTCTTCACCAGTTCCTGCTGCCTCAGCTCCAGCTCTTTCAGTTTTATCTCCCTCTCCCATTCCAGCCACCTCAGCTCCAGAGATGGAGAGCTCCTACGGGAGAATGCCCTGCTGGCCACAGGGGTCACGGTGCCATTGGTATTCGCTAGGCTCCTCCCAGCCCCTCCCCTAGCCATAGATAGGATGGCTCCTGGGGTGCCCTCAGCAGCCATCTGACCACTCCCAGCTGGGACAGCCACTGGTGCCCACCTTGCATCTGTTGGGCGGCTTCCCTCAGAGACAGAGACCGGCTCCTCTCAGCGATCCTCCTCCTCCAGCTGGGAAATCAGCTGTTCTTTGGTGATCTTCCCAATGCACAGCCCCCTCTGCTTGCCCAGCTCGAGCAGGTCCCTCTTAAGGTGATGGTTATACATCTTTCCATTGGCCACTCACAGGCCTCGGTGCTCTCAGCTCCCCACAGTTTCCAGGAGGAACCCCTAGTGTGCCAGCCCTTCTCCCGATCACCACCTCTCTCCCAGGGTCAAGCCGCAGACTCCTCCAACCCTGAGCCTGCTCACCGCAGTCCCTAGGGACCCGGTTACAACAGTCCTTCTCGCTGGTCACACAGTCCCAGAGTCTAATTGTAGCTCCTCCGCCCCCCAAAACCGCTCCTCTCTGAGCCTTCAGCACACCTGGTACTCATCATTCCCCCTTCGTTTTACTGCTCCCCAGTCACTTACTGTAGGAAGCGCCGTCCACGGGGTGCAGTACATCCCACATCGGCCACCAGTTGTCACGGAGCATGGGGGAGTCAGGGCTCTGCACCCACCATTGCCTGCAATTCACTGTGACTCTCAGCCAGCCAGTAAAACAGAAGGTTTATTAGACAACAGGAACACAGTCCAAATCTGAGCTTGTAGGTACAGACAACAGGATCCCCTCAGTCAGGTCCATCTGGGGGACAGAGAGCTTAGACCCCAGCTGGGGGGCTCCCTCTGTTTCCCCAGTCAACTCCCAACTGAACCCCCCCAACCCCAGCAGTCTCACCCAGCCTCCCTCCGGCTCCTCCTCCAGCCTTTTTCCAGCTTCCCGGGCAAAGGTCTCACCTGGCCCCAACCCCCTTCCTGGGCTCAGGTTACATGCTCAGGTATCGTCCCTCAAGTGAAGTCACACCCTTATATCCAATCCCCAATGCATACAGGCCCAATAAAACTCCCACACAGCATTCCAAGGTCAATCCGCCCTACTCCCTACTCCGTCACATACCCCCCCCAAAAAACAATGAACCCCCCCAAATAAACCAGAACCATTTCACAGATTCTCAAACCAGAAAGCGCCCATGTGATCACCTAGCCCCATCTCCATTGGACGTCTCCAATGTAATTCCTGTGTGAACCAGAGCAGATCTTCTAGCGAAACATCCACCCTTGTCTTAAAAATGGGCAGTGGTGCAGAAGCCACCACAATCATGGTACTTTCTTCCACTGGTGAATTCCCCTCCCTGTTGAAAATTTCCACCTTATTTCCAGTCAGAATTTTTCTAGATTCAGTGTTCATCCATTCGATCCTGTTAGATCTTTGGCTGCCAGATTGAAGAGCCCTTTGGTATCAGATTTCTATCATTGTGTTAGGTACTTATAGACCGTGATCAAATAACCCCTTCGCCTTGGTTAAGATAAACATGTTGAGCTCTAAAGATTGCTTCAGCACCTTAGCTGGTGGTGAGGTGGACTGTAGATTTCGAGAATGTGGCTAAGTTTTAGGTCGCTGGTCTAATTCTGGCTTGAACGAGCTTCATGATGGTCCCTTCTGCCCTTTGACTTCAAATACAACACATTGTTGAATAGTGTTTGTGGTTCTTTGAATTCTCACTCTGTCCTCCAAAGTCCTTACCTGGGACAGGAGGGTAGCGTTGAAATTCGTTGCAGACGTGTCAAAACATTTCATTTAAACATTGTGGATCAGAATGAGACATTTTCCTCCTTCTTGAAACAAAATCCTTTATTTTTGGCTCTGTTGGTATCCTGTATCTGCCTGGAGTGGCTGTGGTGCCTGATGGGAGTTTCAGTTCTGGTGTTTTGTGGTCCCATCCTCTTTTCCTGGCCAGCCCCCCTCTCAGAACTAAGCCCTCCATGTTGCATTGCAGCAGTTCAACTAGAGGGGTGACCGCTGTGCATCTTGGCAGATGTAGTCCAGAACAGGAGTCTGTTCTATATTTGATTTAGGCCGGTAAAGTCGATGTCATTGACCACACACAAACAGAGAAATATTTCCAACCTTCCTAACTGAAATTTATCACTAGGCAAACTAAGAACAATGATGACTCAGATCTACTTCAGGCTATTTACTTTGTATATTTTGTCCTTGTAGTCTCACCACAAGCACTGGGCCGGCCACGTTGCGTGAGCACAGCCTCTGGAGTGCAAGCGGGGGCCTCTTCCTTTCATCTCATCAGGCCCTAAAGGAGCCCGGTTTGAACCAGCATCTGCTAGGACACTTTCCCACAATCCCTTGGGTGCAGGGGGCAGCCGGCCCTCATGCTCTCTCTAGCCCCTAAGCATTCTGTCTATCTCCCCAGGGAGCGTGTTACTCTCCTGTGCTAAGCTTCCAGGAGGGAGATATGGCTTCTGAGAGGAAATCGGGGTGCAGGTCTCTGCAGATGTCCCCACTTAGAACGGGGGTGCTCAGCTGGGGCTCACAGCTCTGATGGGGATCCCAAAAGCAATACATCTGCCCGTAATGGGCAGCAGTCTGGGTGGGAGACCATCTCGGAGTGCAACCATCCCTGCTTGGCCCTACCGACTGGTGCATCTGTTTCCTAGGGCTGGTTGAGATGGGGTCACCGGCATTTCTCCCCCGACAGTGGCTGAGACACAACCAGCAATCTAGCTGCAACCAAGGGCATCAGCTCAGTTTCGCTCTCTGGTTCTCCTCCTTCTAGTTGTGTAAGGTTTTCAAGAACTGAAATTCACTCCCCTCTCAGAGCTCCCAGGAGTCCTGGCTCCCTCCCCATGCCTCGATTTGATCTCTAGACCCCACTTCCTCATCACCAATTGCTCTGCTATTTCCACACTCTCGGTACATTAACACTCCCTCTTCTCTCCTGTTCTTGCTCTTCACAGATTGCCCTCTCGCTCCATCCATCTCTGCAATTTCTGATCACCCCGGGAAGAGCCCTGTTACCATCGAATGCTCGGCCCCTCCGGGACACGTGGCTAAAAGCTACCAGTTCCTGAGGCAGGGGAATGTCATTATCTCACAGCCGGGTGTCCATCTCCAGCTCTGTCAATCTGATTTGGATGCTACCGGCCCTTACACCTGCAGCTATGAGATCAGTGTCTCAGGGAGAATGATCCAGTCACTGCCGAGTGCCCCCCTCTCAATCCATCTGACAGGTGAGTCATGTTTCCATCTACACCTCTTCGGTCAGGTAATGGCTGTTCAGAGGTCTGCCCTGCAGACTGGAGGAGTTGTGGGCTACCGACTAGTACATCTGCGATGGACTGAGTAATCTGTCTGTAGAGCTGATGAATCCTGTCTGATATTGGGGGGTTGGTATCTGGGCCAGACTACAGACTCCACTTTGGATGGGGGATTCTTTACCTTCGCTGTGGTCAGTTGGTCTGAACTTCTGAAGGAAGGTGGGAACAGAATAGCACCAGAGGGTCGTTGAGTTAAAATGCTCGGCCATTGCAATGTGATTGCTCTGGACAATCAGAGAGCTCCTGTCCAGGAGAGCTGGTTTGTCAAGGCAGGTCATGTTAGCAACTAAGTCCCTGTGACACTGTGCTCAGCAAGGGAGAGCTGTTGTGCTGCTGAAATGTCTGTCACCTCCCTGCCATTTCCATCTATCAGCCTTGCCGGCAAAGTCCTTAGAATATTAGAGTTGGAAGGAACCTCAAGAGGTCATCTAGTCCAACCCCCTGCTCAAAGCAGGACCAATTCCCAGCTAAATCATCCCAGCCAGGGATTTGTCAAGCCGGGTCTTAAAAACCTCCAAGGAAAGAGACTCCACCACCTCCCTAGGTAACGCATTCCAGTGTTTCACCACCCTCCTAGTGAAATAGTTTTTCCTGATATCCAACCTGGACCTCCCCGACTGCAACTTGAGACCATTGCTCCTTGTTCTGTCATCTGCCACCACTGAGAACAGCCGAGCTCCATCCTCTTCGGAACCCCCCTTCAGGTAGTTGAAGGCTGCTATCAAATCCCCCCTCATTCTTCTCTTCTGGAGACTAAACAATCCCAGTTCCCTCAGCCTCTCCTCATAAGTCATGTGCTCCAGACCCCTTATCATTTTTGTTGCCCTCCGCTGGACTCTTTCCAATTTTTCCACATCTTTCTTGTAGTGTGGGGCCCAAAACTGGACACAGTATTCCAGATGAGGCCTCACCAATGTCGAATAAAGGGGAACGATCACGTTCCTCGATCTGCTGGCAATGCCCCTACTTATACAGCCCAAAATGCCGTTAGCCTTCTTGGCAACAAGGGCACACTGTTGACTCATATCCAGCTTCTCGTCCACTGTGACCCCTAGGTCCTTTTCTGCAGAACTGCTACCTAGCCATTCGGTCCCTAGTCTGTAGCAGTGCATGGGATTCTTCCGTCCTAAGTGCAGGACTCTGCACTTGTCCTTGTTGAACCTCATCAGGTTTTTTTCGGCCCAATCCTCTAATTTGTCTAGGTCCCTCTGTATCCGATCCCTACCCTCTAGTGTATCTACCACGCCTCCTAGTTTAGTGTCATCTGCAAACTTGCTGAGAGTGCAGTCCACACCATCCTCCAGATCATTAATAAAGATATTAAACAAAACCGGCCCCAGGACCGACCCTTGGGGCACTCCACTTGAAACCGGCTGCCAACTAGACATGGAGCCATTGATCACTACCCGTTGAGCCCGACGATCTAGCCAGCTTTCTTGAGGTCCAAACCTGGCCTTGCATGTCCCAATCGGTGTCCACAGAGGCATCTCCCTGCAGTTCCCAGTCCTGATGCTTGGAAACTCACAGGAATTATTAAATTCACAGCTCCACAGAGACGGAGCATTGTTGGCTTGTTGGGTTAGCTGTAGGCTCACACCTGTCTTATCCCAGGAGCATCACCTGCTGGTCTTTAAAGATCAATCAACCTTCCCTGATATGGGAAAGAAAATGGAGAAAATCAGTAAATGAAAAGTGGGTGAACCCAGAGCTGATGCTCTTCAGAGAAAACATCTCTGGGTGGGGAAGGAACGTTAGTGATCAAGGAGGGAAATATGCAGTGGTAGCAAATGAACTTGGGCGTCGTCTCCCTTCGGACACATCAGCCAACTCCTGGGATTGGGAGGAGGAAGCACCATAGCACTGGGGGTTGTTGGAGGGCTCAGTCCCCACTGTCTCTCTTCAGGGCCTTCTGTGCTCCTGGAAACCTTTCAGCCAACTCTGTAACTGTCCCCAACAGGCCCTGAGTTCACCACCGGAGATTTTGTTACCCTGACATGCTCAGCTCCCAGCTGGGAGAAGAAGATGGGGTTCTGCTTCCTCAAGGCTGGGGAACAAGTGGCATGCACAAGACAGGTGCTGGAGGACTCTCAGAGTTACCAGATTGGAAGACTCGGCATGGAGGATTCTGGCTCGTACACCTGTATGTACCGGGTAGCCGAACCTGGGCAGGAGACCTCCTCCCTAGAGAGCCAGCCCATCTCCATCACAGTCACAGGTGAGGCCTTTTTCTCTCAGCATGTGATAGCAGGGACCAGTATCAGAACATAAGAACTGCCATGCTGGTCCCTGGTCTGTCTAGCCCAGTAGCCTGTCTCCAATGGTGGCCCATACTAGAGCTTCAGGGGGAGCGCACAGAAAAAGGCAATTTTGGAAGGATCCAGCCCAGGTCTCCATCGTAGCTTGTAGTAGTCAGAGGTTCAGATTGACCCCGAGCATGGGGTTGTGTACCTGACCATCTTGACTAAGAGCCATTGATGGACCTGTCCTCCATGAATGGATCCAGTACTTCTGGGAACCCAGATATGTTTTTGGCCATCACATCATCCCATGGCAAGGAGAGCAACAGAGACCAGGCAACTGGATGGTCGACCTCAGGGGGCTGGACAATCAATCTCTGGGGCTCTTTCTCCACCTGGGTTGTCCTTAGACTTCTGGCTGGGTTTGGTGCCGAGTCATGCTCTGATTTGCTCTTTGCTGTTGGGGCACAGAGGGTGACTACCACGGCATGGGAAGTATGAAGGGATTCTCCGTCGAAGGGTGGAAGTGGGGGTGTACCTTCTCCAAGGGGTATGTGATGTCTCCTCATTTTATTTGCACAATCAGCCAGATGCTCTTCATTCAGAATCCTTCCATTTCTATCCTTGCTTTCTCTGCTCTTCATTCTCTCCAGGTGTCCCACGCCCCCCGCTGGCTCCCAAAATCATTCTGGGCCCCCCAAAACACATCTATTTTCAGAGGGAATGTGTCAAGCTCACCTGCTCAGTTCCTGGAAGTGAGAAGGTGAGGGGATACAGATTCTACCATCAAAGAGATGAGCAGATCTCCTCGCTGGATGAGGGGCCTTGGCTAGAGCGTGTGCTTATGACTGGGAATGCTGGGGCGTACTCTTGTGCCTATTGGATAATCTGATCTGGGCAAGCCATCCTGTCAGGGAAAAGCGACTCCATCTCCATCATTGTGACTGGTGAGTCCAGCCCTGTCTGCAGCACCCCTTTGCCCTTGGCATGTGTGTTCTGGAGAGGCCCTACTCCTTCCAGGGTCTTCATGGCTTCCTGTTGAATCCCAGTGACCCTTGTAAGGTGGGAAACTGAGGCACCCAATATTGGCTTAATCAATTTTTTCATGTTTATTTATTAATTTTCAGATTGAATCATTGACACTTGTCAGTTCTGATCATACATGTGTGACAAACAATAAGATATATCAGACTGAACAGGTAGGGGCCCAAGTTTCCAAATTTGTCTCAGGGTATGTCTACACTATGAAATTAGGTTGAATTTATAGAAGCCGGTTTTATAGAAATCGGTTGTATACAGCTGATTGTGTGTTGTCTATATAAGACAAAGCCCCTACTATCGGAACGGTCCCGTCCGGACTTCTGGTCACTAGGGTTACCAGATCGCAACTGTGAAAAAATGGAATGGGGTGGGGGGGTAATAGGTGGCTATATAAGAAAAAGTCCCAAAAAACGGGACTGTCCATTTAAAAACGGGACATCTGGTCACCCTACTGGTCACCCCAGCTGTCCCCAGCCAGGAGCAATGTCTCCTGTCCTTGCTAAGAGGCCCTTGCCAGAGAGGTGCATTGGGTGGGGGGCGCACTCCCCTCTCATCCCACTGAGGGGTTTGAAAGTGTCAATGGGTGGGGATCATTGGGTGTCCCCCCCTCTAGCCCTCTCCCCTCCCCATGGGTGAGATGTCTCCTCTGGAATCCAGCAGCAGCGTCACTTGAGGTTCCTGTCCAGGGTTACCCCTGGCTCATGAGGGTCGTTTCTCCTTCCTCCCAAGATCGGCTGTACCCTACCTCCAGAGTTCTTCCCTCCCCCACGCTAGCCCCCCATAATGTCATTCCCCCCTTAATGATCCCCCTTCCTTTTCCATTACCGTGTCCCCTCTCCGGGGGCTCTGACCTGTTCTCCTCTCCCATGCAGTCTGTCTCCCGACTGTCCCATGGCTGGTCTCACCTGCAGGTAACCATCCCTCCTACCACCCTGAGATGCCACCTCTGGGGTAGGGGAGGGTCTCAGAGTGGGGGAGCATCCCCTCTGATCACACAGCAGGGGGTTGCAAGTGTGACGCAAAGGAAGGCCTGTTGCATTTCCCTGCAATCCGACGGTTGGCAGCTCAGACCCAGTCTCCAGTGGACGGGCACTGGAGAGCATTCCTGTAGGCCTCAGCTGAAGTATTGTGCCCAGTTCTGGGCACCGCATTTCAAGAAAGATGTGGAGAAATTGGAGAGGGTCCAGAGAAGAGCAACAAGAATGATTAAAGGTCTTGAGAACATGACCTATGAAGGAAGGCTGAAAGAATTGGGTTTGTTTAGTTTGGAAAAGAGAAGACTGAGAGGGGACATGATAGCAGTTTTCAGGTATCTAAAAGGGTGTCATAAGGAGGAGGGAGAAAACTTGTTCACCTTAGCCTCTAAGGATAGCACAAGAAACAACTAACTGTCAGGGTGGTTAAACACTGGAATAAACTGCCTAGGGAGGTTGTGGAATCTCCATCTCTGGAGATATTTAAGAGTAGGTTAGATAAATGTCTATCAGGGATGGTCTAGACAGTATTTGGTCCTGCCATGCGGGCAGGGGACTGGACTCAATGACCTCTCGAGGTCCCTTCCAGTCCTAGAATCTATGAATCTATGAATCCCTGCCTGAAGCCTGTTTGGTGAGATGAGTTTGTGAGGTCTCGGTTCCCAGCGAGACAGGGGCTCGCCACGGTCACTGACAGCTCCCTGCACTGACAGCCTCAAGAGAGGGCTTGGCATTGCGTGGGGAAGGGTTTGGGGGGTCCCAAGAAGCCCCTTCACAGCATCAGTCTCTCCTTTAAGCTGCAGTGACTCAGCTTCCCCCCTCCAGGATCTCCACTGGCCAGAGAAGTTTGGAGACACAGGGGTGGGGGGGAAGTAGGGGCGGGATTTGCCAGTGAGATGGGCTGACTGAGCTACAGGACTGGGGGGCCCTGCTAGGTTTAACATGCACCAAACTCCCACACTGGCTGTCATATAAAGCCCTCTGTGATTACAGATGCCAGCCCCCAGCCCCGTCACTGACTGCGACCCCACAGGGCCCCCCTCCCGCACTGGAGGATCTCTGACCATCGACTTCACGGCACCTGCCAGCAGCCCTAGGCCAATGCACTCAGCATGACCATCTGCCCAGCACCAGCGTGCTGCACACTGGGTTGTCCAGCTGGATGTGCTGGGCCCGCCGAGCTGGGCAGATGAATCCATCCAGACAGGGCCAAGCCATGTCTGTAACTGTCCATGGTACAGGGGATACTTGAGAGGAACGGGCCATGGAACCTGGACTCTCCTCTCAACCGACGAGTGTCCCTTCAGGGCAGGGAAGGCACATTTTGCGGGACCCTTTGGGGGGCACATGCCTGGGCTGACAACAGAGCCGCCAGGCGCTGCAGAGCTGATACCTTCAAGCAACAATTGAAAATCAGGCTTGCAAAACCCACCAGTCATGGAGGAAACCCATCCCCCTGCTCACATCCGGCAGCACTTCTCACCTTCCTCTCTCACCCGGCAGCTGCAGTTCAGCACAGACACTGCCTCCAACGGGCCCTGTGAGCCACACAGCTCAGGAGAGGGAAAGGGAGCTGGTGCATATGGGCGGCACGTGAATCACCCATTCGGGAGCCTAGCCCCCAGCCCACCCCTTCCGTCCCCTTCCCCACCTGAGCCACAGCCCCCACCCCACCCCCGTGGCAAGAGGAGCGCTGCCCCAGTCGCCCCGAGTCCCAGCCTGGGCTGGGGCCATGGGGTAATACCAGGGAACCACGATGGGGCCTCGGGGTGGACGTGGGCAGGGCTACACCTGGCTGTTTGGGGAGCCTTAGCCTTCCCTGGCCTGTGAGACCAACCTCCCGTGCTGGTGGGGCTGGGAGGACCAGCGTGGATCATACATGGGGTGGGCCAATGGGATCGGCCTATGAAAGAGAAACTGCAGTCGCACCTGGAGGCTGTGCTGGGAGCTCCGCTCCTGTGCCCACCCCACAGGGGATTCGGCCCTAACTGCAGCGCTCAGAGCTTCGTGGGGACTGCTCACAGATGGGTGGGATGCAGCAACCCAAATGGAGAGATCCCGTGACCACCATCTCCCTGACTTTCCTTCTCTCCCACCTCCACAGCATTTCCAGACGTGGCTCCCCGGGCCCCGACACTGTCTGCAAACCCCCACAGGCCCGACTACCTTTCTGGGGAATCCCTGAACTTCACCTGCTCCGCACCCAGAGGGGACCAGGTGGTGCAATTCCAGCTGTGGAAGGACGGGGCAGCACAGCCCCCCATGGACAGCCACGGGCAGCGGGTTCATAGCTTCCCTCTGGCACAGTTCGGGGTGCAGGACTCTGTGCCGTACACCTGTGTGTACTGCGTATGGCAAACCAAGGGACAGAAGCAATCCAGGAGGAGTAACCCCGTCTCCATCTCTGTCTATGGTACCGTGAGCACCTGCTCTGGGGCTGTGGTTCCGTGGACAGGTTATTAAAGATTGAGTGGGGAGGAGGAGAGCAGTTTCCTTTTCTGCGAGGTGGGCACGGGCTGGGAAGCCGAGTCCCCGGCTGTGATGATATTCTGCCCAGCAGGTATCAGGGGAGGAGATGCCACCCCCCAGTGGGTTATCAGTGCATGGGGGGGCTGTTCCCACTGGGTTAATGGGGTGCATAATTTACTGGTGGTTTATCACAGGATATTTCATAGATGGGGAGCTCAGTCCTGGGCCAACAGATGGGAGGAAAGTCTCCTGTATGTTCCCATGCTGGGGTCTTGCTACCACCTATTCCCTGCTGCCCCACTGCTTGGGAAATCCCCCACTGCACTGACCCCCCGTCTCTATTCCAGAGCCCCCAGCCCAAGCAAGAGCCATCTCCTACACCCAGCATTGTCTAGCTCCCTTGCCAGCCCCCCACCTCTCCCTGAATCCTCCTAACCTGTGTACACATCACCCTCACCCGTTCAGCTCCCAGCAGCATCAGGGTACAGATTCCCCACCCAAAGGAGGGAGAGGATCTGGGAAGGGGACCTGAAGCTGCATGGGGACTTCATGGTTGGAAGTGATGGGGATCGGTAGGGTGTACAGCTGCAGCTACTGAACTTGGGCGAGACGTCCTGCCCAGACAGACAGCACCGTGCCGATGTCAGTGACAGGGGAGTTCCTGTGGCCATCACTGGTGATTCCATTGGGCTGCCAAAGCTTGTGGCAACTGTGTGATCGCCAGCTGTGCAGCGGCAATTCCTTGGTAAACATGGCATCAGGATCTGTCGGTTTTTCATCCAGTGCTCAGCCTTCCTCGGCACCCGCGTTTCACTGCCACACAAACAGAGCTGGTACACGCACGGTTCTGCCGATCTGCAGCGTTGTAGAGAGCTCAATAGTCCCTGTTGTTAAAAGGGGGAACAAGGAGATCCGGGGAATTATAGACCAGCCGGCCCAGCTTCAATACCTAGAAAGATACTGGAGCAAATCATTAAACAATCACTTTGTCAGTACCTGGAGGATAATAGGGTGATGAGAAAGAGCCAGCAAGAACAAATCATGCCAAACCAACTTCATTTCCTCCTTTCATAGGGCTATTGACCTAGGGCATAGAGGGGAAACTGGAGACATGATAAGCCTTGATCTGAGTCAGGCTTTTGACACAGTGCCACGTGACATTCTCAGAAGCACAGCGGAGAAATCTAGGCTAGATGAAATTACTCAAAGGTGGTTGCAGAACTGGTTGAAAGAGCATAGTCAGAGAGTGGTTATCGATGGTTTGCTGTCAGACTGGGTGGGCATATCTAGCGGGGTCCCACAAGGTGCCATTCACTATTTTCATTAATGACTTCAATAATGGAGTAGAGAGTATGCTTATAACATTTGTAAATGACACCAAGCTGGGAGGGGTTGCAAGTACTTTGGAGGGTAGGTTTAAAATTCAAAATGACCTGGATAAATTGGAGAATTAGTCTGAATTCAACAAGATGAAAGTCAGTGAAGATAAGTGCAAAGTACTTCACTGAGGAAGGAAAAATCAAATGCGCAACTACAAACTGGAGAATGACTGGCTAGGTGGTAGCACTGGTGAGAAGGATCAGGGGGTGATAGTGGATAAACCATTGAATATGAGTCATCAATGTGATGCAGATGCACAAAAGGTTAATATGATTCTGAAGTGTATGAAGAAACATGTTGTAGGTCAGACACTGGAGGTCATTGTCCCATTCTACTCGGCACTGGTGAGGCCCCAGCTGGAGAACTGTGTCCAGATCTGGGCCCCGCACTTTAGAAAAGATGTGGACAAATGAGGAATGTTCAGGGAAGAGCAACAAAAACAATCAAAATTTTAACAAACCTGACCTGTGAGGAAAGGTGAAAAGAACTGGGCATGTTTTACTCTTGAGAATGTAAGAGGTGAGCTCTGTGCTGACGCTCACACATTTCCTCCTGGGGTGTAGGGATATTTTATTTGGCCATTTTGTAGTCATAGGTGCAGATTTGCTCTTGGTCTTGTTCTCCGTTTGCTGATGTGTTTAAGTTTCATTCAGTTTCTAATCTAGTCACTCAGTTTTCCTCATCACAACTGGCAGCATTTCTCTCCTATTCTGTGGACTCTCGTTGAATCAGATTGGGACTGTACAAGGGTTAACCAGGGGTCGACCCTATCCGGGGTGGCGGGGAGCCACAACCGCTCACTACATACAGTCGTTGTTCAGGGGAATTCGTCTGTCTGCAGGGGTCTCCCTCGGCAGCCCTTACGGTAACTGGAATAAACTCCGTAAGCCCAGGCCCCGGGTCAGAGCGGGGCAACAATGAGTCGGGGCTCAGGCCCCACTCAGAGCTGAGCAACAACAGTACAATTCATGGCAAGCCCAGGCCCTAGGTCAGGGCGGGGCAGTGCAGAGTCAGAGCTCAGGAGCTCAGGCAGGGCTGAGCAGCAATAGTACAAACAGTAGGGAGCCCAGGCCCTGGGTCAGGGTGGGGCAGCAATGAGTCAGGGGCACAGGGCTGAGCAGTAGCAGTACAGTTTGTAGCAAGCCCAGGCCCTAGGGCAGGGGGGGCAATACAGGGCCAGGAGCTCAGGCCCTCAGGCAGGGCTTAGCAATAACAATAGGCCCAAGCCTCCTCAGGCCTGGGAGGGAGGGGGAGACGGCCACCCACGAATTGGGTGGCAGGGGAGATGCAGGGACTCCCACTCCACTGCGTCCCAGCCCGAGGTCCAGCAGCGGCAGAAGACCCGCTGCTGTGTCAGTGGGGATCCTGTCTGCAACACACTGACATGGGCTCTGGCAGTGCTGCAGCCAGACTAGGGTCGGCTGCCCCCGGGCTACTTCCACATTCCCCCTCGGGTAGTACCGGGGTCAGGGTGTTGTCCTCTGGGGGGTCCAGCACCATAGGTTCCTCGGCGAGCGGCAGGCCCGGCAACTTCTCCAGGTAGCGGGCGCAGGGCAGGCCCGGCCAGTCCTGGTGGCCGCCTTGGACCGCAGGATTTTCCCAGTCGCAGGCTAGGCTGGAGAGGTCTGGTCTCTCCGGTGGCTGGGGCCTGACTGAGCTCTGAGGGGGAGCCTTTATACTTCCGGGGCGCCGCCTGATCCTCTGAGGGGCGGGCTCAGAGCTCCCTAGCTCCGCCCACTCCAGCCTCCGGACGGGCTCTTCCCTCTCCGAGGCGGCGGGGAGCCACACCGCCTCACTACAGGGACCAACGTGGCTGCCCATCTGCCATCAATATGTCAGTCCAACTGTCAACAATGTTGGTGTCACTAGGCATCACCCTAGGTAAATGGGGGGTGGAAGACCACGAGAGTCGATGAAGCCCCCCCGCTCTAGGCCAAAAGTAAACCAAAGCCCCTCCATGTTAAACTTTACTAACCTCACAGGCCAGCAGCTGGGAAGCGGTAGTGATAAGGGGAACCTACATGCTTCTAGCTGAAGGACAAGATTACTTGCAGAAAGAAACATTGCGAACAAGCTGCACAGCCAAGGTCGTTTAATGTAACTGCTGCAGAGGGAGGAGGGGGGGGAGGTAGGGAAGGGGAAAAAAAGGATAAAAAGGGAAAAACTGATTGTATCAGTGCGCTTGATTTGAGACATGCTGGTCTCCTAGTGCCTATTCAGAGCTCTTGAATAAACTTTGTCTGCTTCTCCACCCTGGTGTGTTCATTGGCATGAAGCACACCGGGCAACAAACCCCGCTTTTGCCCCCTCAGGCCCTCTGTGCCGGCAACAGTTTTGGGATCCTGGGTGGGCTCGAGGTTGAAACTTAGCCTTGCCCGGATCCCTCCCTGCGGCCGACAGATTGCGGCGACAACCGACGCCCAGCGCGCACCGGTGACTTCATCGGGGGCCTTGGCGGAGACGCGGTTTGATCAACCCCAGAGGGCACAACAGTGCAACGCGCTCGGATAGTGGAGAAGCGGTTGCGGGCGACAGTGAGGAACCGGTCCCTTGGATAAGGTAGGAACAGTCCAGTGGTGTGGACTTTTGCCTGTTAGGACCTGGGGACACCCAGTGTCACCCTAGGCCATGGGGCAGGGACAGAATACGACAGGCAGGGTACGGTGTACGCCCTTAGAATGCATTCTAGCAAATTGGAAAGTGTTTGACGCAAATCCAATAACTAAAAGTAGATTAAAAAGGTTCTATACACTAGACTGGCCTCAATATCAGCTAGAGGACCAGGAAAGGTGGCCACCGGAAGGATCACTTAATTATAACACGATCCTTCAATTACTCCTGTTTTGTCAGCGAACGGGTAAATGGAACGAACATATGCATGCGCAATTGTTTATGGCTTTACGAAATAGAACAGATATTTTGCAAAAGTGTCATTTGACTCTGACAGGTTCGGTAGTAGCTACTGTTAGTCCCCAGAACCCCCTTCCCCCCCCCCACAGCTGTAATGGCAGGTCCGGTGGCCCTTTCGGCTATAAAACCCCCACCATATAAAGAAAGGGTGTCTTGGGTTCCAGAAATCGCCCCCTCGGTGGGATTTTATCTGTTGATCACCAAGACCGTGGTGTCCAGACATGGCTTGGATAGGAATCAGGCCACTACTGTGCAGGTTTACACCCATGTGCCTTTTAACCCAGTCGACCTAGCAGCCTTTAAGGCTCAGGCAGGGGAATTCTCCACGAACCCAAGCAAGTCTATCTCGGTCTTTGAAGGGTGTCTCGCCAGCCACAAGCCTGACTGGGATGACTGTAATATCCTCATGAGGAGCCTGTTGTCTGAGGTGGAGCGGAATCAGGTTATGTCCAAAGCAAGGGAGGAGGCACAGCAGAGACATGACCTGGATCCAAATCACATCCCGGTGCCCACGGACATGGTCCCCCTAGCAGATCCCAGGTGGAACCCTAATGACCCTGCGGGCCAAACCCGTCTCACCTCCTACAAAGAACTGCTTTTACATGGTCTCCGCCATTCGGCTGTCTGACACAACAATTGGGCCAGGCCGTATGAGCTAATATAGGAACCAAAGGAAAGTCCTGTTGCTTTTCTGCAGTGTATTAGAGACACTATCCGACAAAATACTAATGCAAATCCCAATGATCAGGCAACTGAGGCAATTATAAAGGGTATTTTTACCAGCTGTGCGGCCCCTGACATTAAAAGGAAACTACAGAAAAAGGAGGATTTAATGGGCATGTCCATGGCACAGATCCTGGAAACCACAAATAGGGCTTATACCCTTACAGAGGGAGAAAAAGAAAAGAGGCAAGTTAAAATGATGGTAGCGGCAGTGCAGGCCAACACTAAGGAAAGGCCACGGGAAGGTGGCAGGGGCCGGGAAGTAAGGGGCCATGGACGCGGGTGCCTTGGCCCGGAGGAAAGGCGTCTGGGTCGCAATCAGTGTGCTATATGCCGGCAGGAGGGACACTGGAAAAATGACTTCCCTCAGAGGTAAAGTGCCCTATGATGGCGGCGGAGGATCACGAATAGGGGTATCAGGGGAGACGGACCATCCTGCCCCCAAAACCCCGAGTAAAAATGCGGGTGGGAAATTCGGAAATAGACTTTTTGGTAGACTCTGGGGTGGCATGAACCGCCATAAACAAACCCCTTCAGCTGCCTGTGGCAGAGTCCCTCACCGTGGTGGGTGCCACAGGGAAAGGAACCAAGTGTCCAGTGTATGCCCCAGCGGAATGCGCTTTGGGAAACAGAACTCTATCTCACAAACTGGTCTACCTCCCTGATTGTCCAATGCCTCTACTGGGACGGGACCTGCTTTGTCGCTTAAGCACCACCCTGCATTTCACCCAAGATGAAGTAACCCTTACCTTACCCCCCAAGAATGCTTGGATAATGACCCTTGCAATTGAGCCCTCAGCCATGCAAGCCCCAGAGTGGAGCCAGTGGGAGGACCAGGTATATCCTCTGGTATGGGCGTCTGGGGTCCCAGGAAAGGGAGCCCATCAAACTCCTGTTAATGTTCAGCTCTTGCTAGGAAAAGGCCCAGTGTGAATCAAGCAGTATCCGATCAAAAGGGAAGCAAGAGAGGGACTGCAGGAGACTATAGACCAGTTCCTAAAGTACGGGGTACTTCGAGAATGCCAGTCAGCTTGGAACACTCCCATCTTGCCTGTACGAAAGCCCAATGGCACATACCAGCTGGTACAGGACCTAAGGGCGGTTAATGAGCGGGTTAAGACTCTGCACCCCCTTGTCCCAAACCCATATACCTTGCTGGCCTCTATAGGGGGGCAGTACACCCATTTTTCGGTCCTAGATTTAAAAGACGCTTTCTTCACGATTCCGGTCGACACCCAATCTCGGGAGATTTTCTCCTTCGAGTGGGAGGACAAAAGGAGGGTTAAAAAGCAGCTTTTCTGGACAGTGTTGGCCCAGGGATTTAAAAATTCCCCCACCCTTTTTGGCCAGGCCCTGGCCAGAGACTTGGAGGAGTGGGACAATGAGGACAAGGTCCTCCTTCTGCAATATGTAGATGACTTGTTAATTGCCGCTGTGGGTCTAACCCCTTGCCTTAAAGCCACTGTGAGCCTCCTGAACTTTGTTGGACTCCGAGGATATCGAGTAGCATGGAGTAAGGCTCAAACTGCCCTCCCAGAAGTACAATACTTAGGGTTTCACATAAGGCAACGGGAGCATCAGCTTTCAAACGAAAGGAAGGAAGCTATCTGCCAAGTTCCTATCCCAAGCAATTGTAAATGGCTTAGCGCGTTTCTGGGTATGGCAGGCTTCTGCAGAATATGGATCCCAGAGTTTGGACTGTGGGCTAAACCCTTGTACGACTGCATTAAGGGAGCGGATCACGACCCTTTTCACTGGTCCTCAGAAGCCGACAAGACATTTAAGGTTTTAAAAAGGAAACTGATGGAAGCCCCAGGCCTGGGTCTGCCAGACCTCTCTAAGCCATTTCAACTGTACATACATGAACGAAAAGGGGTGGCCCTCAGAGTGCTTACTCAGTTATTAGGCACCTGGAAATGTCCCATGGCCTACTTTTCCAAACAGCTGGATCAAGTTGCCCAGGGATGGCCAGCATGTTTACGGGTGATCGCAGCCACTGCCCTAGTGCTTGGGGAAGCTGAGAAACTGACACTGGGGGGAATTGTGCAAGTGTATACTCCCCATATGGTCCAAGCCCTGCTGGACACTAAGGGTGGTCTCTGGCTTACTCAGGCTTGGGTAGCCCGGTATCAGGCCAAACTTTTAGAAAATCCTGAAGTTACCCTACAGACCTGCCCCTCCCTCAACCCAGCCACCCTGTTGCCGGAGACAGAGAAACAGGACTTGTTTTGGGAGGTGAGAGTCTGGCATCCGCACACAATGTCCAGCCTAGCAGAGTTGGTGCATGAGGATCATTGCTTCTATGCTGATGACATTGGCTTCAGTGAGGATGCTGGTGTTAGTGGAGCGCTTTTCCCACTTGATGCGAAGGATCTTCCAGAGTCATTGTTGGTGCCCTGAGGACTTTAGGGTTTGAGCGGAGATGTCGAAGATTAAAAAGCCACCCGTCCATTCTGTATTGAATCTCAACTCCAGTGGGGAGGCGGTCTTTAATGAGGACCAAAATGATTGCTAAATAGGTTGGGGCAATAATGTATCTTTGCTTAAACCCAGTGTTGATGAGGGTCCATCTCCAGGCCATTACAGAGAATGGTGACAGTCATCTGATCATGGAGAAGCCTTAGGACCTCAATAAATGTTGAAGGGCAGCCAAATCTGGCCAGCACCTTCCACAGGCCTTCACAATTGATGGAGTCGAAGGCCTTTGTCAAATCAATGAAGGTCATGCTCCTTCCATCTGGCTTTGATGACTTTGGTGTACTTAAGGTTCATTGATCTGTCTTGGGCTTGACGTGGTGTGAGGCCATGGGAAGCATGGGAACGTGGACCATAAATGTCCCTTGTTTCCTGAAAAAAGCTCCTCATGTCATGTTTATCAGCATAAAGCTCAATCTCCTTCGCCTTTTCTCGTCACCACTTGTTTTTGATGTTGTGGATTTTCCTTTGGGCTTCAGCCTTTAGTTGCTTGTATGTCTCTTTCTTCTGATGGTGTAATATGTCATTTCGCCAAATGCAATGAGGTTTTCTTTTCCAGTCGAGCAGGCCTTGAATCTCAGCATCATTCTCATCAAACCAATCTTGGTGATGGTGGGTGACATAGCCAATGGACTCAGCACATGCCGAAAGAATGGCAGCCTTTAATCCTGTGATGGGTTCGGTCACAGAGACCTCCTTGGGACTGTCACCTGATGTGCTGAGATTACCTCTGAGCCCATTTTCCCTGCCAGCTTGGGACCTGCCTTGATTGAGCCAGACATGCCCGTCTGCTCCAACACAGACTCAGGGTCTAAACCATGCCCCCAAAGCTGCAGACTTTAACCAAAAACTGTTCAGCAGGTCACCTATCTCCAGCACCCAGACACCCAGCACCCAATAGGATCCAAACCCCAAATAAATCCGTTTTACTCTGTAAAAAGCTTATACAGGGTAAATTCATAAATTGTCCGACCTCTATAACACTGATAGAAAGATATACACAGCAGTTTGCTCCCCCAGGTATTAATCACTTTGGATTTATCAATAGACAAAAGTGATTTTATTAAATATAAAAAGTAGGATTTAAGTGGTTCCAAGTAATAACAGACAGAAAAAAGTAAGTTACCAAGTAAAATAAAACAAAACACACAAGTTTAAGCCTAATACATTAAGAAACTGATTACAGATAATATCTCACGCTCAGAGATGTTCCAATAAGCTTCTTTCACAGAATAGACTTCTTCCTAGTCTGTGCCCAATCCTTTCCCCTGGTAGAGTCCTTGTCAGTTCCAGCAGACATCTTAGATAGAAACTAGGGGTTTTCTCATGACTGGAAGCTCCCTTTGTTCTGTTCCACTCCCTTTTATACCTTTGGCACAAGGCGGGAATCCTTTGTCTTTCTCTGGATTCCAGTATCAAGTGACATGTTCACATGTCCTGTGAGACTTCATTACCCACTGGCTGGCACACATGTATACAGGAAGGTTTGCAAGTAAGCAGAGCAGTTTACAGCCAATTGTCCTAATCAATGGGAGCCATCAAGATTCCAAACCACTGTTAATGGCCCACACTTTGCATAATTACAATAGGATTTGCATAATTACAATAGGACCTAGGAGTTATATTTCATATTCCTAATTTCAGATACAAGAATGATACATTCATACAAATAGGATGAACACACCCAGTAGATTATAAACTTTGTAATGATACCTGTGACAAAGTTCCTTCTCTACCTTGGTGGGTCCTGCGCTTATTGGCAGATTTGCTCGCTTCACAGATTCACCCTGTGGGTCAGGAAACAATCCAGAGACCTTCCCCTCTGGTAGAAGCTATAGTCCAGGTCAATTCTTCCTGTGTTTGATCAGGAGTTGGGAGGTATGGGGGAACCCAGGACCACCCTCTACTCCGGGTTCTAGCCCAGGGCCCTGTGGACTGCAGCTGTTTAGAGTGCCTCCTGGTACAGTTGCACGACACCTATAACTCCCTGGGCTACTTCCCCATGGCCTCCTCCCAACACCTTCTTTGTCCTCACCACTGGACCTTCCTCCTGATGTCTGATAATGCTTGTACTTCTCAGTCCTCCAGCAGTACACCTACTCACTCTCAGCTTCTTGCACTCCTCTTGCTCCCAGTTCCTCACACACACTTCCTCTCCTCTGGCTCCTCCAGGCTTGACTGGAGTGAGCTATTTTATAGCATCAGAGGGGCCTTAATTAGAGTCAGGTGCTTAACTGCCTCACCTGACTCTTAGCAGGTTAATTGGATTCAGGTGGTCTATTAGCCTGGAGCAGCCTCTGCTCTGGTAGCTCAGGGAACAGAAAACTACTTATCCAGTGGCCAGTATATCTCCCTTCTGCTACTCTGCTGTTCCCAACTGGTCTGGGGCTATCACATACCTTACAAGAGACCTTTTGCATGAAGCATATTCCAGTTACATTATATTCACAATTATTAGCATATTTTCATAAAATCATATAGAGTGCAATGTCACAAATCCCATCCAGAAATGTTCATCATCATCATCAGCTGCAGGCATGACAGTGACAAACCTCTCCTGGAGACACTCCTGAAGTTTCTCCCAATTCGCTATATCCTGAAGAGAATTGACGTTGAATTTCTTTTGTACTGATTTTGCCTGCTTATGATGACTTGAAATGCTCAGGAAATCCATGACGGATCTAAGAAGGCAATGATCTATCCAACAGTCATTGGTTTCATGCATGACCCTCAGGATGCAGACATTCTTCTGATCTTGAGCTCTAATGAGAACATAGCCAAGAAGGTGCCAATGCCTGGAGCGAGGGTGTCTCCAGGTGGTCTTATACTTTTCACTTTGTCTAAAGAGGGTGTTTGTGATGACCAGCCATGTTCTAGGCATTTGCTCAAGAGGAGAGTGCCATTGGAGTGGCCTTCCCTACATCTTCTTTCCGAGATCTGACTCACACCTGACTCTAGCGTTGAAATCTCCGAGGAGAATGATCTTGTCCCCCATCAGCACTGAGCGTTGGAGCATATGCGCTGATGACAGCAGCAGACTGGTTGTTGCTGAGCTTGAACTGAAGAGTCATAAGATGTTCATTGATTCCTGTAGGAAATTGTGCAAGTCCCCCACACTAGCTGCCCCCTGAGGAGATCTCCCGTTCGAAGCCTTCTCAGCCCATTTCCGAGGGACTCTGCCTCTCCCCAGGACCCTCTGCTCCCTTAGCCAGCTCCTGCTGGGAGTAGCTTTCTTTTCTCATGAGGCTTCCTTAAGGTGTCCAGTGTCCTGGCTCCCAGCCCCTGCTGCTCTAACCACTAGACCCCACTCCCCTCCAAGAGCTGGGAAGAGAACCCAGGAGTCCCACATCCCAGCCCCCCCTTGGTCTAATCCACTAGACCCTACTCCCCTCCTAGAGCCTGGAGAGGACCCAGGAGTCCTGGCTCCCAGCCCCCCTGCTCTAACCACTAGACCCCCACTTCCCTGCCAGAGCCGGGGGCTAGAACCCAGGAGTGTTTTGTTTGACTGGGCCCAGCTCACTCCCTGCCGCAGGCTCTCGGCTCAGATGGGATGTTTCATTATTCCGTCTCATCCACCATCTCTCAAAGGGCTTGGCTGGAAGGCTTTTCAAGTCCCCCCTCCCCCGCAGTTCCACTTTCCCAGCCTCAGCCCTTGGCCCCAGGGTTGTGAGAGCTTCCCCTGGGTGTGCCATGCAGAACATGGAGGGGCACAGGGGGCAGTGTAATGTCCCATGTAGACAAGCCCTTTGACACTCTGTGACTCAGTTTCCCATCTGGGAAATGTGGCTAATGGCCAGAAACCTCAGATGGATGGATGTGGAGGTATTGGGTGGGGACAGAGCTGAAGCCCCTCCAACAACTCCCACTGCACCTCTCTCACCCCGGCCTTTCCACCCCGCTCACCCCAGCTTTGTCCCAACACTCGCCCGCTCTGCTCCGACCCCCATGTCCACACAGCTGCTGTGACTCCCCAACCCCTGCTCCTCCAGCACCCCTTCCACTGTGCTCATTGCGCCGAGTGTCCATCACATCCCCCTATTGCTCTGACCCCCCCCCCGAACACCCACTCTCCACTCCTCTCAGCCACTCCATGTCCCTGGGAAGCGGGCTGGGCCCTGGGGAACTGGGGGTGGGGCTGTCAGGAGCCCATGAAAGGGGCAGGAGAGGGGAGACATAAAGTCTCTGCCCCAGAACTGGGCTAGTGAAAGGGGCAGGGGCAATACACACCTTTCTGCAGCCCAGGAGGCTGGGAGAGCTGCGAAGGGACCGGGGCACCTCGACAGGAAGGTCTCAGCTGGGCGAGATCCCCCCCCCCCGAGATGATACAGTCTGGGGCAATGGCAGGACCTTCCAGAGGATTCAGGGGGCCTGGGGCAAAGCGGGGGAGCTGCGGCGCTTGTACTCACCTGGCAGCGGTCCGGGTCTTCATTGGCATTTCAGCGGCAGGGGGCCCTTCAGTCAGTCCACGTCTTCGGCACTGAAGGGCCTCCCACCGCCAAAATGCTGCCGAAGACCCAGACTGCCACCAGGCCAGGGCTCGCGGGGCCCCTGCGGGGCCCTGGGCCTGGGGCAAATTGCCCCACTTGCACACACACACACCCCGGGCGGCCCTGGGCAATGGTGCTGAGATGTGGAAACTGCTCCAGGTGTCTCCCCAGGTGTTCTGAGCCCCCTGCCCACAGTCAGGGCTTCAGAGTCTGGGCCATGCACTGAGTGTGCCTGTTCTCAGCTCCCCACCCAGCTCCTGAGGCACATGTATGATACCTGGCTCAGACCCCCATAGAGGGGCAGGGTCCCTGGATTCTAGCTTGGACATGAGGGGCTCCAGTATCCCCCAGCGGGGCAGCACACAAGAAGCAGCTGACAGCTCCCCCAATACTTCTTACTCCACCTGCCACTCACCACTATGTCCCCCTCCCACGCCCGGCCGGGGCTCTCCGCTCTCCCCAGTGGCCAGAGCGCCAGGAGCAGGGCGGAGAGCCCGGCCGGGGCTCTCCGCTCTCCCCGGCGGCCAGAATGCCGTGGGGAGGGCGGAGAGCCCCTGGTGGCCACAGCGCCGGGAGGAGGGCGGAGAGCCCCCGGCGGCCAGAGCGCCGGGAGGAGGGCGGGGAGCCCCTGGCAGCCAGAGCGCTCTTCCCGGAGCAGGGTGGAGAGCCCAGCCAGGACTCTCCGCTCTCCCCGGTGGCCAGAATGCTGGGGGGAGGGCGGAGAGCCCCCGGCGGTCAGAGCGCCGGGAGGAGGGAGGAGAGCCCGGCCGGGGCCCCACTCTCCCCGACCGGCCAGAACGCTGGGGGGAGGGCGGAGAGCCCAGCTGGGGCTCTCCGCTCTCCCCGGCGGCCAGAGTGCCGGGAGGAGGGAGGAGAGCCCCTGGCGGCCAGAGAGCTGGGGGAGGGTGGCAAGCCCGCCGCGGCTCTCTGTTCTCCCTGACCGGCCGGAGCGCCAGGGGGAGGGCGGCGAGCCCAGTCGTGGCCCTGCTCTCAGGCCAGAGCACCCCGCCGTGCTGCCCCTCTCCAGGCGCCGCCCCAAGCACATGCTTGGTGGGCTGGTGCCTGGAGCCGGCCCTGTCCCTATATAAGAACTTATAAACTAAAATACAGTGTCAAAGACCTGGGGCCAGATCTGTAGGGGGCACACACATTTTACCCCACTCCCTGCCCACCAGAGCCAGCCAGTCCCCTTATGCTGAGACTATCTCAAAGCCAAGGGGAAGCCCTAAAAGGGAATGGACTTGTAAATCATTTCCCAACACACCCTCACCATCCCACACACCCTTCTGCGGTTGGGGAGCTTGCAGCAGGAAGAAAGAGGGAGAGAGAAAAGTCTGATTTCTCTGCATCAAGTCCGGCACAACAGCAGACCCAGCCACCCTGCATTTGCAATCATGTTTTATTGCAGGAGGCAGCCCAGTAACTGCATCCAGGGCTCCACCTAGTGCAATCTTTATGCCACATCACCAACCCAGAAAACGCCGCATTGAGACAGAGGATGCTGGATGCCACCTCAGAGCCCTGCCTATCCCACAATGTCCCATCTCCAGCTGTGGCCATCCCTGATGATTCAGAGCAAGAAGATTAAAAAACAAAAACAAAAACAGAACACGTGGGGGAGGGGGAAAGCATTTGTATAAATGTATCACTCTTGTATCTGGGACTCGAAATAGGAAATATAACTCTAAGGGCCTATTGTAATTATGCAAAGTGTGGGCCATTAATAGTGGTTTGGAATCCTAATGGCTCCCATCAACCAGGACAATTGACTAGGGCTCTGTTTGCAAGCAAGCCTTCCTGTGAGTCAGGCTGGGAGGAATGAAGGCATGGGGTCTTACAGTGACATGTGATCATGTCATCTGAACTGGAATCCATCTTTAACCTGGTGCTTTTCCAGTGAGGGGGGGGTGGAAACGCAGAGAGAGACAAAGGATTCCCGCCTTATGCAAAAGATATATAAAGGAGTGGAACAGAACAAAGGGAGGGAGAGGAGCCATCATGAAGAATCCTCTAGCTACCACCTGAGCTGGAACAAGAGCTGTACCAGGGGAAAGAATTGTGCCCAGGCCTGGAAGGTGTCCAGTCTGAGAAAAAAACTTACTGAAGCATCTCTGAGGGTGAGATTATCTATATTCAGTTTGATTAGACATAGATTTCCGCATTTTATTTTATTTTGCTTGGTGACTTACTTTGTTCTGTTTGTTACTACTTGGAACCACTTAAATCTTACTTTCTGTATTTAATAAAATCACTTTTTTCTTATTAAGTAACTCAGAGTATGTATTAATACCTGGGGGAGCAAACAACTGTGCATATCTTTTTATCAGTGTTATAGAGGGTGAACAGTTTACCCCACATAAGCTTTATGCAGGGTAAAACGGATTTATTTGGGATTAGACCCCATTGGGAGTTGGGCATCTGAGTGCTAAAGACAAGCACACTTCTGTGAGCTGCTTTCAGGTAAACTTGCAGCTTTGGGGCAAGTAATTCAGACCCTGGGTCTTTGTTGGAGCAGACGGGAGTGTCTGGCTCAGCAAGACAGGGTGCTGGAGTCCCGAGCTGGCAGGGAAAGCAGGGGACAGAAGTAGTCTTGTCACATCAGGTGACAGCTCCCAGGAGGTTTCTGTGATCCAACCCGTCACAATGATTTGGAGCTGTCACAGGGGTTTCCACTACACCCCACTTGAAAGTTCATCAGAGGCACTGACACCACTCCCAAGTCCCATTGAGGCTATGTTTACACCACAGAGTTAAGTAATGCATGTTACGCCGACATTCATAAATGGATATAATTGCATCACTTGTGCATGGTCACACAAACCTCCTCATCTTGGTGGAGCATGTGCACAGTTGTTGATCTAGCATCAAGAGAGAGAGCAGTGAACCATGGGTAGCTATCCCACTGCAACTCTCCACCTTCTGCTGCTAGGAGTTGTGGGAATGGATTGCAGTGCATCACGGATGTAGGCTCACCCTCCCATGATGCAGTTTTTTCTGTCCCATCATTCCTTAGGCTCCGACTATATTTTGTGCCGGTTTTCAACAGCCCCTGTAAACTGTGCACCCAGCATCTCTGCCTGAAAGCATGGATCCTGCACTGCTCACCAGTCTTGGGACAAGTGTTATGAACACAACACAGCTGATCATGCAGTATTTCATGAGCTGCAAACCTGAACAAGAATCCTCGGTGCCTGCCCTGCTGAGTGCCATGGAAAGAAACAACGCCAGATGACTTTTGGCATCCACAAAGCAGCTGCACACGATGGACTGTCGCTATTGGGCTCAGGAAACAAGCACTGAGTGGTGGGATCGCATCGTTATGCAGGTCTTGGATGATGAGCAGTGACTTCAAAACTTTTGGACGTGCAAAGTCACCTTCCTGGAACTGTGTGCAGCAGGGCCGGTTTAACCTTTTGTGGGCATAGCGCCAAACATATTTGTGGGCCCCCATGGAGGCAATGGAGCATGGCATGGGGAAGTCAGTGTGACGTTGCTCTCTATATGATTTTATGAAAATATGCTAATAAGTGTGAATATAATGTAACTGGAATATGCTTCATGCAAAAGGTGTCTTGTAAGGTATCATTACAAAGTTTATAATCTACTGGGTGTGTTCATCCTATTTGCATGTATGTATCAATCTTGTATCTGAAACTAGGAATATGAAATATAACTCTGAAGGCCTATTGTAATTATGCAAAGTGTGGGCCATTAATGGTGGTTTGGAATCTTGCTGGCTCCCATCAACCAGGACAATTGACTGTGGATGGCTCTGTTTGCTTGCAGGCCTTCCTGTGAGTCAGGCTGGGAGGAATGAGGGCTTGAAGTCTTACAGTGACATGTGATCATGTCACCTGACCTGGAATCCATCTTTAACCTGGTGCTTTTCCATTTAGAAGGAGGGATGGGAACCCAGAGGGACAAAGGATTCCCGCCTTGTGCAAAAGATATATAAGGGAGTGAAACAGAACAAAGGAGGCTGCAGTCATGAGAAATCCCCTAGCTACCACCTGAGCTGGAACAAGGGCTGTCCCAGGGGAAAGAATTGTGCCCAGACTAGGAAGATGTCCAGTCTGTGAACATGAAACAATGGGTGTTACCATACACACTCTAACAAGAGTGATCAGTTAAGGTGAGCTCACCCATTGTTTCATGTTCTCTGCGTGTATATATATATATATCTTCCTACTGTATTTTCCACGGCATGCATCCGATGAAGTGGGCTGTAGCCCATGAAAGTTTATGCTCAAATAAGTTTGTTAGTCTCTGAGGTGCCACAAGTACTCCTGTTCTTTTTGCGGATACAGACTAACATGGCTGCTACTCTGAAAACAGTCTTATTAATCTCTCCTCATATGGAAGCTGTTCCACACCCCTAATCATTTTTGTTGCCCTTTTCTGAAACTTTTCCAATTCCAATATATCTTTTTGAGATGGGGTCACCAGATCTGAGGGGAGAGGAACAAGGTGTGTAGTCATATATATATATATATTATATATAGTCATATAAAGGAGTTAATACTTTACATTGCATATGTTTGAGCTGTTTTTCCATCTTTTCTGTATCTTTAATGAAAGATTAAAAGGATTGTCAATGGTACATTTGCCATGGGACTGGGCAGGCCTAGGGCTCTGGAGACCAAACCCCGAACCTTATTTAACACTGTTAAATCCTGGACAGTGACAGGGTCATGTTAACACCATCAACTCTCTGGCTCCATATATGCCATCTAAATTACTGCAACAGAGCCCAGGGCTGGGATAGCAGGGGCTGTGGGTCAGGATTGGGGGGCACTGGCAGAGCTGTTAGTTTCTGGGCTAGGACTGTATTAGGAAGGTGCCAGTGGGTCAGGACTCAGGGTGCGTCTACACAGCAAATGAAGGTGTGATTGCAGCATTCCTACACTAGCTGTAATCTAAGAGGCATGGGTAACAATAGCTGTGGGGACATGTTGACATGTACTGTAGCATGGGTCGGGAACCAGAGTCCTTACCATTGTTCCTGGTGAACTGGTACTGGGGCAGCTACCCCACAGTGAATTCTGTGCCACCTAGTATTGTTGCCCACACTATCTAGGTTAAAGCTGGAACAGCTCTACTTACCCGCACTACAATCACACCTTCACTTGATGGGTAGAGGCACCCTGAGATGTTTATGTGGAGCCCAGGTCTCTAGCAGGACATGTGCTGTTTGTTCCCCACCCATGCCCTGCCTTCTATGCCAATGTTTTTAATTGCCAGATTCAGGAAATTGTCCTTACCCAATTGTTTATTGGGTTTCCCCCTCCCACTCCATATCCGGCTGGGCACTATATAACCTGCTCCAAGATGGGAAGGAGGATCAGGGTGCGGTTCAGCTCAGAAGAGGCTGGGATCCATCACTCTGACGACAAGGAGAAAACAAGACTTGGGTAAGCTGCAAGAGATTCCACCAGCTGGGATAGAGGAGAAAACAATGTCACATGGGATTGCAACTGCAGGGTTTGTTTTCAGGGAGAACATAAGAATGGCCATACTGGGTCAGATGAATGATACACCTAACCCAGGAGCCTGTCTTCTGATGGGGCCAATGCCAGATGTTTCAAAGGTAATGGGCAGAACAGGACAATTGTTGAGTGATCCATTCCCTGGTGTCCAGTCCCAGCAACTGGCAGTCAGGGGCTTAGGGACACCCAGAGCATGGGGTTGCATCCCTGACCATCTTGGCTAATAGCCATTGATGGACCTATCCTCCATGAACTTAAATAATTCTTTTTTGAACCCAGTTATACATTTGGCCTTCACAGCATCCCCTGATAACAAGTTCCACAGGTTGACTGTGTGTTATGTGAAGACATATTTCTTAATATTTGTTTTAAACCTGCTGCCTATTAATTCCATGGGTTGACTCCTGGTTCTTGTGTTATGTTAAGGGGAAATAACACTTCCCTATTCATTTTCTCCGCCCCATTCGTAATTGTATAGACCTCAATCATATGCCCCTTTAGTCATCTCTTTTCCAAGCTGATCAATCCCAGTGTTTTTAGTTTCTCCTCCTAAGGAAGCTGTTCCATACCCCTAATCATTTTTGACAGGTTTCAGAGTAGGAGCTGTGTTAGTCTGTAGCCGCAAAAAGAACAGGAGTACTTGTGGCACCTTAGAGACTAACAAATTTATTTGAGCTCAGATACATTTGTTAATCTCTAAGGTGCCACAAGTACTCCTAATCATTTCTGTTGCTCTTTTCTGTACCTTTTCCAATTCCAATATATCATTTCTGAGATGGGGGCGACCAGATATGCACATAGTATTCGAGATGTGGGTGTACCATGGATTTATACATTACGATATTTACTGTTTAAACATCTATCCCTGTCCTAGTGGTTCCTAACATTCTGTTCGCTTTTTTGACGGCTGCTGCACATTGAGCAGATATTTTCAGAGAACTCTTCACACTGACTCCAAGATCTCTTTCTTGAGTGGGAACAGCTAATTTAGACCCCATCATTTTGTATGTATAGTTGGGGTTATGTTTTCCAATGTGCATTACTTTGCATTGATCAACACTGAATTTCATCTCTTACTTTGTTACCCACTCACCCAGTGTTGTGAGATCCCTTAGTAACTCTTCACAGTCTGCTTTGGACTTAACTAGCTTAAATAATTTTATGTCATCTGCAAACTTTGCCACCTCACTGTTTACACCTTTTTCCAGATCATTTATGAATATGTTGAACAGCAGTGCCCAACAGATCCCTGGGCAATCCCGCTATTTACCTCTCCATTCTGAAAACTGATCATTTATTCCTACCCTTGGTTTCCCATTGTTTAACCAGTTACTGATCCATGAGAGAACCTTCCCTCTTATACCAGGAGTGTTTACATTACTTAAAGGCTTTTGGTGAGGGACCTTTTCAAAGGCTTTCTGATGTCAAAGGCAGCATGTTCTAGTGGTTAGAGCTGTGGGGGATAGGGTGCTGGGAGACAGGACTCCTGGGTTCAACCTCCACCTCTGGGTGGGGAATGGGAAACAGTGGGTTACAGATGGGGGGCTGATTTCAGTAGGGGGCTTTGCAGCAGCTGGCCCATTGGAGGTCCCATCTTGGCCAGAGTCGGAAACTCAGGACACCTGAATTCTATCCCTCGGACTGGGAGGAGAGTAGGGAAGAGTAAGTTAGAGGAAGGGGCCCTGATCTCAGTCAGGGTCCGTGAAGCACCTGGCAAAATTGGGTTCATACAATGGGAGGTGATCACAGGAGGGGGTTGGGCCCAGGAGGCTCCATGGAGGAAGCCAACCCCACTCTGCGCTATCTCCATCCATCCCCCCCTCTCCCCACTGCAGGTCGACCCAGTGACAGGCACGGTCATGGTCCCAAGCAGACTCCACCCTGTGTTCCTGCTGCCCCTCATCCTGCTGGCCGCCTGCCTGGCTCTGGCCAACAGGCAGCCATGGGAGGATCTGAATGACAAATTCAATAAGAACCACGTGGACAATACAACATCCCCAGCCACCATGCCTGCTGACTACTGTGAAAAGATGATGAGGGCCCGAAAAATATACTGGAATCTGCTCCACACCTTCATCCATGCATCCATCCCATCCATCAACAGGATCTGCTTTGAGGATGGGATACCCATCCAGGGCGGCCTACGCAAGAGCAAAAATTTCGTCACCATCACCCAATGTTTATTTAAGCCTGACCCGACATTGCCGACGTTCTCTTACACTAGGATAGGGGTTTCAAAGCAAATTGTCATTGGCTGCTGGAACTGGCTCCCTGTGCTCTATGTGGAGGAGGCATTGGGTGCAGTCTGGGTGTAGAGAGCAAGCAGGGGATGCTTCCACACCAGCCGTGGCATCCGGCTCCTCACCCACCTCTGAACACTGGTCACTTTGTTCAGGTGTTTGCACCCTCACTCTCTCCTGCCCCTAGTGCCCATTATACAGTATAGACGCTCCTTCCCCACCCCCACTCTCTGCTGCCCCCTAGTGCCCATTATACAGTATAACCGCCCCTTCCGCACCCCCACTCTCTGCTGCCCCCTAGTGCCCATTATACAGTATAGCCGCCCCTTCCCCACCCTCACTCTCTCCTGCCCCTAGTGCCCATTATACAGTATAGCCGCTCCTTCCCCACCCTCTGGTGCCCATATTTTTCATTATATATTAAAACCAGCAGTTACCTATCTTGCACTCCCTGCTGCCACATAGTGGCCAACTAACTCCCCATACTTTAATTAAGGATTATCCATCAGTTCACCCCGCTGGTATTGTGTATTCAACCTGATAATGGATAATCCTCATATTCCTCACAATTACCTGTTATTTCTCATTGTTCTTTTCATCATTTTTAAACATTTCTCCTCCGTCTGCAACTCTCTGAGCTCCCTACACTTAATAAAACCTGATACTGGCATAGCAATCACTGGCTTGTTGTGTGAGATTGGGGATAGTAAGAACATAAGCCACTGTAGACGTAATGAATGTGCTGGAAATGTTTTGTGGTTTTCCCACGAGGTTCTCGTGCTTGCAAGCCCAAGCTCAACATTTTTCCTAGTGTCGGGAATAGAACCCACGAATCCTGACTGCTACCGCTGGGCCTGCTCTGACCCATTGTATCCCACTGCCCTCCAAGCATTGGGAAATGGACCCAGGAGTTCTGAATCTTCATCCACTCTCTTCTAACCAATCAGATCCCACTCCTCTCCAAGGATCAGGGTTCAAAACCAGGAGTTCTGATTCCCATCCTCCCTTGCTTTAACCCAGTAGACCCCACTCCCCTCCCAAAATCAGAACCCACACAACAGATATAAACCTTCATCCTTCAGATCACGAGCTAGTCACTAACTGAGGATGGTCAGGAAGAAACAGGAGTTGGGATTCCTAGCTTTACACCTTAGCCTTTTAAGCTGGTTGCTGTAGGCTCCAGTTTCTTTAGGGTCACACCATCCAAGCCCACCACTGCCAATGTCCAAACCTATTAGCCACTCACAGAACCTTGTGTGAAGAGGACAAGCGGTGAACATAGAGTTTGAGAGGAAGGTGTCACCCTGTGAAGCAGGACTTTCTAATGCAACCCCATCTTCTGTTTCCCTTGGATACTCCAGTTCTGAACCCCCTTTACGTTTCTCTAATTCACTCCAGCTCTGCCACCCCATTGAGACCTCCAAAAAGCATCCTTCCCAGGACTTTATAAATCACTCTGACCCTGGGACAAACCCTCTGCTCCTTCTCTCTATCTCTGCATTTAGGAAGAGGCTGGAGACAGTTTGCAATATTGTTCCTCTTTGCAAAAAACCTGCATCCATCAGGGATTTAAACCTAGGCCCTCACACACTGGTTGCAAGAGTCACACGCTTAGACCAACCAGGGCCGGATTAACTTTTTGTGGGCCCGGCACCAAACATATTTGTGGGCTCCCCTGGGGAATAATTGTAAAAGGGGCCGGGGGTAAAAGCACAGTGGGGCAGGAGCTAGGGTTGGGCTCTGGAGCAAGGGAAGGATCGGGGTAAACTGCAAGCACAGCAGGGCTGGGGAGGGGGTAAACAGGATCCCCCCCCCCACATGGAGCGGGTACCTACCTGGTTCTAGCCCATTCTCTTTGTCTCTCTCTGCACCAAGCTACTCCTCCTCCCACAGCAGCATGACAGGTTCTCTTCCAGCCCTCTGGGGTGGGTGTTGCGAGTGGGAGGAGCGGAGGTTAACTTGGTTACTCCTATAACCAGACATTTAGTTTCCAGTCAGCCCTGCTAACCGGACACTCAGGTCCCGTTTTCTACTGGAGTTTCCAGTCTAAAACTGGACCCCTGGCAACAGGGCTGCCAGAAAAGCCTGAGGGGCGGAGGTGGGGCAAACAATCATTTTTAAAAGTAAGAGGGCTAAGCCTTAAGGGGGGGCCAAGTGGTGGGGAGGCTAGGGAGTGGAGAGGAGCTAGTGGGCAGGGCCATGTCTGCTGTACTGCCCAAGTAGGTTGGAGACTGTGGGGATCAGCTGACACAGTATCCAGGGCCGGTGCAAGGATATTTTGCCCCCTAGGTGAAACTTCCACTTTGCGCCCCCTCTACCCACCCACCCCCGGAGCATCACTTATTATAAATTTTCAAAAATGAATACAGTGGAGTCACATCTTACATGGGGGTTAGGTTCTAAGGTCAATGCGTAAGAGGAAAATCGCGTATAGTGAAAATTACCATAAAGTACAGTACACACAGTACACATAGTATACACTGTCTACACTAGAACGGGGTCCTCAACCTACGGCATGCGTGCCAAAGGTGGCACGCGAGCTGATGTTTTTTTTTTAATGGCAGGCTGCGGGTCCCGTCCATCGCTGAGCCTGCTGCTGGCCTGGGGTTCCGTTCACTCAGCTGCCAGCCGGGGACCCAGCCGGCCACTCCGCTCAGCCTCCTGCCATTCACCCAGGCCGGCAGGAAGCTGAGCAGGGCTGGTGGCTGAGACCCTGGCTGGCAAGGGGCCGGCGGCCGGGACCCTAGTCCAGCAGCGGGCTGAGCAGGGCCGGTGGCTGGGACCCCAGTCCGGCAGCAGGCTGAGCTGCTCAGCCCGTTGCCAGTCTGGGGTTCTGTCCGCTGGCTCCTGCTAGCCGGGGTCCCAGCCGCTGGCCCCGCTCAGCCTGCTCAGCCCACTGCCAGCCAGGGTCCTGGCTGCCGGATCCGCTCAGCCTCCTGCCGGCCTGGGTGAACGGAACCCCAGCCCAGTAGGAGGCTGAGCGGGGCCAGTGGCCGGGACCCCGACTGGCAAGGGGCTGGCAGCCAGAACCCCAGACCGGCAGCGGGCTGAGCGGGGCCGGTGGCTGGGACCTCAGCCCACTGCCAGCCTAGGTCCCAGCTGCCGGCTCCACTCAGCCTCCTGACAGCCTGGGTGAACGGAACCCCAGGCCGGTGGACGGAACCCTGGGTGAACGGAACCCCAGGCAGGTGGACGGAACCCTGGGTGAACGGAACCCCAGGCCGGTGGACGGAACCCTGGGTGAACGGAACCCCAGGCCGGTGGACGGACCCCTGGGTTAACGGAACCCCAGGCCGGTGGACGGAACCCTGGGTGAACGGAACCCCAGGCCGGTGGACGGAACCCTGGGTGAACGGAACCCCAGACTGGTGGACGGAACCCTGGGTGAACGGAACCCCAGGCCGGTGGACGGACCCCTGGGTGAACGGAACCCCAGGCCGGTGGACGGAACCCTGGGTGAACGGAACCCCAGACCGTTCACCCAGGCCGGCAGGAGGCTGAGCAGAGCCGGCTGGGACCCCAGCAGGCTGAGCGGGCTGAGCGGGGCTGGCAGCTAGGACCCGGCTGGCAGGAGCTGACCCACTGCTGGCCCTGCTCAGTCCGCTGCCAGCTGAGTGAACAGAACCCCAGGTCGGCAGCAGGCTCACCAGCAGCTGGGACCCGCAGCCTGCCATTAAAAGAAAATCGGCTCGCGTGCCACCTTTGGCATGCGTGCCGTAGGTTGAGGACCCCTGTTCTAGTGTATACTGTACTTTAGGGTAATTTTCACTATACGCGATTTTCCTCTTACGCGGTGACTTTAGAACCTAACCACCGTGTAAGATGTAAAAAAAAAATTTGGGGCACCGCTTTTGGCAGCCCCAAATCGTGGCGCCCATGGCGGTCGCCTAGTTCGCCTAGTGGTTACACTGGCCCTGACAGTATCCCCAGCCCAGGTGACGTGACAGCCAGGGGTGGATTTAGAGTTAGTGGGGCCCCCCAGCCCTGTGATCAGCTTCATTTTTGGGGCTCCTCCTGGGGACCCAGCCAAGAAAAAGAACATTCTCTCTTAACTCCCCCTGCCCCCATTTTTTGTTCTTTTTTTCTTCATCCTCCTCCCATAAGTAATAGCAAGTAAATGAAAATAAAGTGAGGTACCTTGATTGTTCTTGTAGTCGAACTTATTTTTCCACAGACCACTTGAAAATCACGGAGGGTCTCAACGGACCACTTAATGATCTTTCCAAATATTGTAAAAAAATGTTTGGGTATAGGGTCTGGTCAGGAGCTAGGGCAAGGGAGGGGGTTCAGGTTTGGGGCAGGAGGTGGGGTGTGGAGCACTTACCTGGGGCAGCTCTGTTTGGTTCTCAGGATGGGGGTGGAGATGTGGGGGGGTTCAGGAGTCAGGGCAGGAGGCTGGGTGTGTGAGGGGGGATACAGGAGTCAGGGCTGGGGGCTGGGGGTGTGTGAGGGGTGAAAGGGGGGTGCAGGGGGCTGGGGAGGTGTGTGGGGTGCAGGGGTCAGGGAAGGTGGCTGGATGTGTGTGAGGGGGTGTTGAGGAGGTGTGAGGGGAGTGCAGGGGGCTGGGGGTGTATAGGGGGGTGCAGGAGTCAGGGCAGGGAGCTGGGGAGGTGTGAGGGGAGTGCAGGGGTCAGGACAGGGGGCTGGATGTGTGTGAGGCAGTGCAGGGGGCTGGGTGTGTGGGGGTTGCAGGAGTCAAGGCAGGGGGCTCAGGGTATGTGAGGGGGTGCAGGGGTTGGGAGGTGCAGGGGTTAGTGTGGGCAGGCGGTTGGGGGGGTGGGCTAGGGTTGGGGGGGTGCTCATGCGGGGGGCTGGAGGGGGTATGCCCCAATTCCAGCCCCTTCCCCAAGGCCTCATCCCCGCCTCTTCTCCTCCTCCTCTCTGGAGTGGCATGCTGCAGCTCGCTCCTCCTCCCCCCTCCTGCCAGCAAGGAGCTGATCCAGCTGATATGCAGCAGGCAGGGAGGGGGGGAATGTAGCACGCTGGCGGAAGGGGCGGGGCAGGAGCCAGGCTGCCGGCAGAGGCTGCCACAGAACCGCAGCAGCCCGTAGCGTCAAGCTTCTCTGACCCTACAGGAGAGAGCGGGGGGCGGAGAAGAGTGCGCCGGGGCCCCTTTCGACTGTGGGCCCGGCGCCAGTGGTGCCATTGTAAATCTGGTATTGGTATGCAGAGCCTGCCCCAATTCTGAGGCACAAGGACACCAAAATGAGAGCTGCCCTCTCAGTGGAGAAGCACGTAGCGATCGCTGTGTGGAAGTTGGCAACTCCAGACTGCTACCGGTCAATCATGAATCAGTTTGGAGTTGGGAAGTCCACCTTGGGGGTTGCATTCACACAAGTGTACATGGCCATTACTCGCATCCTGTTATGAAGGACTGTGATTCTGGGAAGTGTGTGAGAAATTGTGCATGGCTTTGTGGCAATGGGATTCCCTAACTGCAGGGGGGTGATAGATGGCACACATATTCCAATTTTGGCCCTGGAGCATCTTGCAACAGAGTACATCAAGAGAAAGGGCTACTTCTCTATGGTATTGCAGGTGCTTGTGGATCACCGGGACCATTTCACGGACATCAGTGTGGGGTGGCACATCTTCAGGAACACTGGTCTGTAGAGAAAGCTGCAAGCAGAGACTTTCTTTCTGGACCAGAAGATTCCAACGGGGGAGGTTGAAATGCCCACAGTGAGCCTGGGAGACCCAGCCTACCCCTTACTCCCACGGCTCATGAAGCCTTACACTGAAAACCTTGACAGCAGCAAGAAGCACTTCCCCAACAGGCTGAGCTGGTGGAGAATGACCACTGAATGTGCGTTGGGCAGATTAAATGGTCGCTGGCACTGCCTTTATGGCAAGTCAGACGTCAACAAGGGAAATATGCTCCTGGTCATAGCAGCCTGCTGCACTCTGAATAATATTTCTGAAACTGAAGGGGAAAGTTTCCCCAGGGGTGGAGCATTGAGGTGATCACCTGGTGGCTGATTTTGAGTAGCCACATACCAGGGCTATTAGAGGGGCTCAGAGGGGGCTGTAGTGAGGCCGAGTGGCCTCCCTCCCCATTGGAGAGCGAGGGACCATTACACTCCCCTTGGAGGGCGAAGCCTAGATCGCCCCGCCCCCTCGCCGGAAGTACCGGGGTGTGGCCAGAAGTATAAAAGGCCGGCCCGGCAGCACAGTTGCGGGGGAGCCTGCGGAGGAGAAGGACACTCTGCTGGTTCTGCCGCGTCCCAGTGGGGAACCGACACCTGGCTGTTCCCGATCCCCAGATGTCGATGAGGACTGGCCCAGAGTTCCTGCCGCCGTGTACCCCGAGGAACCGGAAGAGGCCTGGAGGCCACAGGTACCGAACCGCGGGGAGGCAGGAAGTGGCCCGGGACAGCCATGGAGCAGCCGGCTGCCGAGCCAAGTGTGCCTCAGTCGGCGTGTTGCGGCTGGATCCCTGCCGATGCAGGGGCAGCCAGTCCTGCCCCTGCCTGGGCCCTGGGCTGGGACGCGGTGGAGTAGTGTGGGCCCGCGTACCCCCTGCCACCCCACCCTGGGGTGGCTGACTTCCTACACTGTGCAGTGAAGCGCTACCCCTGAAGAAGGAGCCTCCCTTACCAGCTCCCTTATAGACTATTTGTTTGCCGGCTGCCTGAGCCTCCTCAAGGCTAGGCCCCCACCACCGTTATAGACTCTGGTTAAGGGCTGGCAGCTTGAGCCGCCCAAACACAGGCTAAAGCCTGACGGTGACTATTGCTCATCCAGCCCTATTGTGGGCTCCTGACGGTCCTGCGGACTCTGGTCCTAGCCAGTCAGGACCAGACTGAGAGGCCTCCCTCCCCACGGGACAGCGAGGGACCATTACAGGGGGTTATTCGAATCAGGGAGGATTTGAAACAGCATTTTGACAATGAGCCCCAGAAATCTGTCTTTATGTAATACATTCTGCCAGGCTTTGTTTACTGACCTCCTGGAATGACCCTTGTCCTGATTGCTTCCTGAGTGTGATTTGTAGTCTGCAAATGTGCCAGTTGCCACCGTGTAGGCATTCCAGCAGCCACCACCGTGTGTAGGAGAAAAGAAAGATTTTTTTAAAAATATGAGTACATTTTTATTAAACAGCAATAACCAATACACAGACTTCAAAATCTTGCAAGGGCCATGACACTGAGGAGCAGTTGGAGGCTCTCCTAGCTGTATGTAAGTCCAGCTGTCACTAGCAAACCTGTCCAAAGGGATGGAGTGAAAGGGGAACTGCGACAGGCCAGGAACATGCAAAGAATCTGAGCGGAGATTTTGGGGAGGGCATGGCATGTAGTTCTGTATGGGCAGCAGGGGGAGGCGAGCATGCATGTGTTCTGCCTGCAGCGCAGTTACGAACTTCAGCATCTGTTTGGTCTTCCATCAGTTTTATCATGCGCTCCCGCCCCTCTAAAATATGAGCCTGGCTCTGCTTCCTCTCCTCTCCTCTTCCTCAATTTTTCATGAATTGTCTCTCTGCACACCCTGTGATCATGTTCTGCAGCACCAGATGGTTGGAGAACCCTCCTTATTCCTCCTGGGCTGCCTCCCATAGGCGACGCATAATGAAGACTGGGAGAGGCTAAGCCTCCCCAAACCTCATGCCACTGGGATGGGGGGCAGTGGTAGATTACCCCAGGGGCCCCGGCCAATTTGGTGCCCCCAGAAAAATCTCCGCCCCTCCACCGCCCTGGGACTAGAGGAGCTCTCACTCCCTGCCGTGGCCCGAGGGTCACAATGTTGGCACAGATGTCTGTGTCAATGTTTACGGTCTCCGGGCCACAGAGGGATGCAGGGGGTGGGGTGGAAAGAAGTGAACAGGGGCAGGACCTAGGAGGAAAAGGCAGAGTGGGGGCACATCCAGAGATGGAATGGGGGCAGGGCTGTGGGGAAGAGGCAGAATGGGGTGGGGCCATGGGCGGGGACGTAGGGCAGAAGGGGCAGGGAATCAACCAGAAGAGGTGGGACCTCCCCAAGGGGGAGCTTCACCAACTGCCTATGCCATCTCCTTATCTGATGGAGGTGCTCCACTGGTGTGTATGGGGTTCCCCTCAAGGGCACATCTGCAGAAGCACAAGAAACAATAAACAGAGGCAGTATTGTGAGTGCACTCACAACATTGAATCATCAGGAATCGTGTCCCTAGCCTCTGTTTGCCAGAAGCTGGGAATGGGCGACAGGGGATGGATGATTACCTGTTCTGTTCATTCCCTCTGGGGCCCCTGGGCCACTGTCGCAAGACAGGATACTGGGCTAGATGGACCCTTGGTCTGACCCAGTAGGCCCATTCTTATGTTCTTATAATAGTTGCATACACCTCTTTCTCACTCTCCCTGGGCAAGCACAGAGCACGGTGAGTGCCCTAAACATGGTGAGTTTGGCCCAGGGAGGAGGAGAAGGTCCAAGATGGGGCAAAGGGTCTAGGTGGATATTTAAGGAGATCATTGCAAGCACCTAGGGACACTATTGTGAATTCTGCCACCATTTTCCACAGGTGGGGGTCATTGAAGCCAATATCTCACTCCTTAGGGTAAGCAAGGATGCAAGCATACATCTATGGAATGCGTGTGGCTTCAGACCGGGTCCCTTATGCTGCTCACCTGTGTGCGGCTTTCATCCCTGGACAAGTGATTGCCGATTGGCGCAGCAAAGTTTCCTACAGCAGAAACAAAGCAACTCTGCCAAGGAACCTTTTGCAAAGGATTGGCGAGTATCTCCAGGAAAGTTTCCTAGAGATCCCTCTGGAAGATTCCCATGCAACCTCGGTGTAAGTTAACAAACTTTTCCGCAGGGCTCCCACACTGCGTAGCTGCATGGGGGAATGTGAAGCAGATGAAAACACAGATAGTCTTGTAAATTTCTACCCCTTAACCCACTTCTAGTGGATAACGAAACAAAGGACAGCTCTACCTCATGTCACCGAGCTGTAGCAATTCAAAATGAGCACTTACCAGAGCTCCCCTCTCCTGCATCATGCGTGCCACCGACCAAGGGCGGGTCCTGGCTTGAATCCTCAGGAGGTGAGAAGAGGTCCTGGCTTGCCACGGTACCAGACGACCCTGTCAGCTGTCTCACATCATCCTCCAACTCCACTCCTTTGTCCACCACATCTTCCTCGGGGTTGAGTCCACTGGCCACTGTCTCCAGCCCCACCTCCCACCCCCAAATATCCACAGGGCTCTTGGCGGTGGAGGTGGGGTCACTGAGGATAGTGACCAGCTCCTTATCGAAGTGGCAGGTGTTTGGCACAGCACCAGAAAAATAGTTTTCCTTCCTTGACTTCTGGCACACCTGCCTCAGCACCTTTATGTTCCCCCAGCACTGCTGCGTGTCCCATTCCTGGCCCTTATCACACAAGCCATGAGAGATCTGCTCATCGGCATCAAAGTTCCCACGGCTTGAGTGCAGCTGGGACGGCAGTCTCCTCTCCTCACTGACCCAGCAGAGCCAACAGCTCCAGTGTGCTCCAAGAGGGAGAGCTGCAAGGGAAGATGTGATGTGAGCTGTCCATGACGAGCAAACAGGAAGTGGAATTTCAAAAACTCCCAGGCCTTTGAAGGGGGTAAATGCCCATGTACCAGGCTGCAGGGCAGTGGAGTTTGAACTGCTGACCAAAGTGGTCAGGATAGGCATTGTGGGACACCTCCTGGAGGCCATTGATGGTGACATAACCAAGCACAGTGTCTACACTGACACTGCGTCAATCTAAGATTGCGGCAAAAAGCTCCAGGCCTCTCATCGAGGTGGTGAGGTTATTTTATTGGAGCAGCAGGGGAGTTAAATCGGTGGGAGGAGCATCGCAGTGCATGCACCTGCACTTTTTGGTTGACAAAAGCTGACGTTTGTCGACAGAACTGTGTCGTGTAGATAAGGTCTGAGCTACTCAACTTGTGGCCATATTGTCACTGGTGACACCTAGACAGGAAAAGTCCTTTAACTTATTCCCCACCCCATGAGCCAGCCAGTTCCCTGCCCTGGGGCCAGATGGGAACCGGCACCCTGTAGAGAGGAAAAGATCCGTGTCCCATTTCCCACCTCCCTGCGCCAGCCAGTGCCCTGCCCTGGGGCTGGATCAGAGTGGACTGTCTTAGCGGGGGAGGCCCTGTGTCCCATTCCCCATCCCTCTGAACCAGCCAGTGCACCACACCAGGGCCAGATCGGAACCAGTGTCCCATAAAGGCGCAAGGACCTGTAATTCAACACCTAGTCATAGAATCCTAGAAATGTGGGCATGGAAGGGACCTCATGACGTATCTAGTGCACCCCCTGCACTGTGGCAGGACCAAGCAAACCTAGACCGTCCCTGAGAGGTGGTTGTGAAACTTGTTTTTAACAAACTCCAGTGATGGTGTTTCCATAACCTCCCTTGGGAGTCTGTTCCAGAGCTTAACTACCCTGAGAGATAGAAAGTTTCCCCAAGACCTAGCCTAAAGCTGCCTTGCTGCAGATTAAGCCCATTGCTTCTTGCCCTGCCTTCAGTGAACATGGAGAACTGTTGATCCCCGTCCTCTTTAGAACAGCCTTTAACATATGTGAAGATGGTTATCATGCCACCCTCAGGCTTTTCTCCCGACTAAACCTGCCAGTGAAAAGAACTGGGCCTGTTTAGTACTTTCCTCACAGGGCAGGTTTTCTAAACCTTTCATCATTTCAGTTGCTTTGTTCTGGACTCGCTCCAATTTATCCACATTTTTGCTAAAGAGCAGCACCCAGAACTGGACCCAGGACTCCAGCTGGGGCCTTACCAGTGCTGAATAGAGTAGGACAGTTCCCTCCTATCTTACATACCACACTCCTGTTAATATGCCCCAGAATGATTTTAGTCGTTTTCACAGCTATGTCTTGCTGTTGACTCATTCAGTTTGTGATCCACTATAATCCCCAGATCCCTTTCCGCAGATAACCTAGCCAGTTATCCCCCAGTTTGCAACTGTGCCTTTGATTTTTCCTTCCTAAGTGAAGCACTTTGCACTTGTCTTCGTTGAATTACATTTTGTTGGTTGGTATCAGACCAATTCCTCAATTTGGCAAGTTTATTTTGAATTCTCACCCTGTCCTCCAAAGTGCCTGCAACCACTCCTACACTCTGCACTCCATTAGCCAAGTCATTAATGAAAATATTGACTAGTACCAGACCCAGGACTGACCCCTGCGTGACCCCAGTACGGATGGACTAATAGCTCCAGGTTTGACAGAGAACTATTGATAACTACTCATTCTGTTTTCAGCAGTGTTAGGGCTTGGAGTGAGACACAGAGAGTGACGTCTAATTTCTCTACAGCACAGCCCCACAACCATACACTCGGCCCTTCTGCATTTGCAGTAACATTTTATTGCATGAAATAGGAAGAGAATCCAACTCATCAACAGTTACCACAGCAACAGTTACCACAGTACCATTTCCCTACATCACCCAAAGCAATAGAGGAAGATTTCACTATATTGTATAGTGGGCACTAGGGGCAGCAGAGGGTGGGGTTGGGGAAGGAATGGCTATACTGTATAATGGGCACTAGGGGGCAGCAGAGGGTGGGGGCGGGGAAGGAGCGGCTATACTGTATAATGGGCACTAGGGGGCAGCAGAGGGTGGGGGTGGGGGAGGGGCGGCTATACTGTATAATGGGCACTAGGGACAGCAGAGGGTGGGGGTGGAGAAGGGGCGGCTGTACTGTATAATGGGCACTAGGGACAGCAGAGGGTGGGGGCGGGGAAGGGGCGGCTGTACTGTATAATGGGCACTAGGGGGCAGCAGAGGGTGGGGTGGGGAAGGGGCGGCTGTACTGTATAATGGGCACTAGGGGGAGCAGAGGGTGGGGTGGGGAAGGGGCGGCTATACTGTATAATGGGCACTAGGGGCAGCAGAGGGTGGGGGTGGGGAAGGGCGGCTATACTGTATAATGGGCACTAGGGGGCAGCAGAGGGTGGGGTGGGGAAGGGGCGGCTATACTGTATAATGGGCACTAGGGGGCAGCAGAGGCTGGGGGTGGGGAAGGGGCGGCTATACTGTATAGTGGGCACTAGGGGCAGCAGAGGGTGGGAGTGGGGAAGGGGCGGCTATACTGTATAATGGGCACTAGGGGGCAGCAGAGGGTGGGGGTGGGGGAGGGGCGGCTATACTGTATAATGGGCACTAGGGGCAGCAGAGGGTTGGGGTGGGGAAGGGGCGGCTGTACTGTATAATGGGCACTAGGGGGCAGCAGAGGGTGGGGTGGGGAAGGGGCGGCTGTACTGTATAATGGGCACTAGGGGGAGCAGAGGGTGGGGTGGGGAAGGGGCGGCTATACTGTATAATGGGCACTAGGGGCAGCAGAGGGTGGGGGTGGGGAAGGGCGGCTATACTGTATAATGGGCACTAGGGGGCAGCAGAGGGTGGGGTGGGGAAGGGGCGGCTATACTGTATAATGGGCACTAGGGGCAGCAGAGGGTGGGGTGGGGAAGGGGCGGCTATACTGTATAATGGGCACTAGGGGCAGCAGAGGATGGGGTGGGGAAGGGGCGGTTATACTGTATAATGGGCACTAGGGGCAGCAGAGGGTGGGGGCGGGGAAGGGGCGGTTATACTGTATAATGGGCACTAGGGGCAGCAGAGGATGGGGTGGGGAAGGGGCGGCTGTACTGTATAATGGACACTAGGGCCAGCAGAGGGTGGGGGTAGGGAAGGGGCAGCTATACTGTATAATGGGCACTAGGGGCAGCAGAGGATGGGGGTTGGGGAAGGGGCGGCTATACTGTATAATGGGCACTAGGGACAGCAGAGGGTGGGGGTGAGGAAGGGGCGGCTATACTGTATAATGGGCACTAGGGGCAGCAGAGGGTGAGGGTGGGGAAGGGGCGGCTATACTGTATAATGGGCACTAGGGGCAGCAGAGGGTGCGTGCGAGGAAGGGGCGGCTATACTGTATAATGGGCACTAGGGGCAGCAGAGGGTGGGGGCGGGGAAGGAGCGGCTATACTGTATAATGGGCACTAGGGGCAGCAGAGGGTGCGTGCGAGGAAGGGGAGGCTATACTGTATAATGGGCACCAGGGGGCAGCAGAGGGTGGGGGTGGGGAAGGGGCGGCTGTACTGTATAATGGGCACTAGGGGGAGCAGAGGGTGGGGTGGGGAAGGGGCGGCTATACTGTATAATGGGCACTAGGGGCAGGAGAGAGTGAGGGTGGGGAAGGGGCGGCTATACTGTATAATGGGCACTAGGGGCAGCAGAGGGTGGGGTGGGGAAGGGGCGGTTATACTGTATAATGGGCACTAGGGGCAGCAGAGGGTGGGGGCGGGGAAGGGGCGGTTATACTGTATAATGGGCACTAGGGGCAGCAGAGGATGGGGTGGGGAAGGGGCGGCTGTACTGTATAATGGACACTAGGGCCAGCAGAGGGTGGGGGTGGGGAAGGGGCGGCTATACTGTATAATGGGCACTAGGGGGCAGCAGAGGGTGGGGTGGGGAAGGGGCGGCTGTACTGTATAATGGGCACTAGGGGCAGCAGAGGGTGGGGGTGGGGAAGGGGCGGCTGTACTGTATAATGGGCACTAGGGGCAGCAGAGGGTGGGGGCGGGGAAGGAGCGGCTATACTGTATAATGGGCACTAGGGGCAGCAGAGGGTGCGTGCGAGGAAGGGGAGGCTATACTGTATAATGGGCACCAGGGGGCAGCAGAGGATGGGGTGGGGAAGGGGCGGCTGTACTGTATAATGGACACTAGGGCCAGCAGAGGGTGGGGGTAGGGAAGGGGCAGCTATACTGTATAATGGGCACTAGGGGCAGCAGAGGATGGGGGTTGGGGAAGGGGCGGCTATACTGTATAATGGGCACTAGGGACAGCAGAGGGTGGGGGTGAGGAAGGGGCGGCTATACTGTATAATGGGCACTAGGGGCAGCAGAGGGTGAGGGTGGGGAAGGGGCGGCTATACTGTATAATGGGCACTAGGGGCAGCAGAGGGTGCGTGCGAGGAAGGGGCGGCTATACTGTATAATGGGCACTAGGGGCAGCAGAGGGTGGGGGTGGGGAAGGGCGGCTATACTGTATAATGGGCACTAGGGGGCAGCAGAGGGTGGGGTGGGGAAGGGGCGGCTATACTGTATAATGGGCACTAGGGGCAGCAGAGGGTGGGGTGGGGAAGGGGCGGCTATACTGTATAATGGGCACTAGGGGCAGCAGAGGATGGGGTGGGGAAGGGGCGGTTATACTGTATAATGGGCAGTAGGGGCAGCAGAGGATGGGGGCGGGGAAGGGGCGGCTATACTGTATAATGGGCATTAGGGGGCAGCAGGGGGCAGGGGTGGGGAAGGGGCGGCTATACTGTATATGGCACTAGGGGGCAGCAGGGGGCGGGGGTGGGGAAGGGGCGGCTGTACTGTATAATGGGCAGTAGGGGCAGCAGGGGGCAGGGGTGGGGAAGGGGCAGCTATTCTGTATAATGAGTACTAGGGGTAGCCATTTGTGTTTGTATCCTGCTGGCCCAGGCTCAGGGTCTCAGTGCCAGCTGGGGGCGGCTGGGGGCCCAGATTTTCACTCGTCTGGATGGGAACTGGCCCCCAGCATGGGAAATCCCCCTGCAGGTCCCAAGCTGCCGGCCTGTGGGATAAGGAGATGCTGAATATCCCTGTGGGGATTCATGGCGGGCGTTTTCCAGGGGGGGGGGGCGGAAGGGACAGGGCAGGATAGCCCCCAGTGACAGAGGACTGCCCATGAGCAAAGTGGGGTGGGGAACAGGGGTATCCCATGCTCCCAGGTTAGGGCAGGTACGTTGGCTCTAAGTGCACGGGCAGCCGATCTTCACAGCCCACGCAGATCTTTGTGTTGCCAATTGCAGCCCTGTATGTACAGTTCCCCGGGTCGGAGCCGGGCAAAACCCGGCACACGGTGACGTCGAAAGATCTGTGGCTGTCGTAGAGATTACCACCAATGGGTGTCTCTGCATATTTACAGATGTCTTGGAGCTGGTTTATGGGGGTATCAACGAAGGTGTTGGTAGGGTGACCAGACGTCCCGATTTTATCGGGACCGTCCCGATATTTCCTTGTTTGTCCCGCGTCCCGACCGACATGCGGTCGGGACAACCGGACAAACAAGGAAATGCCCCGAGCCCGGAAGTGCTCGCGCCCCCCCCCCCCTGCCCCGACTCCGCCCCCTCCTCCCCCGATTGGTTCCCTCCCCGAATCCCCGCCTCTTCCCCGGGCTCACCATTCCCCCTCCCTCCACAAGTGCTGGAGGGAGGCCCGGGAGACGCAGGGGAGCGTGGGGCCGGGGTGAGTAACAGTCCGGCCTGGCCCAGTGCAGGCAGGACTCAGTTGGGTGGTTGGGAGAGGAGGGGGGCGACCCGCGGGGCCAGGCGACGGGGGAGGAAGCGGCCATGGCGCTCGGCGGCTCTGGCGCCCCCGAACCCCCCCGAGCCGGGGCCTGCAGCAGCGCGTACGCTGGGCCCAGCCCCTGGCTAGGCACGTCTGGGCTGCCCAGCTGGTGCTATCGCGCGGTGGCCCCGGGGTGGAGGCATCGGCCGCCCAGCCCCGTTCGTTCCCCTGCGGGACGGGGGGGCTGGGGCCTGCTGCCCCCACTCCGGGGCCGCCGCGCGATAGCACTAGCTGGGCAGCAGCCCAGACGCGACTGGCCAGGGGCTGGGCGCAGCGTGCGCGCTGCTGGGTCCCCGCAGCAGGCCCCGGCTCGGGGGGTTCGGGGGCGCCGCAGCCGCGGAGCGCCATGGCTGCTTCCTCCCCCGCGGCAGTGGGAGCTGCAGCAGCGGCTGCTCCCGAGTCCCGCTGCCCGGGGGGGAGAACAACCGCCGCCTGGCCCCGCGGGCCGCCCTCCTCCTCTCCTTACCACCCAACTGAGTCCTGCCTGCTGGGGACCAGGCCGGACTGTTACTCACCCCGGCCCCGCGCTTCCCCTGAGTCTCCCGGGCCTCCCTCCAGCACTTGCGGAGGAAGTTTTATTTTATTTTTTTTTGGCCCCGCCCCCCGCCACGCCCCCCCCACGTCACCTCCCCCCCCCCGCGTCCCGATATTTGTCTTTGGTGATCTGGTCACCCTAGGTGTTGGTGGGTTTGCAGGCAGAGCGGGTCAGGCCCCGGCGCTGCATCATGAGATCACAGTAGATCCGGTCATTGCGGGCGCTGGTCTTGGGGTTGTCGACGTGTTGTCTCGCAAACTGCTGGTAGCTGGCTCCTTCGCTGAGCTGGGCCGGGCCGACGGCCAGCAGGATAAGGGGCAGCAGGAACATGAGGCAGGGTCCCCTGGGGACCATGGCTGCATCTGTCACTGGATCAACCTGGAGTGGAGAGATGGGGGAGATGGATGGAGACAGCACAGGGTGGGTATCTGCCTCCTCCATGGCACTTCCAGGGCCCAAACACCTCCCCCTGCCAGCCCATGCTACCCCTAATGCCTCATTACCGCTACCGTGATCAAAGTGCCCATTGTTCTGGGTGCTGCCCAGAGCCAGACAGAATGTCTTATACTTTCAGTACGTAAAGTGAACAGAGAAAGGGTTTTGATCCCCATATTACAGAGAGGAAAATGAGGCACGGAGAGGAAAAGGCGCACCGTTTCCACGCCCACAGGGATAATACATACTCTACACCAGGGGTCTCAAACACGCGTCCCCCAGAGTTATTTTCTGCGGCCCAACAAGCCCCCCCCCCCCCCGGAGCACACTGCATACCCACTCCTCTACCTCCCTCCCAGTGCTTCCCGCCACCAAACAGCTGTTTGGCAGTGCTTAGGACTTTCTGGGAGGGAGGGGGCAGGAGAGGGGACGTGGTGCACTCAGGGGAGGAGGCGGAGAAGAGTCGGGGCCAGGGAGGATATTTGGGGAAGGGGTTGGAATGGGGCAGGGAGGGGGCAGAATTGGGGCTTGGACTTTGGGGAAGGGGTTGGAATGGGGATGGGGAAGGGGTGGGAAGAGGCGGGCCGGGGTTGGGGCCTCATGGAAGGGGTGGAGTGGGGGCAGGGCCGGGGGCAGAGGGGGTGGGCTTTAACCAAAGTAATTCTAAAAGTAAGTGCCTTTTGTCCTTTGAGTGAGGTGCATTACTGAGTGTTTATATTTTATTAAAACCCCTCAGAAATGACTTCGGCATTGAAAAAAAGAACACTCATGGAAGAAAAGAGAGTTTTCCAAGACAAATGGGAGAATTTATATTTTTTCTGAGAGGTAGAAGATACAATTCGATGCCTTATTTGTCAGCAAACGATTGCTGTTCCCAAGGAGTATCACATGCGTTGGCACCACTACATGATGCACCGTGAAAAATATGATGCATTCACCGGAAAAATCCAAGAGGAAAAAGTTCAGCAACTTAAAGCAGCATTTGCCAAGCAAATGTAAGGGGACTGTTGCCCCCTTACTAACATTCAATGGGGGGGTTTGGTTGCTAGCTCCCAGCACTAAAAAGGGGAAGAGTCAATGGAAATCAGGGGCCTGAGACTGACAGTCCCCAGGGGCAATGGGGAGAGGCCAATGCTCCAGATCAGCATGATTGACAGGGCAGGCAGCTAATCAGGGAGTCAGGAGGCCGGGGGGGGGGGGGCCCTCCTCCCTGTGAGCTGGAATTGCCTGGGTCAGACAGAAGGGGGAGGAGCTAAGGAGAGAGCAGGGGCCCGAGCTGAGCTGGGGAGCAGAGCTGCAGCCCCAGAACCAGAGCACAGCCCAGAGAGAGCAGAGCTGCCCTGGGAGCAGAGCTGCAGCCACCAGAGCCAGAGGGGCCAGACAAGCAGCCCAGGGAGGCCCAGCAGCAGGAGCACGTGGTGGGGCAGGAGCTGGGGCTGGAGCCGTCCGGAGCTGGGTGCGGGGAGCAGCTGGGGAGAGCGAGGGGGACCCTGGGCAGTGGGCCCAGCACAGGGAGACGCCCCCAGCCAAGACTCTCTGCAGGCCAGACTGGGAGGGGGATCGTAACCCCGACGGGGCCGGGGTGACGCTGGGAAGAAGGGTCCTGCCACCTAGAGCCTGAGAGCGTGTGGCCACCGCCAGAGCAAGTGTCCAACCCACAGCGTCTCTGCAGCACGGCCAGGGCCTGAGAAGCAGGCCTGGGACCTACAAGGAACAGACTGAACTGCCCTGACGTTCCAGAGACACTGGTTGTGATGTTCCCTGCCACAGAGCGGGGTGATGTGTTTTCCTTTAACTTTTCCCATTTTTCCTTATTCTTTTTTTAAAATTAATTGTTAATTAAACAACTTGTATTTGCTTTAAATTGTATGAAATGATCAGTGGGTCAGGGAGGTGCCCAGTGCAGAGAGAGTACCCCAGAGTGGGGACACCCTAGCCCCTGTCCTGGGTGACCACAGCAGGGTTGGGGGTTGAGCCCCCCAAGAATCCTGGGCCCAGCCTTGTTGGGATTTATCAGTACTCTGCCAGACAAGAGAGTGGAAGGGGAGTAGGAGCAAGGACTCAGATGCTTTCGCTAGCCCACTTCACCGGGGTAGTGCAGAAGCCAGGAATGTTCCCCACAATAGCGGGACCATTCCCCTGCTTACATACAGACAGGAGTCCTGGGTTTCAACCCCCCCCCCCCCAGCCTCCTGCTCTAATCCACTAGACCCCACTCCCCTCCTAGATCTGGGGATAGAACCCCAGCTCTGGGAGGGGAGTCCTGGCTTCCAGCCCTCCCCCCACTCTAACCCTCTGGACCCCACTCCTCTCCTAGAGTTGGAGATAGAACTCAGGTGTCGTGGCTCTCAGCATTCCACCCCCACACACACACTCTTATGACTAGACTCCACTTCCCACCCCACCAAGCTGCGGATAGGACCCATGAGTCCTGACTAAAATGGATTCCACTCCAAAATTACCCTGTAGAGAGAACCCATTTGGAAGGGCTTCTCTAACCTACTGGACCGCACTCCCATTCTAGAGTTGGGGCTAGAACCCAGGTGTTGTGATTCCTACACCCCCACTCCTTCTCCAATTACTTCATTGTCTTCTTCTCCCAGAGTTGGGGCTAGAACCCAAGAGCCCTGCCTCCCAGCCCCACTGCTCTAATTTACTGGATTCCCTTCTCCTCCAAGAGCTAGAGACAGAAACCAGAAAGCCTGAGTTCCAGCTACCCCAGTCCAACCCCTAGACCTCCCCTCCTCCCACAGCTGGGCAGAGGACTCAAGGGCTCTGACATGCAATTGCGCCTGTCCAACACCACCTGACATTCTGCCCTCCCACAGCCAGTTAACTGAGCCATCCTCTGTCTACATCTGTGCGATCTCCAGCCTGAAGATTCAGATCAGCTTAAGAACTAACCATGGCGTAGTCTCCTCCTGGCCAAATCCCTGGTTCCTCAGCTCCTGTCCCTTGGGGGAATAGACGATCTGTCTGCAGAGCATCGCTTACGCTGTCCCCCCATAGCTGCCCATTATATAGAGCCCAGTGGGGTAGGAGGGGCTCCCGGGCTCAGCTAACACTGCGGAATGGGCAGTGTTGTGCAACCAGTACCAGTAATGTCAACTGTTAAAAAAACAGACCTTGGAACGGACGCTGACACTGTTTGTGTCCATTCAGGCCCATAGCACGGGGAGCTCTCCCCAGCACAAAGGGCTTAGCACAAGCCAACGATGCGTCTAAGACAGGACCAAGGGGGTCTGCCAACTTGTGATATCAACACCACATCCCCGGTCAGGAGAGAGGAATAGCTGTGTCCTGTTTTGCTATTAGGCGGGGCTGAGCTATTCCAAGAGACCTAAGGGAATGAGGTGCCCAACTCCCATGGACCAGCCCCAGGGGCTAGGTTCACAAAGGGGCTTAGGCACCTAAAGGCCCCTAGAGCTAAAGGCTGACAAGGAGTTTGGCTCCTGACATCCATTGATTTCATTGGGAGTCAGCAGCCTCACTCCTTGGAGCGATGCACCCCCAAGTGCCAGGATCAGGCCCTGCTGGCATGCACAAAACCCCGCTCAGCTGCCGCCAAACCCGGTAGGCACCTAAATCCCCTGGCACCAGAGTATGGGATGTGAAATTTCCCTGGATGTCTACCTCTCTACGTGCTCATGGTTGCCAGGCGTCCAAACACCTCAGCCCCAGAGCGGTGTCTGAACTGCGGTTGGGGACGTGTCCTCCACTGTGCTCTTCTGGGGGGCCCGATCCCGTGGGGCTCCTCTGGGGCCACCTAGCACCACCCAAAACATGCTGGGCGATGGGCACTAGGGGCAGCAGAGGGGGAGAAACGGGCATTGACTGGGACCCAGGGTTTTGTGTAAGGCACTTGTTTGGAATGAGACTTTTTGTGGTTCAAAGAAGACCGTCAATGCGAATAGCTAAGGGGAGTAAGGAGGTAGCTGTCAGAGTTCAGCGAAGCTGCACCTGTGTTCCCCCTCCACGGTTCAGCGAGGGCAACTCACTGTAGGCTCCCGGCTCCTCAGCCATCACCTCTCCTGGCCGGTGATGTGCGTTTCTCTCCTCCCGACTGGGGCTTTTCCAGGCTGCACAGTTCCCTGCCTACACTGTGATATCCCCAGCAAGCCAGACTGCCTAAACGCTGCGTCTGCTCTTTGCTTTCCAGGCTGCGTCCGCGCTTTCCTTAATTGCACAGTTACAGTAATTGCCACAGTTACGAGTTACCACACAGCTCTTTGTAAGCAAATGCAGTTATTCTCCAGGCGAAAGCACAACAGAGAAAACCTATTAAAAACAGCAAAAGAACCCGTCATGCTAACTAGCTTATCAGAGGCCACCCCAACTCCAGCTCCTGTAGGTGTCGGTAGGTATCAGTCATTCAAACCCGCAACTGGCTTTTCCCCGTGGTTATAGATTCATGACTGTCTCAGATTCAAAACCAAGAACAGTTCCATCTTTCCTTTCTATACTTGGGCCTTTGATCTTGGCCTCATGTACCAGGTGATCAGCAGACAATGGCCCACACCTCAGGGTGTAGCTACAAATGGTTGGGTGGGTTTCTGCATAACCCGAAGTGGGGATGTTGCATTCATCTCTTCCTAGAAATCCGTCAGGAAAACCACTTAATCCTTGTTGTCCCAAAAGTCTGGCACATTGGTCAGTGTAGCCCTTTGAACCCTCAGGTCTCACATCTGTCCCATCTCCCCCTCAAGAGGTTCCATACAATCCCAGCCCACCGTAAAGCATAAACCATTCATTGAATAGAATGGACCCCAAAGGTTCTTAGACAGCTGAAAAATTACCATCTCTGTCACCGCTCCCCCTAAAGAAGTGACTGCACGGGCTCTGCCTTTCCCCTCGTTCACATGGGAGAAAAGCTCCATAACTGGCCCCCAGAGAAGCCGATGCCCCGATATTTCCCCACCCCACCCCAGTGCTCTCTTTGAGAGACCCTAGGAGCTGTGGGGCAGGGTGTACGGTCCCTTAGCCTATGGGTAGCTCATGGCAGTTTTAGATGTGATTTGGGCTCCATAGCAGACTCCAAAGTCTCCCCCCCAGATGTCCCCATGAGCTTCCACCTTTGGTCTGGGATGTCATCGCTCCGGTAGCTGGAGCCCCCCCCTCTGTGGGACCCAGGTGGGAGCATCAATACAGGTGCTCAGCTCAGGAGGGCAGGGGGCAAAGTTGTGTAGCTCCAGAGCTCAGGGGTTAGCCTGCTGCCCTGGTAAACGAGCTGGGGTGAGGGCAAGTCTCACGGCCGGCTAATGAAGGAGAGTTCTGTTTAAGATAAAGATTTAGTTAAAAGCAGTTATCTCTGCATCAGCAGTCTGTTCCCAGCTCTGGAAAGGGAGTGGTGCCTAGTGGTTATAACTAGAGCCCAGACTCCTATGTTCTAGTTCTGGTTGGGGAGTGGGGTCTAGTGCTTTAGAGCCAGAGAGCTGAAAGCCAGGACTCCTGGGTTCTATCTTCAGCTCAGAGAATAGGATCTGGTACCCAAAGCAGTAGGACAGGGAGTTCTGGTTTATGTGGAGAAACCCATCACCTGCCCCCCACACACACCCTTACCACAGTGGGTAAGAGCGTTGTGTTATGAAATCTCTGCTTCTTCTTGGAGCTGGCTCTGCCGCCATCCACCCCATGGACTGTGACTTACCTGGGTCCGTCCCTTCAGTTCTGCCTAGACAGGAGAGCCTGCCTTGTGCATAGCTGGGGTGACAGTTCTGAGCATTGTTCTCTGCCGGGGCCCCATTCTAGGGTGGGAATGGATGACAATTGAGATCCATTTCCATTTCAGTTTAAAGAGTTCCTTATAGCCTTTATTTTGTACATTTTAAGACAATGCTGTTACCACCTCTGAATGGCCTATACAGCAGAGACAGTTAAGGCAAGAAAGGTAATTGATCATGTTACATCTCCGAGGTTCAGAACGGCTCAAGGAGTTGCTTATCAAGGAGGAAGTGATTTGATCACGCTCTATGAGCATGTACATGGGGAACAACTATTTATTGATGGACTCTTCAGCCTAATAGAGAAAGGTCTAACATGATCCAATGGCTGGAAGTTGAAGCTAGATAAATTCAGATTGGAAATCAGGCGTAAATTTTTGACGGTGAGAGTAATTAACCACTGCAACAATTTACCAAGCGTTGTGGTGGATTCTCCAGCATTAAGCTCAAGATGGGATATTTCTATAGAAGCTCTGCTCTAGGAATTATTTTGGGGTTCTTCTATGGTCTGTGCTAGCCCCTCAGTCCTGACCCACCGCCCCGTGCTAACCCAGCGCTAGGCTTCTCTCCTTCTTACCCTCACCCAGCTCTGCTGGTGCCCCTTAAACCTGACCAGCCGCTTCCCTGTTATTCCAGCCCTGGGACCCCAACACAAAAACTAGATTTGTCTTTTATTTTCTTCGTCTCTTCTGCTTTTCTTGATTATTAATAACAATAAAAACTCCACCTCTGAGACATTTGGCAACACCGAGAAATCAAACCCACCCAGCGAGGGAATTTTCAGAGCCAGCTGTTCTGTGTTTGTGTTTAACTGTGTTTTACAGGGCAAGTTCTCCACAGTAACAATGTCAGATATTCAGAGTTCTCCTGTGTACTCAGCAACACTGAACCTGGAGCATATTTTCCCATTTCTGTTTTCTTTGTTCAATATAAAGCTTGATCTCTCATTTGTGCGGTGAAATCGAAACTGCATTCGGAAATGTTACTGAGTCAATATTGGGGTAGGAGCATCCTACTTTCGAAATGACCTGGCTTTTCTGAACTGGGTTTCCCAACTTCAGCACTGCACCCATTTCATCAAAAATTCACCAGCTACTGCTTCAAGTACAAACCCAGTTCGGGCCTGATGTCAGCCTGGCATCGTATGAGTAACTCCCATTAGAACGCCTGAGAGAGTTTCTATCTCAGGCCTGGTCTACACTACAGATTCAGGTCGAGGCAAGGCAGTTTATGTCGACCTAACTCTGTAAGCACCTACACTAAAATATTGCTCCCACCCGAAGTTACTGGCTATGCCCACTTAATAACTCCACCTCTGTGAGAGACGTAGCGCTTAGGGCGAGGTAGTTAGAGTGACGCAGTGACAGTGTAGACACTGCACTACTTATGTCGACTTTAGTGGCTTCCAGGATGTGTCCCATAATGCCCCACCGTGAGCACTCCGGTCACCGTTTTGAACTCCACTGCCTGGCAGCCACGTACGCAAATATAGGCCCTTTCCCTTTTAATGCCCTGTGAATTTTTGAAATTCCATGTCCTATTTGCTCAGCGTGGAGAGCTCACCTAGCAACTGCCCAGCTGAGCATGCCGGCTCCATGCTGCGGATGGCTCCTGCCTGGAGTACACAGGAGGTGGTGGATCTCCTGGGTCCATGGGGGAAAGCAGCTATGCAAGCACAACTCCGCTGCAGCCGTAGGAACATCGATATCTATGAGCAGATCGCTCGGGGCATGGGGGAGAAAGGCCACAAGAGGGACCCGCAGCAGTGCCACGTGAAAGGGGCTGAGGCAGGCATATCACAAGGTGAGGGAGGCTACAATCAGTCTGGTGCCGAGCCACAGACATGCCGCTTTTACAAAACCGCATGCCATCCTCGGCGGAGACCTCACCAGCACTGTGTTTAGAATACTAGGGTTTACGTGAGTGTGGACCATGTCTGAGGTGATGTTAGAGTATGTGGAGTGTCAGGGATTGTGAGGATAAGGTGTCTGGTATGTGCAGGGTTCTGTGTGTGTGTGTTTGGGTCTTGGCATGTGACTGTATGTATAATGTCAGTGTGCATGTTTGGATGATAGTATGTATGTATGTGTAACCCTTCTGATCATCTAAGTTGGCAGCAACAAGGGCCGGGTTCTGTATCTAGGGGTTCCATTTCAATAACGCAGTGCAAAACCGGCTCGAGCCCCCACCCAGTGACCTGGGACAATTACATACCATGCCCTGGGTGCCTCTAAGAGGCAATACTTCCCCTCTCGCAAGCACGGAGTCTGAGTGTAGCAGAAAATGTTTAATAACATGAGGTAAACGACATCAGCATTAAATTGGAAAAACACCACAAACAGCATTCATAACACAAACCCTGAGCAAAAAACCCACCCCAGCAAATTGGGCTGTGTCCTTTCCCTTTGGTTCTTGAATCCAGCAACCCAAAAATCACCCAAAGTCTCTTGGGTCCAGCAACCACCCAAAGTCCCAAAAGTCCAACAAACCGCAAAGTCTCTGTCCCTGGTCAGTGCAGCCTCAGAGTAAAAGGGGGGGGGCACACAGGGTGTTAAGGGGCACCTTACGTGATCCGAGGCCGGCCGGCCGTCTCTCTGTGGGGTTCCGCTGCAGCTTTCACCACGAGCCAGTCCACTTCCTGCCGTCCCACGAACTGCTCCGCTCTACGAGCTGCTCCGCTCTGCTCACTGCCCTGTGAGCCGCTCCAGCCGTCCCCGCAAACAGCTCCGCACGCCGTTCCTTGGGCCGCTCCAACCGTCCCCGCAAGGCTCCACGCCGCTCGCTGCTCCTCCAGGCGTCCCCACAAATTGCTCCGCCAGCTGCTTAGCAATATAGCTTCAGGCTCCCGCACTAGTTAACACAGCGCTCAGTGATCTTAGCTCTTAATAACTTTAGCTCTTTTGTGATTTCAGCTCTTAGCAATTTCAGCTCATAGTAGGGGAGCCCCAGTACTGGTGCACCATTGGCCCAAAGTGAATTCAGCCTGTAACTAGACTCCTAATGGAATCAAAGTTAGCTCTGACATTCAACAGTAGAGAGAGGAGGTAGTGCAATTGGTGTTTCAAGCCCTCAAAGGGGCCCCATACCATCAGGTACAAATACCTGTCCCCATCCTCTCTTAATTCACTGGGTTTTGTAACCCATACCCCTTGTCAAGCAAGTGCTACTTAGGTAATGGTTAGTCCTTCTGTCATACAACAGTTCCAATGGCCTTGATTCACAGGACCTTAGCTGTGAGGGTGGATGTTGTGTGTGAGGGGTTGTAGGGTGTGTGCATAGACAGATATGGGTATAGGTGTGGAGTTGGTACAGTGTTTGTGTGTCTAGGGTGTGTTTGCGAGTGTCTCTTAAGTCCGGAGATTGCTGCCAGTACTGAGAGGCTGTTGGCTATTGCTCCAAGGCACAACTCACAAGTATAATTGTGCCATGGACAGACACTCAGAACAAAACACCCAGCTACCAAACCCAGCTATCACACACAGTTGCCACACCCAGCTACCACACCCAGCTATCACACACAGTTGCCACACCCAGCTATTACACCCAGCTATCACACACAGTTACAGTCACACACAGACACAAAGAAACACAGCACAGAGACAAAGATTTGCTTAAAGCTCAAAACTCAGGGGGGCGGAGGGGGGTTTAGAGGGGCAGAGCGGGGGCCAGGCTCCTGGGTCCTATCCCACATGTGGGAAGGGAGCAGAGTCTAGTGGATTAGAGAAGCAGTCTGGAAGCCAGGACTCCTGGGTTCCATTTTTAGCTCAGGGACAGAGGGATGAGTCATAGTCCAGACAAAGAGCAGGAACCAGGACTACGGGCATTGCTCACACCTGGCACTGTCCTGGTCACTGGGGACTGGCCTCTTTCCAGTCACTCAAACATGGGCCCCCACACAGGACGGAAAGTCAGGAGCTTCCTTGCTCAAAGGGCTGTGGCCTGGCTTCGCAGCAGTGTTGTTACCCAGCCACAGAGCTGCCATCAGCGGCAGCTGACGATACCTGGGCTATTTGCACAGGCAGGGATGGGAGCTCGGCATCACCCAGACAATAAGAAAAAAGGTCCCTTCATGACATTGGAATCACAGCATTAATGTCTGTCTATCCATCCCCAGACACATCCGCCTATGACCGCACCCATCTATCCATCCAATCCCAGACACATCGGTCTGTCACCGTACCCACCCCCCACCTATACATCAAACCCCAGACACACCTGTCTGTCACCGTGCCCACCCCCCACCTATAGATCCAACCCCAGACACATCCATCTGTCACCGTACCCACCCCCCAGCTATACATCAAACCCCAGACACATCCATCTTCTCACCATACTCATCCCCCACCTATCCATCCATCCTGTGGTTTGGGCTGGACTCTGGATTGCCCCAAAAGGGGCGAGAGCCGAGAGCGACCTGGCCGGAGGAGCAGGTCACAGCCGCCAAGGGGACCCCAGTGGTTTGGCTGGTTGATGAGCAGGGCTGAAGTGCAGAGAAGCCCTGCAATGCTGCACCTGACTGCGAGGGGGTACCCAGATTGTGAGTCTCTTTGCCCCGGGGGACCTGCCGGGGATCCCCCCGAACCCTGGAGAAGCATTCCATCTCCTAGCAGGCTCTGGGGCTCGGGGAGTTTCTGTGGTCAGTGCCAGGGCTGGGAACAGAATTTGGCTCCCAGGCCCTTGGCCAGCTCAGCAGCGGGAGATGGGTGGTGTGGGGAGCGTAGGCTGGAGGAATGGGGGGCATCAGGTAGGGATCCTGTCAGTGGCTGGGGGGAGTTTACCCCCCTTCCCAGCGCCCATAGACCCTCCCCCAGCATCACTTTGGGAGCCCTGTGAATCAGTCTGAAGTGCAGAGACCTCACGTGACACCCCCAGGAAAGAATCACATCAAAGCCGAGTGCTGAGCTGGGAGCTGGGCCAGGGGGAGCCCAGCAGGCAAAGGCTGTGTGTCTCAGGGGTTATTGCCCTGCTCTTGTAACCCAGGAGTTGTGAGTTCACATTTCCTTGGGAGTGGGGGGGGGGGTCTTCAGTAAATGAATTAACTAAAAGTCCATTTCAGCCCCTGGTGATTTTATCCCCCCACCCTTGGCCAAGCCCGGAGCAGGGGACCTTCTGCGCCAATTGTTTTGTAATCACACCCATCATAACGCTAATAGGGACCGTCCAGTAACAGTGTGGAACATGCCTTAAAGGAAGGTGTCATTAATTGACTAATCAATTAACTAACTCATTAACTGCATGGTTAATGTTCCTCCAGGGAACTGGCGCAAGGACTTTCCCCAGTTCCAGATTCACTGAGTAAAACTTGCCCCCAGAGGGCAGAAGTTGGAATCGCCCCGTCTGCTATCTGAACGCCGCTCCCAGCTGCCTTTGGGCCATGGAGCCCGGAAGGAGAGATGAGCTGTGGTTTGCCCAGAGGAGCTAATGATGAATTCCCACCAGCAGGGGGCGAAATGGTCCAACTTCAGTGCAAAGAGAGCACCTTATGGTGACAATTAGCATCACTTGTTGTCCATAGTGTGTCACCTTCATGTGGATTGTTGGTCTAGATCGGGGGGGCCAACCTGAGCCTGAGAAGGAGCCAGAATTTACCAATGTACATTGTCAGCAGCCCCTCATCCACTCCCCTGCCACTCCCAGTGCCTCCCACCCACCGGCAGCCCTGCTGATCATCTCCTCCCCCTCCCTCCCCGCACCTCCCAATCAGCTGTTTCGTGGCATGCAGGAAGCTCGGAGGGGGAGGAGTGAGCGCACAGCAGGCTTAGGGGAGGGGGTGGGAAGGGGTGGAGTGGGGGCAGGGCCTGTGGCAGAGCCAGGGGTTGAGCAGTGAGCATCCCCCGGGCACATTGAAAGTTGGCGCCTGTAGCTCCAGCCCCGGAGTCGGTGCCTATACAAGGAGCCGCATATTAACTTCTGAAGAGCCGCATGTGGGTCCGGAGCCACAGATTGGCCACCCCAGGTTTACATGATCACAATGGTCCCCTCTGACTTTGGGATCTGTGAATCCATCCTTCCACTGGAGGGATCAATGAGAACACTACCTACACCCCCACCCCCTTCACCTTTCCATCCCTAATGCTTTAGTGGTGAAGCCAGGAGGAATTACATCTCTTCTGTGCTGTTTATTGTAGTTAATGTCACTCAGGATGTTCTTATTGCTCATGTAAATGTGAAAACACTTCCCTGAACTGGGCTAAGCTCTCTGAGCCTCAGTATCACCCCCGGGCAGAGACACCCCATGATGCACTCTGCCAGGAGGAAGTAGGTGGCAGTGAGCCAGGGATTCCTAACTGCAGAGTTCTGCATCAGGGAGGAGAGAGTACACAGGGGAAGCCCCAGCTACCAGACTCCTTGGTCTAGGCATGTGGCTCTTAGAGCCAGTGTGTGAGGGCCTGGGTTTAAATCCCTAATGAATGAAGGATTTTTGCAAAGAAGAACAATATTGCAGATCGCATTTAGGAAGAGGCTGGAGACAGAGAGCTGTGTGCAACAGAGCCCAGGGGCAGAGTGATTGAGAAAGTCCAGGAAGGGAGGTCAATTTGGGGGTGTCAGTGGGGTGGCAGAGCTGGAGAAGCCTACAGGGCGTTCAGGATGGGGTGTCAAGAAGCAACAGAAGTCAGGGTAAATTAGAGTCCTGCTTCATGAACCACACCTTCCTCTCAAACTCCACATTTATCCTTTGTGCTCATCACATCATGTTCTGTGAGTGGCTAATAGGTTTGGGCATTGGCACTGGTGGGATTTGAACCCATGACATCTTAAACTGCTGAGCTTCCCTGTTGGGAACACCAGCTACTACTTCTTCCTCTGTTAGTCTAAGGGTGCATTTCTCATCTGAGGGGTCTGGTTCAGACCCTAACTGATATGAATTTTGACAATGACTTGTGGAGGAATCAGAGCTGGACTGACCCAGCTGTCAGCAATGATTCTGGGGGTGACACAGGCCAGGGTCTCTCCAGCTCAGCCTCTGACACTAGCCAGTCCCTGCTGCTCGAAAGGAAGGAAAGCCTTCAAGAGAAGAATAATGAAAAAACTTGCTGAAAGGCAAAGTTTCTTCCTGACCTTCCTCAGTTAGTGAATGGCTCAGGCCCTGAAGGATGAAGGTTTAAATCTCCTGTATCAATATCAATTTTGGAAGGGAAGTGGGGTGGCTGGGAGTGAAGACTCCTGGGTTCTAACCCTGACACTGGGAGGGGAGTGGGCTCTGGGACCTGGGGATTTATGTTCCATCCATCCCCAATTTCACACAAGACAGATTGCTTTGCAGGTACCAGGTTTAATAAGATTTAGGGAGCACAGAGAATGGCAGAAACAGGGGACTTTTTTTTTTAAACAGCAGAGAAGAATGACAAATACCAGATCATTCAATGAATATGAGGATTTTCCATCATTAGACTGAGTACGCAATCCCAGAAGAGTGAAATTGGTAGATTTTTCTTAATTAAGACTTTTTTTTTTAAGATGGCCACTATCTGTCAGCAGGGAGAACAGGATAGGTGAGGGGCGGCTATAGTGTATAATAGGCACTGGGGCTTCAGAGGGTGGGGGTGGGGAAGGGGCGGTTATACTGTATAATGGGCACTAGGGGTGGAAACACCTAAACAATCTGACCAGTGCTCAGAGGCGGGTGAGGAGCTGGGTGCCATGTCGGTGTGGGAGGGACAGAGCGGGGTTACAGGAAGCAGTAGGGTTCCTGCCTCCCCTCCAGGTCCAGCTCTGGGCCCTAGATCTGCTCCAGGTAGTACACAGGATACAAATTCCAGCAGCCAATGATAATTTTCCGCTTCTTCACTATCCCGATGTAAGAGATTGACAGTGGGTCAGGGTCAAATACGCACTGAGTGATGCTGAATTCAACTTTGCTCTCACGCAGGCCACCTATTTTGCGTGTCCCACCCTCCTTGCAGATGCTGTTTATTTTTGAGACGGGCTCGTGAATGAAGGTGTTGACTGGCTTCCCATATAGTCCCCGATTCTTCATCATCATGTTACAGTAGGCGTTGGCGTTGGGGGCCTTAGTCTTTGGATAGTCTACATGCTTCCTAAGGAACATGAAGTTTGGCTCGATCCATGGCTGCCCACTGGTCAGGACCAGGCAGGCGCCCAGCAGGACGAATGGCAGCAGGAGCACCGGGCGGGGTACCCTCAGAGCCATGGCCGTGTCTTTCACTGGATCGACCTGCAGTGGGGAGACGGGGGGAGATGGATGGAGACAGCGCGGGGTGGAAATCCGCCTCCTCCATGGCACCTCCTGGGCCCAACCCCCTCCCACCTCACTCTGTTCCCAAAGCTCCTCCCTTCTCATGATTCCCCTCCCACACTGCTCTGCCCCCCTAAGCTCCTCCTACTATTCTTGTGCTATTGTGCCAGGCACAGCACAGACCCCGACCAAGATAGGTCTATTCCCTTCCCAGAGCCAGGTTAGAACCCAGGTGTCCGAGTCTCAGACTCTGGCCAAGCTGGGCCCCCACATTTGACAGGTGGTGCACAAACCCAAATTGAGATCAGCCCCTGAACCCAGAGAGGTGGAGTGTGAACTCAGGAGTCTAGACTCCCAACCCCTGCCCCCTCGCTCTAACCCCTGGATCATCCTGCCTCTCAGAAACAAACCCTGCCGTTCCAGCCCCATGTGACACTGTTCTATGCTCTCTCCAGGCTGGTGGAATCTCCTGTAACTTACCCAAGTCCTTGTTCCTTCGCTGTTGTCGGAGCGATGGATCCCAGCCTCTGTGGAGCTGAACCTCACCCTGATCCTCCTACCCATCTCAGAGCAGGTTATATAGAGCCCAGCCACACGTGGAGGTGGGAGGAGTGGGAGGGAAAATTCCAGTGAACAGTTGGGTCAGTGCAATCCTGTGACAGCTGACAATTAGAAGCAGTGACCTAGTAGGCAGGGTGTGCGTGAGGAACAAACAGCACATGTTATGCCAGAAACATCCTGTGGCGAAGTGGGTTTTTTTTTGTACTTTGTTATGTTGCAGGTGAGTCTTACTGTCCTATACTAATACTGTGTGTGCCTCAGTTTCCCTGTGCACTGCACCAATGCCTAGGTGGTGGGAATTGGGTGTGTGACTTTTGCTGAGGCCATCAGGGCAGGTGAAGCTGTCCAGCAGTCTGCACCTAGGTGATGGACGGTGCACTTCGTAACCTGAGACCAGGAGGGGAATTCGACCAGGTGACACTTTGCCTGGAAAGCAGGACAAAGCCCGGTGGAGGAGCAATGGGCGTGTTGGAGGCCAGGCAGTGGGGTCCAGGGCAGTCTGCAATGTGGGACTGGAAGAGGGGGAGTCCAGGGTGTCTGGCCCGGGACCCCCCCAAGATGGATTTGGCTGAAAGTCACTGATTTCTGTGCTGACAAGTTATGTCCTACGCTGTGTTCCTGTTGACTAATACACCTTCAGTTGTATAATGCTGGCTGAGAGTCACGTCTGACTGTGGAGTTGGGGTGCAGGGCCCCGCCCGGGAGGACTCGCTGTGGGAAGTGCATGGTGTGGAAGGGGATGGTGAATGCTCTGAGGTCAGACCCAGGGAGGTCGAAGCTGTGTAAGCGTCTTGCCCGGGTGACAGTCTGCTCAGAGACAGGAGGCTTCTCCAGTGTCCTGGCAGGCTTCATACGGAGCATGTCCAGAGCATCAACCCAACGACTCCGTCACACATCCAAAGGTGCGTTTACCCTGCAAGTGACTGGCAAAGTTAGGCGGTGCCACGCCAGCTTTCATCTACCCAGTGTGGGTAATAATAGCTGGCAGCACAGACTTCACCGCGAGCTAGCTGCCCCATACCAGCCTGCCAGGGACTCTGGGTACCCTCTGTGCTGCAGTCCAGGCCAACGTGTCCCCTTTGCTGGTTGTTTCCTGTGCTAGCTAGATTAACACTAGCGTAGGAACGCCCACCTGTGCTCCCATCACAGCTTCGTTTGCTGTGCAGATGCATCCTGAGTCCTGACCCGCTGGCACCTTCCGAATCCAGTCCTAGCCTGGAAACTCACAGCTCTGCCAGTATCCCTCAAGCCTGACCCACAGCCCCCTGCTATCCCAGCCCTGAACTCCGTTGTAGTCATTGAGATGGAATATATGGGCCCAGAGAGTCAATGGTGCTAACGTGACTCTATTGCTGCCCAAGGTTAAACAGTGTTCAACAAGGTTCGGGGTCTGGTATCCAGGGCCCTCGGCCTGCTCGGTCCCATGGGAAATGCACCATTAACAATCCCTCTAACCTTTCCGTACAGATACAGAAATGGAGGAAAAACAGTTCAAACCTTTCAAATGGACGTATTAAGGCAAAAGCCTTATTTTTAACTACATCCCTTGTTCCTTTCCCCTGTAGTTGTGGAGAGGAATTTGAAGGAAGCCCTCTCTCTGTGATAGTCTCTTAGATGATATAAAAGATGGTAATAACTGTCCTCTTGGGGAAAAGAGAAGAAGTTAGTTGTGATGGGTTGGAGCTGTTATTGTTTTTTTTTCAAGTTGAATCCTGTTTCCTAGAAGAAAAAACGCAACAGACACACACACGAGAGGGGAAAGAGAAGAACGGCAAAGAGAGAAAATGCAGCTTCTGTCTCTGTGCGACTCTCCCTTCCAGCCTCAGCACTGCAGAAACCCAGGCATGGCCCACGATCTTACCAGCCACTCTGAGACTTGGGAACTTATACTAGTCTGGGCCTGTTTCATGTCCTGTCTCACTTTTGTACCTGTCCATCAACCTTGATTCTTACATATGATAGGAGGGTTCGTAAACTTTCACTCTTCACAGCTGAGCTTAAAATTAGGCTAAATTTGTAGGCCCAATTATTACAGCAGGTCCTCATTGTCTACAGCTCTGCTGGTGCCCCTCACTCCCGACCCGCAGCTCCTGCGATCCCAGCCCTGAGGTCTCCCATCCCATAAGCTTCATCTGCAGACCTCTCCAACATGCCTGAAAGTATTGGATGCCATGAAAATTAGTGAGGAACTGGGCACCCTAATCACTTGGACAACTTCAAGATGGCAGTCAGAGCACCCAAATCCCTTGGACGGCAGTGCTGTCACTACAGGAAGAGAGCAGATTAGCCAGCCTCTGGTAGATCAAACTCTCCCGGGACGAATGACCCCTAAAAGACTCGAACTTAAAATGCTGGATTGTGATGATTAGCGCACTGGCCACTGAGCAACAGAACTTGAGCCAATAGAATACCGTGACAAGGGGCGATGTACTGACATACATTGCAAACCCTGAAATCTAGGTTATTCATTATTATTTTTTTCCCTGTAGGATAAGGGCAATTCTCTGAAGGAAGGAGAGCTGCCATTGGATGCCGTTGCGTGTCTGCCCTATTTCTGAGGGGCAGAAATGTGCCTTTGGAATTTTAATAATGAAAGAACGAGAGTGAGATGGGAAAGTCCAAAAACATATAGGAAGAGGGATTGACAGATTATTTCCTCTTGGAACCAAAGCCAGAGCCGGAGTCTTTGAGGGAACAGGTTGGGCTGGAATTTTGGCTTGCTCTGGGGCTCTAGGCAAGATGTGTCTCACAAAAGCAAGTGTTTTTTTTTCCTTTTTGGCAATACATACCCTACCTGATTGAACTAACCTCATTATCTCCAGATTGATTCTTGCCTGCATATTTATACCTGCCTCTGGAAATTTCCATTACATGCGTCTGACGAAGTGGGCATTCACCCACGAAAGCTTATGCTCCAATACATCTGTTAGTCTTTAAGGTGCCACAGGACTCTTTGATACCATTAGAAAGGTGCTTATATTGTTGCCATCAATAGTGAGGATTAAACCACACTGATATGAACCATGATTCTACTGGCATACCTGAATCCATAGTAGGGGTTACACTGGAAATTGGTACAAAATCTGCCTTTCTCTCCATCTGTCCAATCCCATAAACACTAATTTCTCTTTTTTTATCTCTCCATCCATCTATCCCAAGACATAGCCATCTCTCTTTTTCTATATATAGGCCTGGTCTACACTATGAGTTTAGGTCAAATTTAGCAGTGTTAAATCGAATTAACCGTGCACCCATCCACACAATGAAACCATTTTTGTCAACATAAAGGGCTCTTAAAATCGATTTCTGTACTCCTCCCCGACAAGGGGAGTAGCACTGAAATCAACATTGCCATTTCGAATTAGGGTTCGTGTGGACACAATTCGACGGTATTGGCCTCTGGGAGCTATCCCACAGTGCACCATTGTGACTGCTCTGGACAGCAATCTGAACTCGGATGCACTAGCCAGATAGACAGGAAAAGCCCCGTGAACTTTTCAGTTTCATTTCCTGTTTGCCCAGCGTGGAGCGCTGATCAGCACAGGTGACCATGCAGAGCTCATTAGCACAGGTGACCATGCAGTCCCAGAATCAAAAAAGAGCTCCAGCATGGACCGTACGGGAGATACTGAATCTGATCTCTGTATGGGGAGATGAATCTGTTCTATCAGAACTCTGTTCCAAAAGACGAAATGCCAAAACATTTGAAAAAATCTCCAAGGCCATGATGGACAGAGGCCACAACAGGGACTCAACACAGTGCTGCGTGAAAATCAAGAAGCTGAGATAAGCGTACCAGAAAACCAAAGAATCAAATGGACGCTCACGGAGGGAGGGGCGACTGACGACTGTAGCTATCCTACAGTTCCCGCACTCTCCGAAAACCATTTGAATTCTGGGTTGAGCTCCCAATGCCTGAAGGGTCAAAAACATTGTCGCGGGTGGTTCAGGGTATATGTCGTCAGGCACCTTCCCCCCCCTTGTGAAAGCAAAGGGGAAAAAATCATTTCTCGCCTTTTTTCACTGTCACTGTATGTCTACTGGATGCTGCTGGCAGACGTGGAGCTGCAGCGCTACACAGCAGCATCCCCTTGCCTTGCCTTGCCTTGCCTTGCCTTGCGGACGGCAGACGGTGCAGTATGACTGGTAACCGTCATCATCGTCCCATGGGTGCTCCTGGCTGGCCTCGGTGAGGTTGGTCGGGGGCGCCCGGACAAAAATGGGAATGACTCCAAGTCATTCTCTTCTTTAAGTTTTGTGTAATGGAGATTCAGTCCTGCCTGGAATCTCATGTCAGCTGGAGGCTTCTGCCTCAGGCTGCTCTCCCAGTCGGCAGCACCGCGCGGTCGCACCTACCCCTTGCTCCCAGGGCTCACAATCAGATACTTAGACCTCTACATTTTGCTGCAAATAAAAAAATAAAGCTTCCGTTTAGAACTGTCCCCCAACATCCATATCCTGGGACATTTTGTATTTTACCAGTGTCAACCAAAGCCCACACTCAAATGGAGATTCAGTTCTGCCTGTGCGTCTATCCTAGTGCTGATCACAGATTCCCATTTTCAGCTGTAGGCTGAGCAAGTGCAGAATGGTGGTTCACTCGACTTCGCTGTAAGCCAACCGCCCTCCCCTCCCCCCTTTGATCTCTGCTTGCAGCGGCAATAAAGTCAGTGTTGTTTCAAATTCATGCATTCTTTATTACTTCATCACACAAATGGGGGGATAACTGCCAAGGTAGCCCGGGAGGGGTGGAGGAGGAGGGAAGCAACGGGTGGGGTTGTTGTGGGGGCACCCCCTAGAATGGCATGCAGCTCATCATTTCTGCGGGATGTCTGGGGCTCTGACCCAGAGCGGCCGTTTGCCTCTCTGGTTCTTTAGTAGGCTTGCCTGATATTCTAGGCAGGACTGACTCTCCATTAGACAAAACTTAAAGAAGAGAATGACCTGGGAAGTCATTCCCAATTTTGTCCAAGTGCCCCCAACTGACCTCACTGAGGCCAGCCAGGAGCACCCATGACAGCAGCAGACGGTACAGTATGGCTGGTAACCGTCTTTGGTAACTTGCAAAGCAGCAGAGGGTACAGTATGGCTGGTAACCGTCTTTGCCAACTTGCAAAGGCAAGGGGATGCTGCTGTGTAGTGCTGCAGTACCGCGTCTGTCAGCAGCATCCAGTACACATACGGTGACAGTGAAAAAAGGCTGAACGGGCTCCATGGTTGCGGTGCTATGGCGTCTGCCTGGGCAATCCAGGGAAAAGGGCGTGAAATGATTGTCTGCCGTTGCTTTCACGGAGGGAGGATTGACTGACGACATTTACCCATAACCACCCGTGACAAATTTTTGGCCCCATCAGGCATGGGGATCTTAACCCAGAATTCCAATGGGCAGGGGAGACTGCGGGAACTATGGGATAGCTAAGGGATAGCTACCCACAGTGCAACGCTCTGGAAGTCGACGCTAGCCTCGGTACATGGACGCACACCGCCGAATTAATGTGCTTAGTGTGGCCGCATGCCCTCGACTTTATACAATTGGTTGCCAAAAATCGAATTCTGTAAATTCGGAGTAATCCCGTAGTGTAGACATACCCATAGTTGTGCCCATCCCATCGTGGGAGTCTTTGAAGACTAGCAGATGTCACAGAAACATGGGAGGTTGTTATTGCCATGAGCATCATCTCCAGGTGTAATTGTGTAACCACTTAAAAGGTATAATTGATGAAACTTCCCAGCTGGGGGATGAAGACACCAGGAATTGTTACCATGCAAATTCGGAGTCTTTAAAGCTTCCGAGCTAGGTAACATCCTAGTTTCACCTAGCAGGTCACTTTGGTCCCTGTTACCATCTTTCAGTTTCATCAACTTTAAATTTGTCACCTCGGGGTTTTGCTTCTTCTTCAGCCCTCAGTGAGGAAGGGTGTAGTGCTTTGAGCAAAGGGAACTGGGAGCCAGGATTCCTGGGCTCTTTCTGCAGTGCCGCAGCTGTCTACACAATGAGGTCTCAGCTTGAAGAGTCCCTCCAGACTAGTGATGCCAAGCAGTCAGGAGAGGGGCGAGATCCAGCTGACTGCAGAGGGAAGGGGGTAGAATTGTTGTATGGTAGTTTGACGGATACATCGCTGTCTTGTAAACAAGGTAGTGTGAGTTCAAATCTCCTTGGGGCTTTGTATAAATATTTCTTTCACACTGTCTTCATCCCAATGGCTGGAGACATCTGCTCAGTGCTAGGTACATTTTATTGCCCACATGGGCTCAGCTCCAGCTCTCAAGTGTCACTCACAGGGTACTCTTGAGCTGAGCTTCCTTCCTCCAAGTCCATGGGACTTTAGGAGGTACAATAAGTGTGGGATTCGAACAATGTTCCTCCAAATCTTTCAGCCTCAGGAGAGCTGTAGATACTCAACAAACCCCGTCGGGTACCAGCTGTTGTCCCCCAGGGCCACATTGAGGCCAGTTCAGATTTTGAGGTTAGAGCACCCCCTTCTGAGCCCCTCCCTGTGGCACAGCACCCCCGAGATGCGGGGCGGGTGCACTGGAGTTAGCACTGCCCACAACAGAGAACCCTGAGTGTGCCCTGGAGGTTCTTGATTTATTTACAGGTGGTTAATGGCTATGAAAGAAGGAAGTAAATAAAGGAATGAATGGAAGGAAGATCATTCATTCCAAGAGTTCAAGACCAACAAGGATTAGATCATAGAAATATGGGGCGGGAAGGGACTTCAGGAAGTCATCAAGACATTAAAAAACTTCCAATGATGGGGATTCCACAATGTCTCTTGGAAATCTATTCCAGAGCTTAACTACCCTTATGCTTAGAAACATTTTCCTCTTAACTAACCTAAATCTCCCTTGCTGCAGAGTAAGCCCATTACATCATGTCCTACAATTGGTGGAGACAGAGAACAATCCATCAGTCCTCTTTGTAACAGCTCTAAATGTAGATGAAAACTGCTATCGGGTCCCTGCTCTGTTTTATTTTCTCAAGACTAAACTGTTCAGTGTTTTTATCCTTTACTCATAGCTAAGGTTTTCTAACCCTTTTAGTTGCTCTCCCCAGGACACACTCCAATTTATTCACATCTTTCCAAAAGGTTGGGGCCCAGAACTGGACACAGTGTTCCCTGTGACGGGTTGGATCACAGAAACCCCTTGGGAACTGACAATTGGTGTGCTGAGACTACCCCTGAGCCTGTTTCCCCTGGCAACTTGGGACTTCAGTGCCTTGCCTGGATTGAGCCAGACCCGCTAGTCTGCTGCAAACCCAGACCCAGGTCTGAACCACAGCCCCCAACAGCTGCAGGCTTAGCTGAAAACAGTTTAAGAAGTGTTCCTATCTCTAACACTCAGATGTCCAAACCCCAAATAGATCTGTTTTACCCTGTATAAAGCTTATATAAGACAAACTAATAAACTGTACACCCTCTATAACACTGATAGAGAGATAGGCACAGCTATCCCCCCCCCCCAGGTATTAATACATACTCTGGATTAATTAATAAATAAAAAGTGATTTTATTAAATACAAGAAGTAGGATTTAAGTGGTTCCAAGTAATAACAGACAGAACAAAGTGAATTACCAAACAAAATAAAATAAAACACGCAAGCCTATGTCTAATCCAGTAAGAAAACTGAATACAGATAAAATCTCAACCTCAGAGATGATTGAATAAGCTTCTATCACAGACTGGATGCCTTCCTAGTCTGGGCAGAATCCTTTCCCCTGGTACAGCCCTTGTTCCAGCTCAGGTGGTAGCTAGGGGATTTCTCATGATTGAAGCCCCCTTTGTTCTGTTCCACTCCCTTATATAGCTTTGGCACAAGGCGGGAATATTTTGGCTCTCTGCTTTCTCCACCCCTCTTTCTAAATGGAAAAGCACCAGGTTTAAGATGGATTTCAGTACCAAGAGACATGGTCACATGTCCTGTGAGACCCCAAACCTTCATTCCTACCAACCTGACTCACAGGAAAGCCTGCAAGCAAACAGTCATCCACAGTCAATTGTCCTGATTGATGGAGGCCATCAAGATTCCAAACCTCCATTAATGGACCACACTTTGCATAATTACAATAGACCCTCAGAGTTATATTTCATATTCCTAGTCCCAGATACAAGAGTGCTACATTTATACAAATAGGATGACCACACTCAGTAGATTATAAGCTTTGTAATTATACCTTACAAGACACCTTTTGCATGAAGCATATCCAGTTACATTATATTCACACTCATTAGCATATTTTCATAAAATCATATAGAGTGCAATGTCCCACTTCAGTTGAGGCCTCACCAGTGCTGAGTAGAGCAAGAAAATTACCTGCCATGTCTTACATATGACTCTTCTGTTAATACAGTCCTGATGATATTAACGTTACAACTACATCACATCGTTGACTCATATTCAGGTTAAGAATGATTAGATTTTTATTGGTAAGTATTGAATTCACCATACACACAGAAGCTGATGGAAAAAAATCCATCAATAATAATTGATATTTATGGATAGGCGAAGTAAGAAAAATGCTACCTGAGAACTTATTTGAAGTTGATTTAAGGTCATGTGCTTTATGTATTTGAAATGTAATGTTGATAATTTGTGTTTTAACAGTTATAAAGCTTTAACATTTTGAATCTGAACATCTAGTGTCACTAAATAATTATTTTCTTTTGGAAAGCCTTTGACAAGGTCCCTCACCAAAGGCTTTTAAGCAAAGTAAGCTGTCATGAGATGAGAGGGAAGGTTCTTTCATGGATCAGTAACTGATTAAAAGATAGGAAACAAAGGGTGGGAATTAATGGTCAGTTTTAAGCATGGAGAGATGTAAACAGTGGTGTCCTCCAGGGGTCTGTACTGGGCCAAGTCCTATTTAACATAATCATAAATGACCTGGAAAAAGTGGTAAACACCGAGGTGGCAAAATTTTCAGATGATATAAAACTACTCAAGATAGTTAAGTCCCAAGCAGACAGCGAAGAGCTTCAAAAGGATCTCTCAAAACTGGGTGACTAAGCCCCAAAATGGCAGATGAAATTCAATGTTGATAAATGCAAACCAATGCACGTTGGAAAACATCATCCCAACTCCACATATCAAATAATGGAGTCTCAATTAGCTGTTACCACACAAGAAAGAGATCTTGGAGTCATTGTGGAGAGTTCCCTGAAAACATCTGCTCAATGTGCAGCAGGAGTCAAAAATGCTACTCAAATGTTAGGCACCATTAGGAAAGGGAGAGAGAACAAATCACACCTTGAATACTGTGTTCAGTTCTAGTCATGCCATCTCAGAAAAGATATATTGGAATTGGAAAAGGTACAGAGAAGAGTGACACAAATAATGAAGGGTATGGAACAGCTTCCATATGAGGAGAGATTAATAAGACTGGGACTGTTCTGCTTGGAAAAAAGACGACCAAGGGGGGATATGGTAGAGGTCTATAAAATCATGAGTGATGTGGAGAAAGTAAATAAGGAAGTGTTATTTACTCCTTCTCATACCACAAGAACTAGTGGTTACTCAATGAAATTAATAGGCAGCAGGTTTAAAACAAACAAAAGAAAGTACTTTTTCACACAATGCACAGTCAACTTGTGGAACTCTTTGTCAGGGGATGTTGTGAAGGCTATAACACTAACAGGGTTCAAAAAAGAATTAGATAAGTTTATGGAGGATAGGTCCATCACTGGCTATTAGCCAGGATGGGCAGGGATGGTGTCCCTAGCCTCTGTTTGCCAGAAGCTGGGAATGGGTGACAGGGGATGGATCACTTGATTCCCTGTTCTGTTCATTCTCTCTGGGGCACCTGACATTGGCCACTGTCAGACACTGGGCTAGATAGAACTTTAGTCTGACCCAGTATGGCCGTTTTTATGTTATATTCTTATGTCTGACCTCCATTTGCCTCACCCCCCCATAATCTCCCACCACTGTGAAAATTAAAATTGATAAAAATTGAAAAATGGCTTCAAAATAAATATTGATACTTTTTGTCAAAATGCAAAAAAATAAATAAAAATAAATGAATTCTGCCATGCCTTCTCATATTCAATTTGTGCTCCACTTCAACCCCCAGAACCTTTTCAGCAATACTACCAATTAACCATCCCCTCCCCGCCCACTTTGTAATTTTGCATTTGCTTTTTCCTTCCCAAGTGCTCTTCTCTGTCCTGAATTTCATCTTGTTGATTTCAGATCAATTCTCTAACTTGTCAAGATCATTTCTAATCCTGTCCTCCAAAGGGCTTGCAACTCTTCCCATATTTGTGTCAATCTTATCCCTTATCCAAGTCAAGAATGAAAATATTCAATGATATCAGACCCAGGACTGACCCCTGCAGGACCACACTAGCTACATCTTCCCAGTTAGACAGTGAATCAGTGATAACTGCTCTTTGAGTATGGTCTTTCAATCAGATGTGCACCCACCTTGTAGAAATTTCATCTAGACCAGCTTTCCTTAGTTTGCTTTTGAGAATGTCACATGGGATTGTGTCAAAAGCCTCACTAAAATCAAGATCTATCATGTGTGCTTCTTCCACCTATCAACTAGGCTATTAACTCCATCAAAGAAGGAAATTAGGTTGCTTTGCCAGGATTTGTTCTTTACCAAGCCATGCTAGCTATCCCTGTTAACCCTCTAGGTGTTTACAAATTCATTGTTTAACCATTTGTTCCAGTATCTTTCCAGGTATCGAAGTTAGGCTGGCTGGTCTATAATTCCTTCTGTCTTCTTTGATCCCCTTTTCAAAAATAGATATTACATTTGCCCTTCTCTATTCCTCTGGGACAGGGGTGGGAAAACTACAGCCCGCGGGCTGCGTCCAACCCATCAGACGTTTTAATCCAGCCCTTAAGCTCCCATCAGGGGCTTGCCCCACTCTGTGCATGCCATGGCTCCTATGTGTAGGGACAGCCAGGGGGCTCCGTACACTGTTCCTGCTCCAAGCACTGCCCCAAAGCTCCCATTGGCCAGGAACCACAGCCAGTTGGAAGTGCAGGGGTCTGCGCATGGGGCAGCGTGCAGAGCCGCCTGGCTCTGCCTCCACTTAGGAGCTGGATGGGGGACATGCCACTGCTTCCGGGAGCTGCTTGAGGCAAGCACTGCCCAGAGCCTGCATCCCTGACCCCCTCCTGGGGCCCAACCCCAGCCCTGATTCTCCTCCTGCCCTCCAAACCCCTCCATTGCAGACCAGAGCAACCTCCTGCACCCCAAACCCCTCATTCCCACCCCAGAGTCTGCACCGCCAGCCAGAGCCCTCACCCCCCTACACCCCACCCCCCTGCCCCAGCCTTGATCCCCTTCTGTCTTCTGAACCCCTCATTACCAGCCCAGAGCACCCTCATGCACCCCAAACCTCTCATCCCAAGATGCACCCCAAAGCCCACACTCCCAGTTGGAGCCCTCACTCCCTCGTGCACCCCAACCCCAATTACATGAGCATTCATGGCCTGCCATACAATTTCCATACCCAGATGTGGCCCTCGAGCCAAAAAGTTTGCCCACCCTTGCTCTGGGAAATCACCTGTCCTCCAGGAGTCCTTCAAGTTAATGGCTCACAGTTCCGAAATTGCTTCAGCTAGTTGATTAAGTAACCTAGGGTGGATTTCCTCAGACCCTGAAAACCTGAATACATTTAACTCATCTAAATATTCTTTAACCTGTCCTTTCCCTACTTTGGCTAGCATTCCTTCCTCCTTGCTAATATTTACTGTGTTGAGGATCTGGTCACCATTAACCATTCTAGGGATGACTGAAGCAAAAGAGGCATTAAACACCTTGGCCATCTTGATGTCATCAGTTATTTCCTCTCCTTCCCTGCTAAGTAGAGGACCTACATTTTCCTTCATCTTTCTCTTGCTCCTAATGTATTTAAAGAACCGCTTCTTATCGCCTTTTCATGTCACTTGCTAGGTGTAACTCATTTTATGCCTTAGCCCTTCTGATTTTGTCCCTATATGCTTGTGCTATCACCTTCCAACATCTTACCATGGAGACTATATTCTGTCATCTCAAATCCATCCGTTTCTGGATCACCGCTTCTCATCTAGCTGGAAAGAAATGGGAGACAGTATTTTACAAACCATTGAAAACTGTTGGTGACTATAATGGGGTATCTACCCCACACTCACCCTGAAGGGTTCAGTGCAGGCCAGGTGGGCCAATTAACTCATTGGGCAGCTGATTAAGGGGGATCAGCAGGGCAGGAATAGGTGGGACCTATAAAACCCAGGAGCTGAAAGCAGAAGGGGCTGCTGGGAAAAGGCAGACACTCCCAGGAGAAAGGGAGGGGGTGAGAGGGAACCGCAGGAGGCTGTCACTCCCTGGGAAGTGGGAAGAAGCTTTGGGGAACTGGTAGGCCCAGGAAGACAAAGGGATCCAGTGGTAGGAAGCAGCCCAGGGATAGAGCAGTGAGGCCAGGCATAGGCACCGACTCTGTGTCATCTGTTCCATGGCATGCAGGAGGTGCTGGGGGACAGGTGGGGGAGGAGAGAGAGCGGGGTGCCCTCGGAGGAGTGGGTGGAACAGGTGGGAAGAGGCAGGATGGAGCAGAGGCGGGGCGGGAAGAGGCAGGGCAGTGTGAGGTGGGGGTTTGGGGAAAGAGGTGGTGCAAGGGTGGGGTGGAGGTGGAGCAGGGACAGGAAGGGACGGGGCAGGGGTTGGACCTTCGGGGAAGGAGTGGAGTGGGGGCAAGGCATGGGGCAGAGCAGGGGGTCAACCCCCCCCCCCCGACACAATAGAAAGTCGGTGCCTCTGAGGCCAGGGACAGAAGGCCCAGACTGCAGAGCAGAGGTCCCTGGGCTGGCACCTGGAGAAGAGGGCAGTCCAGGTTCCCCTACCATCCACTGGGTGAGCGGCACCGAGGCAGTGAGCGGGAAGACTGCCTAGGACTATTGAGGAGCTAAACCTCCGCTGGAAGGGGGACACATGGACAGTGACATGGCCGGAGAGCTGAGCCACAAAGAGGACACAGCTGTTCCTGGGGCTGCGGGAGGAGCTGCAGGTGGATGGAGTGACAGTGTGCCAACCGTGGATAGGGGAGGGGAATGTTGGACTCGAGCTAATGCCCAGAATGTCCTGAGGAGGTGCCGGGTCCGGCCAGTGAGTGTTGTACCCAGTGACAATGACACCATGTTGCAAACCCATAATGCAAGGCCCCATTAGAGCAATCACATACCACAGCCCACGATAGGAAACATAGGGAAAAAAGAAGCAGGGAAATTCACCGACGTTCCACCTGTGTCACACCAATGGTGAATGGCAACTTAGGTTTGCTTGTCCTTTTGTTTGTCTCCATCTGTAGTCTTTTGTCTTACCCTCAGATTGTAACTGTGAACTCTCTGGAGCAGGGACCAGATTTTTGTGCTGTGTTTGCACAGCACCTGGCATGACAGGGCCTTGGTCCAGAAATGGGGCTCTGAGGCGTCTCTGTAATAAAATAATTAATTCATAATAATTAAGTGCCAGAGTGGCTCAGAGTGACGGGTCCATCACTGTCCTCTGTCTGATGATGGCCAGCCACAGACACATCAGAGGAAGGTGGAAGAACCCCCACGTTGGGGTGTTATAACCCTGGATGTGCTCCCCAAGATGGACACTCACTAGGCTGCAGCACTAGACCCAAACCTTGTGCTCCTGCCTTTCAGGGCTGGGAAGAGCTGAGGCAGGGCCTCTCTGGCCCTGAGTCTTCAGGCACACACCCATGTGCACACCACATCGGGGCAGTGGGGACCATGCAGTCCAATCCCCCAGGCCCTGAAACTAGAGTGCGCCCAGAGTCCCACCCAAGCTGCAGACTCAGCTTTATTGTGTCCCTCTTCAGGCACAGTGTAAACAAGTACCACAGAGACTCTGGAAGGGAATTTCCAATGCACACCCACTTTATTCATGGGGAAAGCACAAGAGAGGTACAGAGCTACAGAAAATCCACGAAACCCCTTTCTCCAGTGTCATCATCCCTCCGAGAACCCTTTGGGGTTCGGACTGTCCCTTCAGGGCTCCCTTGCACCCCTCTCCTACTACTCAGCCATCAGGTTCTGCTCAGGGTGTCTCTCTGTCCCCCTAACCTGTTCAAATGTGGTGGTCCTGCTGCTCAAAGAGTATGTCCCTTTTTAAGAGCAGCTCCAAAACCTCCTTTGTCTTTGTTCCTTCTTTGGTGCTGGGGATTTTCCACTGCCACAGCAGTCCCCATCCTTCAGGCAACCTGGGAGAACCAGCTTGCTTGAGCTTGTAGGTTCATAGGTTCCAGGGGACCACTGCAATAATATGGTCTGACCTCCTGGAAAGGATGGGCCAGAGAAATTCCCCCCAATAATTCCTTGTGCAGGTCCTTTAGAAAAATATCCAATCTGGATTTCAGAATTGTCTGTGATGGAGAATCCACGACGGCCCTTGCTAAGTTGGTCTAATAGCTAATTACTCTCACTAGTAAATATTTATGCCTTATGTGCTCTATGTATGCCTCATTTGTCTAGCTTCCAGATCCAGGCACGGGATCTTGCTAGATTGAAGATCCCATTACCAAATATTTATTCCTCATGTAGGTACTTATCTCCTGCAATCATCTCATCCCTTCACCTTTCTCTTTGTTCAGCTAAATAGATTGAGCTCCTTGAGTCTATCACTATTAGTTATATTTTCTAATCCTTTAATCATTTGCATGCCTCTTCTCTTACCTCTCTCCAATGTATCAACATCTTACTTGAATTGTAGACACCAGAAGTGGGCACAATATTCCAGCAGCAACAGTATCAAAACCAGAGGTAAAATAACCTCTCTGCTCCTATTCGAGTCCCTTTTTCTGCATCCCAGGGGGGAGGGATAGCTCAGTGGTCCCTTTTTTTCAAGGTCCCTTCCAGTTCTAGGAGATAGGATATCTCTCTGTGGTTTGAGCATCAGCATGCTAAACCCAGGGTTGTGAGTTCAATCCTTGAGGGGGCCACTTAAGGGTCTGGGGCAAAAATCAGTACTTGGTCCTGCTAGTGAGGGCAGGGGGCTGGACTCAATGACCTTTCCGGGTCTCTCCCAGTTCTAGGAGATGAGATATCTCCATATATTATGATTAGTCCTTTTGGCCACAGTGTAACACTGGCAGCTCACATTCAGCTGATTATCCATCATGAACCACACTCCTTAACACAGTGTTTCTCAACCAGGGAGTACCCAGAGGTCTTCTGGGGGTATTCAACTCATCTAGGTCACTGTTTCTCAACCTGTGGGTTGCAGCGCACAGTGGGGTCATGGGACAGGTTCAGGAGGGATTGCAAGTGCAGGGCCCTCTCAGTTTGACAGTGACTCATTGATATCTGCTCTTTGAGTAAGGTCTTTCAACCAGTTGTCTACCACCTTATTGTAATTTCATCTGGACAACATATTCCTAGTTTGTTTATGAGAACATCATGTGGGACTGTGTCTTACTAAGATATCATCTACTGCTTCCACTCTATCCAGTAGGCTAGTAGGACTGTCAAACGAGGAAATTAGGTTGGTTTGACATGATTTGTTCTTGACAAATCCATACTGTCTTCTCCTCCTATCCCTGTTATCGTTTAGATGCTTACAAATTCATGGTTTAATTATTTTTATTATTGTCTTTCCAGGTATCAAAACTAGGTTGAGCGGTCTATAATTCCCCAGGTCCTCTTTGTTCCCCTTTCTAAAGATAAGCACTATGTGTCCCTTTCTCCATTCCTCTGGAACCTCACTCATCCTTCCATGAACTCTAGAAGATAAATGCTAATGGGTTCGAGATTGCTTCAGCTAGTTCCTTAAGTACCCTAGGATGAATTTCATCAGGGTCTGCCAACTTGAATACACCTAATTCATCTACATATTCAACCTGTCCTTCCCTATTTTGATGTGCATTCCTTCCTCCTTCTTAATATATATTGTGTTGAGTATGTAATCACCATTTACCTTTTTTGTGAAGACTGAAGCAAAATAGGCATTAGCCCCCTTGAAGTCATCATTTACCATCTCTCTTTTCCCACTAAGTGGAAGAACTACACTTTCCTTCATCTTTTTCAATCTCCTAACGTATTTAAAGGACCTCTTCTCATTAAATGTTATGTCCATTTTCCTAATCCTTTTTTCATCCACCTTCAGTCAATACACATACAGCTGCATGAGGGAAACTGCTTCTTCTCATCTCTCAGGCCATTGTATTCTTGAAACTGCAGCAGAAAGAGAGAGGAAGAGAGAGACGGGCATCCAACACACCAGAGGCTGAGATTTTGCAAGGGGCTTAAAGAGTTTGGATGCTGTGAAAATTAGTGGGAAATGGGGCATCCAAATCCCTTTGGCCATTTGATGGTGGCAGTAATAGCAGACATACACCAGATGCTACCAGCACAGAGGGAAAGTATAAGACCCCACAGGTCTAGACCCTTGGCCATCAGAGCTGCTAGAATCTGTAGGCTGCTACCCAGCAGCAGCGGTAACCAGCTTGTGCTCCACTGCCCATGACGCACTGTGGACCCAGACCATAGGCAGTCCCACCTCAAGGGGTCTGGCAGGCAGCAGCCTCATGGCTCCTGTCCTGATTGGCTCCCTGCCCTATATAAACCCAAGGGGGATTCCAGAAAGCATCCAGACAGCAGTGTGGCTCATCTGCAGCTGCCATGACCCTTCCAGCTCCTGGCTTTGACCTCAGCTTGATTTGAACTTTGTCTCCTGACCTGGACCCTGACTCGGACTCTGACCTTTGGATTGACCCACTCCTGGAACCTGACTATAAATTTCTCCACTTCTTCCAGCCTCAGCTTTGCCCTTGCTTTGGCCCTTGGTCCTGACTGCCCTGTCACAGAGAGGAGATTAGCCAGCTTCCAGTAGCTCAAACTCCCTCAGCAGAAATTAGCAATGGCCCCAGCAAGGCTGGAACATATGACACCTTATCACTAAGACGAGTCCGCTGACCACGGAGCAAGGAAGTCGTGTTCTTGTATTACCAGGGGGATAGCTGGACAAAGGGCTGATGTGCTGACAAACATTGCACAGCCCAGCAGCTAAGTGACGTGTGATTCTTTCCCAGCAGGATCAGGGTGATTCTCAGAAGGAAGTACTCCTATTGGGTGTCTACTCTATTTGTAAGGGGCAGAAATGTGACCTTGGAATTTTAATAATGAAAGAAGGAGAGAGAGATGGGGAAGGATACAATGAGAGAGAGAGAGAGAGAGAGAGAGAGAGAGAGAGAGAGAGAGAGAGAGATGAATTTTGTGAATTATTTCCTTTAGGGAACAAAGCCTGGTCTGGAATTTTCGAAGGGAACAGGTTGGGTTGGTTTGATTTGGAGTTGGGTTAGTGTTTTGGCTTCCTCCCCCATCAGCTCCAGATAAGGGAAGGAAGTTGGTATCTGGAAAGAGACACTCGGAGGAACGCGTGCACATAGACAAAAACAGCGATAGAAAACAACACAGGAGATAGACAAGGCTCTGACATTCACAAGGAAGAGGACTAACCATACAAAACACAAATGCATGGAGAAAAGATGGCAACACACAGAAGGTGGAAAGGAAAAAATGCAAGATGCACGCAAGCCGGAGGCATATACCCACAAACGCACACAGAAGAAATATAACACGAGAAACACAAGACTCACACAAGCAAATGATTCATATACAGAGAACACACACACAAACACAAAGCAAACTCTGAAATACACAAGATGGCTTCACACAAAGTAAACACACACAAGCCCAAATATGAGACATGAAAATATGTGACTCACAAAAGCAAGAGTGTTGGGTTTTCCTCTTGGGGCAGGGAATACCAGTAGAAAGGTGCTGGCATAGCAGATTGCTGTCAGTAGAGATGAGTAAGCCATACAGCTATAAAGTATGGTTATAATAGCTAAATTGGTGCAAAAGCTTATCTCTCTCTCTTCCCCCCTATACTTGTGCCCATCCCATAGTGGGTGTGTCTGAGGACTGGCAGATGCTCCAGGAACATGGGAGGTTGTTATTGCCATGAGCATTCTTGAAAGATATAATTGCCAGAGCATCCAAGCCAGGGAGGCGTCCATCAGGTGTTATTACCATGCAAACTGGGACTCTTTGGCCCTTGTTTCCTTGTATGGTTAAGAGCTTCTGAACTCGCAGATGTCCTGCTTTCGCTTAGGCAGTCATGTTGGTGTCTGTTACAGTCCTTCACTTCCTCTGTTTCATCAGCTCTAAACTGTTCAACTCAGCTCAGCTTCTCGTGGGGATTTGGGAAAAGAGCAGAGGGGGTTGGAGCTAGGACTCCTGGGTTGCACCCCTGGTTCTGTGAGGGGAATGAGGTCGCGTGGGTTAGATTATGGAGGGTTGAGAGTCCTGGGTTCTATGCCTGGTTCTGGGAAGCGAGTGTGATGTAATGGGTTTGAGTTGGGGGAGGCTGTGACTCAGGAGTCATGGGTTCCGTTCCTTACTGTCAGAGGGGAGGGGTGTAATGCTTGAAAGAAGGGGAACTGGGAGCCAGGACTCCCTGGGTTCTTTATCAGGGATGGTCTAGACAGTATATAGTCCTGCCATGAGGGCAGGGGACTGGACTCAATGACCTCTCAAGGTCCCTTCCAATCCTAGAATCTATGAATCTATGGATCCAGTGCTGGAGCTGTCTGTGCATTGCAGTCTCAACTGGAAAGTTCCCTCCAGACTACTGGTGTCAAGCAGTAAGCACATGGCCTCGGTCCAGTTGACTTCAAAGTGAAGGGGTAAGATTGTTGTACAGTAGTTGAGTAGGTACCCATTTGTCTTGTAGATGAGGTGTTGTGAGGTCAGATCTCCCTGGGGCCTTGCCTAACAGTTTGCAGTCGGACTGGAGACATCTGTTCAGTGCTATATACATTTTATCACACTCTGGGACCTTGCCAGGCTGGGAAACCATTTTGCAGTTGGAAAATCCACAGTGGATGTGTGCAAGGCTATTAATCATCTCCTGCTATGCAGCTCTGTGGCTCTCGGCAATGTGCCGGACAGAGTGGATGGATTTGCAGCAATGGGGTTCGCAAACTGTGTTAGGCAATAGACACCTTCTTTTTCTGGCACCAGCCCTCCACAGAATCACAGAATCATAGGGTTAGAAGGGACCACAAGGGTCATCTAGTCTAACCCCCTCCCAAGATGTAGTATTCTTTTAACTAAACCATCCAAGCTAGATGGCTCTCCAGCCTCCTCTTGAAAGCCTCCAGTGAAGGAGCTTTCACAACTTCCCTAGACAGTGTGTTTCAGTGGTCTGCTATCCTTAGAGTTAGGAAGTTTTTCCTAAGATTCAATCTAAATGCTGTAGTTTGAACCCATTGCCCCTTGTCCTTGGCAAGAGAGAACAACTTCTCTCCATCTTTTTTATGGCAGCCTTTCAAGTATTTGAAGACCGCAGTCATGTCCCCCCTTCCTCTCCTGTTTTCCTAACTAAATATACCCAGTTCCTTCAGCCTTTGCTCAGATGGCTGCATTCCATCCCTTTGATCATTTTTGCTGCTCATCTCTGGATCCTTTTCCGTTTTTCTACCTTCTTTCTATATATTGCTGACCAAAATTGAACACAGTGCTCCAGCTGAGGACTAACCAGCGCCGAGTAGAGCCGTCCTATCACCTCCTGTGACTTGCATGTTATGCCTCTGTTCATGTAACTGAAATTGCATTTGCTTTTTTTGCAACAGCATCACATCGCAGATTCATGTTGAGGTTGTGATCCACCACAACTCCCAGTTCCTTCTCAGCACCAATCCCCCATTCTGAATTTGTGCATTTGATTTTTCTTCCCTAAGTGTAGCACCTTACATTTGTTGTTTTTTGTTGAATTTCTTTTTGTTGTATATAGTCCAGTGCTCCAGTTTATCAAGATCCCTTTGAATTTTAGCTCTATCCTCCAGAGTGTTGGTAACCCCCCAGCTTTGTGTCATATGCAAATGATAACCTGTGATCAAGTCACCCTTTAGCTTTCCCTTTGTTAAGCTAAATTGAACTCCTTAAGTCTATCTGTACAATACATGCATTCTGATAATCTAATCATTCTCTTGGCTCTTCTATGAACCCTCTCCGATTCACCAACATCCTTCTGGAATTTTGAACACCAGAACTGTACACAGTATTCCAGCAGCAGCCACGCCACTGCCAAAAGCAGATGTAAAACAACTTGTCTACTCCTACTCGAGAGTTCCCTGTTTATGCTTCAAAAGATCTCATTAGCCTTTTTTTGGCACTGGGAACTCATATTCTGGTGATTATCCATCACCACCCACATTCCTTAGTACAACAATTGTTCTACAAGGGCAGAGTCATTGAATTTTAATTACTTTTCAGTGTCTACTTCCAGAATGGGTTTGGGAGATACGTGAGCACTCTTTGCTAGCAAATGGCTGGTTCAATGCACACTGATTTTATACTGATACATAGCTTGTAGAAAGACACTCAATCTTGGGCCTGGTATACACTATGAGTTTAGTTCGAATTTAGCAGCGTTAAATCGAATTAACCCTGCATCCGTCCACACAACGAAGCCTTTTACTTCGACATAAAGGGCTCTTAAAATCGATTTCTGTACTTCTCCCTGACGAGGGGAGTAGCGCCAAAATCGACATTGCCATTTCCAATTAGGGTTAGTGTGGCCGCAATTCGATGCTATTGGCCTCCGGGAGCTATCCCACAGTGCACCATTGTGACCACTCTGGACAGCAATCTGAACTCGGATGCACTGGCCAGGTAGACAGGAAAAGCCCCCGAACATTTGAATTTTATTTCCTGTTTGCCCAGTGTGGAGAGCACAGGTGACCACGCAGAGCTCATCAGCACAGATAACCATGCAGTCCAAGAATCGAAAAAGAGCACCAGCATGGACCGTATGGGAGGTACTGAATTTGAACACTGTATGGGGAGAGGATTCTGTGCTAGCAGAACTACATACCAATAGATGAATTGCCAAAACATTTGAAAAAATCTCCAAGGGCATGATGGAGAGGGGCCACAATAGGGACTCATGCTATGCAATGTGAATAGCATTGTTCACCCTGAAAAAGTATAATCATTGTTCTGTAAAATGTATCTTTTAAAATACTTCTCTCCCTTTTTTCCCTCGCCCCCCCCCGTAGCTGCAAATTTTTCAAGCCTCCCTCCTCCGTCACGAAGGCTATCTCAGATAAAGCGACGGAAAAAAAATGCACGTGAGGTGAAATGTTCTCGGAAATCATGCAATCGACCCACGATGAAAGAGCTCATCTGAATGAGTGGAAGGACATGGTATCAAAGTACAGGAAAGATTCCAGTGAACGTGAGGACAGGAGGGACCAACGTGAAGAGAGGAGGGATGCTCAAAATGAGAGGTGGCGGCAGGAAGATCAGAGGAGGCAGGATGCACCGCTGGGACTACTGCGGGATCAAACGCACATGATCCGGCATCTGGTGGAGCTTCAGGAACAACAGCAGGATCACAGAGTGCCGCTGCAGCCCCCGTATAACCGCCCTCCCCCCTCACCATGTTCCATAGCCTCCTCACCCAGACCTATAAGAACGCTGGGCGGGGGGAGAAGGCTCCGTGCACCCACCCACTCCACCCCAGTGGACAGCCCAAGCAAAAGGCTGTCAATATTTTGTACTTTTGAAGTGGCCTTTTCCTTTCCTACTATCCTCCTCCAAAAGACCACCCGGGCTACCTTGTTGGTTCTCTCCCTATGTTTATAATCAATTAATAAAGAATACATGATTTTTAAATGATAGTGACTTTATTTCCTTTGAAAGCAAGCTGTCATCAAAGGAGGAAGGGTGGTTTGCTTACAGGGAATGAGTCAATCAAGGGGGTGGGTTTTCATCAAGGAGAAACAAACAGAACTTTCACACCATAGACTGGCCACTCATGAAACTGGTTTTCAAAGCTTCTCTGATGCGCAGCGCTTCCTGGTGTGCTCTTCTAATCGCCCAGGTGTCTGAGTGCATATAATCAGCCGCCAGGCGATTTACCTCAGCTTCCCTCCCCGCCACAAAGGTCTTCCCCTTACTCTCAAGGAGACTGTGGAGCACACAGCAAGCAGGAATAACAATGGGAATATTGGTTTGGCTTTGAGGTCTGAGCGAGTCAGTAACGTGCGCCAGCGACCCGTTAAACATCCAAATGTACATTCTACCACCATTCTGCACTTGCTCAGCCTGTAGTTGAACAGCTCCTGACTACTGTCCAGGCTGCCTGTGTATGGCTTCATGAGCCATGGCATTAAGGCGTAGGCTGGGTCCCCAAGGATAACTATAGGCATTTCAACATCCCCAACGGTTATTTTCTGGTCTGGGAAGTAAATCCCTTGCTGCAGCTATTTAAACAGACTAGTGTCCCTGAAGACGCGAGCGTCATGAACATTTCCCGGCCATCCCACATTGATGTTGGTGAAACGTCCCTTGTGATCTACCAGTGCTTGTAGCACCTTTGAAAAGTACCCCTTTTGGTTTATGTACTGTCTGCCATGGTGCTCCGGCACCAAGATAGGGATATGGGTTCCATCTATCGCCCAACCACCGTTAGGGAATCCCATTGCAGCAAAGCCATCCACTATGACCTGCACATTTCCCAGAGTCACTACCTTTGGTAGCAGCAGCTCAGTGATTGCTTTGGCTACTTACCTCACATCAGCCCCCACAGTAGATTTGCCCACTCCAAATTGATTCCAGACTGATCGGTATCTGTCTGGCATTGCAAGCTTTCAAAGGGATATTGCCACTCGCTTCTCAACTGTGGGGGCTGCTCTCATCTTGATATTCTGGCACTTCAGGCAGGGGAAAGCAAGTCACAATGTTCCATGAAAGTGCCCTTATGCATGCGAAAGTTTCGCAGCCACTGGGAATCGTCCCACACCTGCAACACTATGCGGTCCCACCAGATGTGCTTGTTTCACTTGATAATTTCTCTGTTCTGTTTATTTTCTCTGAAGCGGTTGGTATTAGCCCCTGTCAGAAGACAAGATACTGGGCTAGATGGACCTTTGGTCTGACACAGTATAGCCATTCTTATGTTTTTAAAAATGACCCCAGTAAGCCTCAAACTCACAACACCTGATTGTCAAGACTAGTGTTCTGAGCACTGGAGCCATATCTTAGCATTATAATAGCATGACATGGGGCTGATGTGCTGACATACATTCAACAGCTTGGCATGTGTAAGTGATACATTATCCTTTCCCTGAAAGATTAGGGTGATTCTGTGAAGAAAGAAGAGGTCCCATTGGATGACTTCAGGTATCTGTCCTATTTCTGAGGGGCAGAAATGTGCCCTTGGAAATTTAATAGTGAAAAAGAGAGGGGGGGGAGGCGGGAGAGAGAGAGAGAGAGAGAGAGAGAGAGTGACCGGTGAGTGTTCTAAGTCATTTCCTCTGTGGACTTAAACAAGGTTCTGGACTTTGAGGAAGGAACAGGTTGGTGTGAGAGGGGTGTCGAAAGTTCTGGCTTGCTCCCCCATTTGCTCTACGCTATTGACGGAAGGTGGACTTTGGAGAGAGACACTCAGAGGTGTGTGCTCAGATACACATAACACAGCCACACACAGGAAACAACACCAGTGACAGAAGGCTCTGACTGGCCCAAGCCAGAGACACAACCACACCAATCACAAACATGCACACAAGAAACATAACATCAGACATGCAATACTCACACAAGAAAGTGTGATTCCACTACACAAACACACACAAGCAAACTCTGAAGTACACAAGACGGATTCACACAATGGAAACACATACAAGCCCAAATATGAGACATGAAAATGTATGACTCACAAAAGCAAGAGTGTTGGGTTTTCCTTTTTGAGCTGTGAATACCAGAAGAAAGGTGCCTGTCCTTGTGTAGGTTGTTTCTGTCCATAGAGAAGAATAAACTACATGGATATAAAGTATCATTATACTGGAATACCTGCACCAAACTAGGGGTTGTACCAGTATGATACCTAAATTGGTACAAAAACTGCTCTGTATCCATTCATCTATCCCCCTACACACACATCTCTCTCTCTCTCTCAACATTTGTACCCACCCAGTTCTGGGAATGTCTGAAGACTGCCAAATGCTACAGGAAAATGGGAAGTTGTCAGTGCAATGAGCATTCCCAGCACATAGCATTCATTGAGCTGCCAAGTTGGGGAGGAGGCCACCAGGTGTTATTACCATGCAAATTGGGTTTCTTCAAAGCTTCTGAACTAGCTAACATTCTAATTTTGCTTAGTGGGTCATATTGGTCAATCCTTCAGTTTCATCAGCTTTGATTAGCCAACTCATCTCTTCACTTCTGGTGGGGATTTGGGACCCAAGCAGGGGGGCTGGACCCAGGGCTCCTGGGTTCTCTCCCCAGCTCTTGGAGGGTAGTAGGGCCTCCTGGATTAGAGTGGGGGAGTCTGTGACAGGACCACAGAGTTCTATTCTTGACTCTCAGAGGGGGTGGGTATAATGTGTGAGTGATGGCAATATAGCATTCAGGCCTGTATATTTGCCTGAGATAGAATGTTGGGTTTTGTTTCCCCATTTGTCTTTTTATATTCTTGTATCCTTACTAACATGTGTGAACAAAGAACAAAGACACTGTGTGTTGCTTCTACCCAACCAGTTGGGTTTGTTCTTATAATGAGAAAAGATAAGGAAGAGAGTTAAAGTGTTGCTGGGTTTGGTGGGAATTTAATAAACGATTGCCTCAACTCCTATCTCAAGACAAGGGCAAGCAATCAGTTGGGATGGGTGAGGGGTTGGGGTGAGTAATAAGAAACACTATAAAGCTAAAGAAATGGTGCCCCTGTTTGAAATACAACCTCATTCCCTTCCCCACTGGGTACAAAAG